>NC_092225.1:64952607-64987607 GCF_036320965.1 Panulirus ornatus | reverse complement strand
TGTGTGTGTGTGTGTGTGTGTAAATGTCTGTGTGTGTGTGTGTGTGTGTGTGTATGTGTGTGTGTGTGTGTGTGTGTGTGTGTGTGTGTGTGTGTGTGTTCGCTCTAGCTACATTGAAGTGAAACGTACGAAGGAATGAGACGCGGAGTCACGGACCTCCCGAATTTTTCATTAGCACTTCATATGTATTCCGTATACTTGCTTTCGTTCTCCCTCTGACTGCAGCAAATTTGGCAACCCTGAGATGGAAGCAAACCACACACACACACACACACACATTTACTCAGGAAACCACGTCTCACACATGACTCGGCTCCTCCACCTGGCCTTCGAGAGGTCTGGAAACTCCCGAGATGGGAGCACCACACAGGTTTTCTCGACCCCCTCGGCTCACACTGATCCTCTATGCTCTACCTGGCCTTCGAGAGGTTTGGAGTCGTCTTGTAAACCCCGTCTCACGGGAGTGGTGGGGTCTTCTGACTGGCCTGTGTCTTATGGTTTTCCGCATATTTTGAGATGGTAGGACGACACAGATGTATATGGTGAGCCACGACACACACTTGATCTGAGTGACAGGAGCCACTTGAGCGAGGTTAGGCAACTGGGTGGTGGAGGCATCAGTCACGTCTGCGTGAAAACTGTGACTTACAGTAGTCCTGGGTGTTACGCCTAGCATCAGCCGTAGTCTGGGTGTTCCGCCTAGCTTCAGCAGGAACCCTAGGTGCTCCACTTAGCATCAGCGATAGTCTTGGGTTGACCAACTTGCTTCATCACTAGTTCTGGGTGTTCCACCTAGCTTCCTCACTGGTCCTGGATGTTCCACCTAGCTTCATCACTGGTCCTGGGTGTCCCACCTAGCCTCATCACTGGTCCTGGATGTTCCACCTAGCTTCATCACTGGTCCTGGGTGTCCCACCTAGCCTCATCACTGGTCCTGGATGTTCCACCTAGCTTCATCACTGGTCCTGGGTGTCCCACCTAGCCTCATCACTGGTCCTGGATGTTCCACCTAGCCTCATCACTGGTCCTGGATGTTCCACCTAGCTTCATCACTGGTCCTGGGTGTTCCACCTAGCTTCATCACTGGTCCTGGGTGTTCCACCTAGCTTCATCACTGGTCCTGGGCGTTCCACATATCTTCCACAAGGTTTATCAACCTTTAAGACCCAAGCTTCTCTGAGAATCACGTCTCACGATACTCCTGGGTGTGACTACTGACCTCTGAGAGGCCCAGCACCGCCCCCATGAGATGGGGGACGACCCAACACCTGGGCATGGTCACCACGCTTGGCTTTGGTCTCGAGTGCTTCGTCTGGCTTCCCTGAGGTCTGGTAACCCCCTGTGACGGAGGAGCTACACACAGGTCTACGTGAGACCCACGTCTCCCATTAATCTCGGCTTGGAATTTTATGATCGATTATCTATCTGGTCAAGCAAGACACGTCGATGGCCCTGGATGAGGAGGGCGTCGCGCCGGCCGCCTCTTCAAGTCTCCAGTTTGGCCTGAGCTGCAAGAGTGAGTTTTTCAGGCAACCAGTTAGGGAGGTGACTGCCTGGCTCTCAGTTCAGGTGAGGCTTGTACTACTGGATGATACTGATCACTATTGTGATGGCTTAGTCCTGCCTGTGTCCAGCAGCGGAGGCAATGAGAAAAATAGCATTAGAGAGAGAGAGAGAGAGAGAGAGAGAGAGAGAGAGAGAGAGAGAGAGAGAGAGAGAGAGAGAGAGAGAGAGTATTTGCTTCCGAGTTCCTGAGGCGAAATTTTCGCCCATTACGTAGGGCTGGCGCGTAGCGCTTACCCCATGTCTTGCTTGATAAACAATGCTCTTTTTTTTTTTTCACTGTCGCCACGCGCATTGCATCCTTGTTGATTCTGGGTTCATCTGATCGGGACTTTTGCACCTAGAGAGAGAGAGAGAGAGAGAGAGAGAGAGAGAGAGAGAGAGAGAGAGAGAGAGAGAGAGAGAGAGAGAGAGAGAGAGAGAATCATGGTGGACCTAACGGGAGTGGGAGGTGACTGGGTGTGTGAGGGAGAGGATGGCATGGTAGTGGGGGGCTGGGGCCATTATGTTTACCATGAGTCGTGAAACCAAAGGTGATCAGCGAATCCTGCACATGGCGGCCGCTGCGCTACCTCGCCTGCTGCCGGGGAAGGGGTACGCCTGGCAGTGCTGAAGTTCGGCAGCATTACGGTGATCACAGTTGATGCCTGAGATGTTTACTCCTCGAATTTTGTGTGAGATGTGAGCCGGTAGAAGTGTATATTTGCCCAAATGAAGCAGCCGGGGTAAACCATGGAGAGGTATGTGGGTTGGGGGGGTCTGGTTGTAGATAAGGGGCTGTGCATTACACATGACACCTGGAGAATAGATGTGAGCAAATGAGGTCTTTTATTCGTCTGTTCCTTTCACTGCCTCGCTGACGCTGGACATGGCAAACAAGCATATATATATATATATATATATATATATATATATATATATATATATATATATATTTTTTTTTTTTTCTTTTTTAAACTATTCGCCATTTCCCGCGTTAGCGAGGTAGCGTTAGGAACAGAGGACTGGGCCTTTTTTGGAATATCCTCACCTGGCCCCCTCTGTTCCTTCTTTTGGAAAAAAAAAAAAAAAAAACGAGAGGGGAGGATTTCCAGCCCCCCGCTCCCTCCCCTTTTAGTCGCCTTCTACGACACGCAGGGAATACGTGGGAAGTATTCTTAATCCCCTATCCCCAGGGATAATATATATATATATATATATTTTTTTTTTTTTTTTTTTATACTTTGTCGCTGTCTCCCGCGTTTGCGAGATAGCGCAAGGAAACAGACGAAAGAAATGGCCCAACCCCCCCCCCCCCCCATACACATGTACATACACACGTCCACACACGCAAATATACATACCTACACAGCTTTCCATGGTTTACCCCAGACGCTTCACATGCCTTGATTCACTCCACTGACAGCACGTCAACCCCTGTATACCACATCGCTCCAATTCACTCTATTCCTTGCCCTCCTTACACCCTCCTGCATGTTCAGGCCCCGATCACACAAAATCTTTTTCACTCCATCTTTCCACCTCCAATTTGGTCTCCCTCTTCTCCTCGTTCCCTCCACCTCCGACACATATATCCTCTTGGTCAATCTTTCCTCACTCATTCTCTCCATGTGACCAAACCATTTCAAAACACCCTCTTCTGCTCTCTCAACCACGCTCTTTTTATTTCCACACATCTCTCTTACCCTTACGTTACTTACTCGATCAAACCACCTCACACCACACATTGTCCTCAAACATCTCATTTCCAGCACATCCATCCTCCTGCGCACAACTCTATCCATAGCCCACGCCTCGCAACCATACAACATTGTTGGAACCACTATTCCTTCAAACATACCCATTTTTGCTTTCCGAGATACTGTTCTCGACTTCCACACATTTTTCAAGGCTCCCAAAATTTTCGCCCCCTCCCCCACCCTATGATCCACTTCCGCTTCCATGGTTCCATATATATATATATATATATATATATATATATATATCAGGGGTATGTGGGAAAGGATTCTACCTCCGACGCTGTTCTTGTATAAGTCTCTAAAAGAAGGGACGGAAGGAGGAGCAAGCCTTTGAATGCTCATTCTCCTCGACGACTCAGACTGGGGTGTCTGAATGTGTGTGGATGTAACCAAGACGAGAAAAGAGGAGAAATAGGTCATATGTTTGAGGAAAGAAACCTGGATGTTCTAGCTCCACGTAAAACAAAGCTCAAGGGGATGTTGAGCGATCAGGGCCTGAATATGCAGGAAGGTGAAAGTCATGCACGGGATAGAGTGAATTATAACGAAGTGATACACTGGGGTTTATGTGATGTTAATGGACTGACCTATGGCATGCGAATCGTACGGAGTAATCCATGGAAAGGTCTGTGGGGCCTTGTTGTGGACAAGGAGGTGTGGTTTCGGTGCATTACGCATGACAGCTAAAGAATGGATGTGAGCGGATGTGGCCTCTCTTCCTGTTCCTGGCTTACCTCATTATCGCGGGAAACATTTCTAAGTTTGAAAAAAGAAATATATATATATATATATACATTTTTCCCTGTCTTTCTCTCGCTTTTCAAACTCACATCCCAGTGGAGGAAAGTTGGGGAAAGTGAAGTGTTTTATATACGTAGGAGTAGACAAGGCAATGGAACCATAGAAACGGAAGTGAGTCATAGGGTGGGTAAGGGGGCGAAGATACTGGGAGCAATGAGGAATGTTTAGAAAGAAAGGTGCTTATCTGGCAGGGTTAAAATGGGTATGTTTGAAGGCGTAATAGTCCTAATGATATTGTAGAGATGCCAGGCATGGGCTATAGAGGAGGGTGTGCGGAGGAAGGTGGATGTGTTGGAAATGAAATGCTTGAGGACAATACGTGGTGTGAAGTTTGATCGAATATATGATAAAGGGGTGAGAGAGAGAGAGAGAGAGAGAGAGAGAGAGAGAGAGAGAGAGAGAGAGAGAGAGAGAGAGAGAGAGAGAGAGAGAGAGAGAGAGAGAGAGAGAGAGAGAGAGAGAGAGAGAGAGAGGTGGTCATAAGTAGAATGTGGATGAGAAAGCTGAAAAAGGTGTTGGACGTATGGAGAGAATCAGTGAGGAGAGGTTGATATAGAGGATATATGTGTCAGAAGTGGAGGGAACAAGGAAAAGGGGGAAATCGGAATGAGAAAGATTTTGAGTGATCGGGGCCTAAACAGGAGCGCTATGGTTTACAGGGAGCAACGTGATGTCAGAGGACTAAACCAAGGTGTATGAAGCAGCCGGATGAAACTACGGGAAGGTGCGCGGGGCATGGATGTGGATAGAGGGGTGTGGTTTCGGTGCATTAATCATGACACCTAGAGAATGGATGTGAGCGAATGCGGCCTATCTTCGTCAGTTCACAGCGCTTCCTTGCTAACGCGGGAAACGGCAAACAGTTATAACAGAAAGAGAATTAACGAATATATTTTTATATATATGTTGCCAGAGGTCACAGTTGTGTGCGTGATCTAGTATATGCATAAAATCACGTGTCTTGTTTTCTTTATGGTTTCATTCATATATATGTATATTGGAAAGGATCACAAGTTTGCGCGTGATCAAGATATTCCTATGAGTCCACGGGGAAAATGAAACACGAAGAGTTCCCAAGTGCACTTTCGTCTCTTCGATGTATATCAACTGACTGTTATATTTTTCTCTTGTGTCTCCCCTGATGATGTGATTACTACACGAAAGTGCACTTGGGAACTTTTCGTGTTTCATTCTCTCCGTGCACTCATAGGAATATATATATATATATATATATATATATATATATATATATATATATATATATATATATATATATATATATACATATATATATATATATATATATATATATATATATATATATATATATATATATATATATATATATATATATATATATATATATTTATATATATTGCAATAGGTCACATGTGCGCGCGCTCTAGTATTTGCTCTAGTATATATATATAAAAAAGGCAAAGCTAAGACGCCGATGGTACACAAGTGTTTCTGGATGGTGGTGTTCGGGTCTGGCACCGTGTCCGTCATAGATTTTATTGTGTGGGCAAGACAGGAAACTGTTTACAAATTTTGCCTACGACAAACCTATTCAGTTTATGTGTACCTTCAATAATATTCATGTCAGAATTCTTTGTGTATCTGATATAGAAGATTCAATCATATTCTTCTTGATCAAGGAGTTACAGGTTATAAATGAATTTGCACTATTCTAATCAATACAAGATCATAATCTTTAACATAATTAAACACAGCATTTGGAACTTGTCCTGTTCTTTTACTATATTTATACTGCGTAAGTAATCTTTCCTTGAGCTTATCAGCATATATATATATATATATATATATATATATATATATATATATATATATATATATATATATATATATATACGATCGAATTTAGTGAAGAGAAAGGTGAAAGGTAAGACTGAGCGTGGAGCTGTAAACAAACAGATAAACTGTCTTCGTCTCCCAGCGAATACTAAACGGCGGCAAAGACCGCCAGCAACCATTATCATAGTGACACAATGAACCATTTTGCGCTTCACGCTGGTATCCCGCTCGGTCGGTTAACACACCGTTACATACCGTGACAGCACCGGCTGGCTGCCACATTCCCCTAACCCCCTCCTCCTCGGTAAGGAGTTACGGGGGGGTTGTGGAGAGAGGTCGCGAACGCTGGCCAAGTGGTTGGCTGGCTGGTGGTCCGGTCCCGTTGTGGGAGGCTGAACCAGCCTATCTGCGCCTGGAGGGCAGACGCAGGACGCAGACAACGTTAGTGATGAGAAGAATGGCGACTGTCTGGGAATACTTAGAGAGAGAGAGAGAGAGAGAGAGAGAGAGAGAGAGAGAGAGAGAGAGAGAGAGAGAGAGAGAGAGAGAGAACAATCTCACAGAGACTAAATAAGACAAATTGAAACTCTGTCCCGTGTCTTAGATACTCAGTATAGAGACGCTGACCCCATAGCTTCCCTGACAAGACCCAAGCTCTCGTTTCTGTCTCCCTGTGAGTGTGCTTAAAAAGGCATACATGCGAAGACTGTGTATACGTCTGATGTGATGATTAATTCTGAGTGTGTGTGTGTGTGTGTGTGTGTGTGTGTGTGTGCTGACTCAAGCATGTTCTCTCTCTCTCTCTCTCTCTCTCTCTCTCTCTCTCTCTCTCTCTCTCTCTTTGTGCTACACAATGAAACTCTCTCGTCTGAACTTACACACACACACAACAACAACAACAACAACAACAACAACAACAACAGAGACAGAAGGTACTTGGTGATGCTGAGACAAGATGTGCAGACACTCAAACAGGACGTGGTAAATGAATCTACGAAGATATAAGGAAGGTATTATATACTTTATGATGGTAGTATGTACTGCAAGATGGTAGTATCTAATGTAGAATGATAGAATGTGTTCTAAGATGATGGTGTACATCGTGTGAGGGTAGTATACAGTGGAAAAGGGTTGTATACATTGTAAGAGATTAATATACATTGTAACAGTGTAGGAGCGTATTAAACACTGTAAAATGGCTGCATACACTAAAAACGAGCAGTATACGCTTTGAGAGGGTAGTATACACTGTAAGAGGACAATATACACTGTAGAAGAGTAGTGTACACTGTAGGAAAGTAGAATACACCGTGAGAAAGTAGTATACACAAGAAGAGATAAGTATTCACTGTAAGAGATTAGTATAGTATGCACTATTGAGTACACACTATGAGAATAATCAGGAGAGTATATGGCTTGATCAGCGAAAACAGTGATTTCTGAGTATAAGTTCGAGACCTGGTGGATGGCGAAGGAACACTGCAGGACACCGGTGGCTGGTGAGTGACACCGACAACGTAATCGTTGCTGAGATAAACAGTAAATATAGACTTAAGTCGCCGAGAAAGTTTTGAGTCGAAGAATACCAAAGAGGGAAGGTTAAGGAAGGAGGAAATAGAGATCATATGACTATACGAGGCTACAGATATACCAGGAGCAAATCTTTAAGATAAACAAAGAGAACTGGGAGGTATGAAGACATAAGGGGACGACTAGATCAGTAACATCATTATGGACTTTTGTTGTCATGAGATGCTTCAGAAGGCTACGTAACTGCACGAAAAAGACGTATTCAGATGGTCACTTAGGTGATAGACTGAGGGAAGAATAAGAGAACTGTAAGGAATAAAGAAGAAGGAAACGTAAGAGATGTCAGAAAGGCGTCATTAGAAGAATACCACGTGCCACGACTTCAGAGAAATCGAGTGTGTTGAGAGATTGAAATGTCAGACTGAAATGATGCCTACAGACTTAGACGGACTGGTAGTAATGCTCACAAATGTAGAGGGGCTGGCAGTAGTGCCTGCAGATGTAGAGGGACTGGTAGTAATGCCTGCAGATGTAGAGGGACTGGCAGTAGTGCCTGCAGATGTAGAGGGACTGGCAGTAGTGCCTGCAGATGTAGAGGGAATGGTAGTAATGCCTGCAGATGTAGAGGGACTGGTAGTAATGCCAGCAGATGTAGAGGGACTGGCAATAGTGCCTGCAGATGTAGAGGGACTGGTAGTAATGCCTGCAGATTTAGAGGGACTGGTAGTAATGCCTGCAGATGTAGAGGGACTGGTAGTAATGCCTGCAGATGTAGAGGGACTGGCAGTAGTGCCTGCAGATGTAGAGGGAATGGTAGTAATGCCTGCAGATGTAGAGGGACTGGTAGTAATGCCAGCAGATGTAGAGGGACTGGCAATAGTGCCTGCAGATGTAGAGGGACTGGTAGTAATGCCTGCAGATTTAGAGGGACTGGTAGTAATGCCTGCAGATGTAGAGGGACTGGTAGTAATGCCTGCAGATGTAGAGGGACTGGTAGTAATGCCAGCAGATGTAGAGGGACTGGCAATAGTGCCTGCAGATGTAGAGGGACTGGTAGTAATGCCAGCAGATGTAGAGGGACTGGTAGTAATGCCTGCAGATGTAGAGGGACTGGTAGTAATGCCAGCAGATGTAGAGGGACTGGAAGTAATGCCTGCAGAAGGAGACGGTCTGGTAGTAATGCCTGCAGATGTAGAGGGACTGGCAGTAGTGCCTGCAGATGTAGAGGGACTGGCAGTAGTGCCTGCAGATGTAGAGGGACTGGTAGTAACGCCAGCAGATGTAGAGGGACTGGTAGTAATGCCTGCAGGAGACGGTCTGGTAGTAAACTGAAACAAAGCTGGAGTTCCAGGACCGAATCAAGGGAAACAATTATGATATGGCTGTAGTACTGGAGGCAGAACTTACGAATGAGATAACACCTGACCTAATTTTTCCAGATGGATGCATGATAACAAGGAGACACAATATCATGTTTCAGGAAATTTTCACGCGATGCATAACAATACATTCACACAGTACAAAACAATATGAGACAGAACAATACATTCACACACTACATAATGGGAAGATTAAGTACAGGAAAGAATTACATAGTGATGTTGATGATTCATAACCTTTCAATGGATTTTGAAGAACCAGAGTAGATATGCAAAGATGATAATGAAAGAACAATTATGGTGGAATATGAACATTGAGAGTCATAGCGACACAAGTTCATCGATTACATACAAGAAAATTTCCTTTACCATCATGTCCCTGACCACATTACTCAGTATTCAGTATCTCTATTGAGTAACATGGAAATTGACAGTATATTGGGTGTGATATACCAGTTGCAAAAGTGATTTTGAGGTAAATCATACCATAAAAGATCAGTAAAGAAGGAATACTTAAAGAGATGTAATTGCTATGTTGGGTCCTATGAAATTACACTAGAGGAGTAGGGACATGGACACCTTTAACTGCAAATATTGATGAAAGGCTGAAAGGAAGAGAAATTGTACAATTCGAAAATTTAGAGCTTAATGATGTAGTGTGTGGGAGATATAAGTGTTATTCACAGCCAGCCAACATTTGATATAAGAGAACAAATAAATAAGTACAGCAGAAAAAGTAGAAGGAATAGAAAGCACACTAAATGAATATTTTGGAAAAGGCAAAAAATAATCCGAAATATTTGTAGAGTTTCATATAGAGTAAATAGCACATTGCCAAACTACAGTGAGCTGAATTACAAGTTTCAAGGTATTCTTGTTTTCAATTTCTTATACTTGAAAATACTATGACTCCAAGACCCCTGATATGAAATGGAAAGGAGGTATATGGATGCACTGAAATTTGTAGAGAACTTAATGAGACTGCTAAGGGACCTTGACCCTTATGTGACGATTTATCCAGATGATTTTTTTTCAAATATTATCAGAAGTGTACAGATACGCTTGACAAGCCACTTGAAAAATCATTCAGTATGTCGGAAACTATTTTGCTTAGGAGGTGGAAGAAAGTACCTGTCGTACCTACTTTTAAGAAAGGAGACTGGAAAGTTGTGCTGAAGCACAGACTTGTAACAAGACTATGTAACAAGCCTCTTGAAAGTCTCTGAGAGAGTAAACTTTGCTCTAGACAAAATAGAAGGCTGGATGGAGTAATGTATCTAGACTGCCAGAAAGCATCCTACACTGGAGGTACTCGAGGCTGGTAAAGAAGCTAGATCTCCTAGAGGGAAATAAGGGGGACGACTTCTTCGATGGACAGAAAATCATCTGAGTGGAAGGGAGCAAAGGACGTTTACCAGAGGGTCCTTATCAAAATGAGTTGAGGTCACCTGCGGCGTCCCCCAGGGTTCAAGCTTATGACCAATGTGCCGAATGATATGTGAAACTGACTTGCCAGAAGGACTGGATCCATACCTGATTATATTTGCAGATGATGGCAAGGTCATGCGGGAAGTCAAGAGTAATGAGAATTGCATAGAATTACAAGAGAATGCAAAGATAAAGTCCATTGTTGGTCTGACATGGCTCACCAAGTTCAACTTGAATGAATTGAAAATAATAAGGATGGAAAAGAGTGAGAGAGACATTGATACAAATATTACCTAGTAGGAAATAAGCTGCAGAAATCTGTGTGTGAGAAGGACTCTGGAGTCGCTACTGTTCCTAACCTGCCGACAGACTTGCCTTAAGGGGACTGCAAAGGAGACACGTTGTCAGTTCGCAGGTATTAGAGAAGCAGTCAGGTTCATGGCTACGGAAATGCTCAGCAAAACATTCACGTCTTAGTTTTGGCCAGAGCTGGAATATGGTACTTCTCAAGGGAGAATATACACTCCCTCTGAGAGACAGAGAGAACTAATAGAGTAAGTCCAGAGCAGCGCAACAAAGTTGATGCTAGAACCATGATAAGTGAGCCACAGTGAGAGATGTAGAGGCCGTGAATCTGTCTACCACGGAAGAGAGAGGGTTAAGGGAGTGATTTGATCAGAGCATAATGTTTCTAAACCAGTTTGATGCATGCCAGCGATGGCCAACCTTAGGCCATATTACGAAATCAAGCAAAAATCGTGTTAGGAAATATATAAAACAGTACTTGAATATCACGGCAGTGGTGGATACATGGGATATAACCAGTGCTGAACTTGTGGATGTGGACAGCTTACAGAAACTAAAGTTTATAGCAATAGAGAAGGATCAAGAGACGCCTCTCCCCTAACAGTGCAAACTGGTAATCAACTCACACAAAATCGTGGTCCACCATCTGTAGCAATATATCAGAAGGATATATCTGGAGTATGATATGATATGACATATCAGAGTCATGAATCATAGTAATCATATACCAGACAGCTCATTATGTTACTGATCTGAAAGTGTGAGTAATTTTGAGACATTCCGTGTCTTTGAATCGCTTGCAGGTAATTTCCCCCCCTCCCCCCCTTTTTTCTTTTGGTACGTGACAAGTAGACAATATCTAACTATTTTCTGTGATACTCGGGGAAATCAGAGTATGATTTAAGTCAGAATTAAGGTCAAAATCAAGCGTTTTCTCACAGCTCCAACTTACTCGGTCTCCCTAAATGTTTATCTTAAATTAATCGTCCATATTCTTCCGAAACGTTTGTTTCTTAATGCCATCCTCAGCTACTCAAACGTTTATTCAGAACTTCAGCTTCCAAAATTTCCGTAAGCTTTTCTTTTTCTTATTTTTCCCCTCAAACGTTTTCCTCACAGTTCAACCTTACGTAATCTAGTTTTCTCACAGTTCAAGTTTCCTTGGTCTCGCTTCAGGTTTTTCAAAGCCTCATTAACTCACTTGAACGTTCTCTAACAGCTTAAGCTTTCGTAATCTCACTTTGTATTTCCAGAATCCCTGCTTGAGTCACTCAAAAGTTTCCTTACAGCTTAAGGAAGCCATTGTAAGCCATTGATTTTTTTTTTTTATCTTTTCACAGATTAAGCTTTTGTAGTCTCGTTAAGCTTTCATGAAAGCTTTTCTGATTTACTCAGACGCTTGATTATAGCCTATGCTTCCGTACTCTCGCATAAATGGCTTATAAAACCTCGCTAAACCTCGCTGAACCTCGCTAAAGTCACATCTGATCCCGCCCTTAAATGTTGGCTCATGTGTCATGCCTCAATAATGCCCCATTACTCCACCCGTTCCTCTATAGAGGCGAGATTCCCAGCATGGGCGGTTGTTTCAATAAGCCTTATGAACACAAAGCAAAGTTGCCTCCCTATTCTTTTTTAATTGTTATCTCTTGGTGACCAGGAAGGGATCATGTGAAAGTTGCCCTTGTGTGTGTGTGTGTGTGTGTGTGTGTGTGTGTGTGTGTGTGTGTGTGTGTGATTGCTATTCGTTTTACAATTAAGAGAGTTTTACATACGTGTTGCCCTGTCCCTTATCCTTGTATATATGTACCAAGGCGGCGGGTTTGGATGGTATTGCCGTGGAATATATTAAAAACAGGAGGTGACTGTGTTGTTGGCTGGTTGGTGAGAATATTCAATGTATGTATGGCTCATATGAAAGGGTAAGAGAGATGTGTGGTAATAAAAAGAGTGTGGCTGAGAGAGCAGAAGAGAGTGTTTTGAAATAGTTTGGTCACATGGAGAGAATGAGTGAGGAAAGACTGACAAAGAAGATACATGCGTCAGAGGTGGAGGGAACGAGAAGTGGGAGACCAAATTGGAAGTAGAAAGATGGAGTGAAAAAGATTTTGAGCGATCTGGGCCTGAACATACAGGAGGGTGAAAGGCGTGCAAGGAATAGAGTGAACTGAAACGATGTGGTATACCGGGGTCGACGTGCTGTCAGTGGATTGAACCAGGGCATGTGAAGCGTCTGGAGTAAACCATGGAAAGTTTTGTGGGGCCTGGGTGTGGAAAGGGAGCTGAGGTTTCGGTGCATTATACATGACAGCTATAGACTGAGTGTGAACGAATGTGGCCTTTGTTGTCTTTTCCTAGCGCTACATCGCGCTCATGCGGGGGAAGGGGGTTGTCATTTCATGCGTGGCGGGGTGGCGACGAGAATGAATAAAGGCAGTAAGTACGAATTATGTACTTGTGTATATATGTATATGTCTGTGTATGTATATATATGCATACGTTGAAATGTATAGGTATGTATATGTGCGTGTGTGGACGTTTATGTGTATACATGTGTATGTGGGTGGGTTGGGCCATTCTTTCGTCTGTTTCCTTGCGCTACCTCGCTAACGCGCGAGACAGCGACAAAGTATGATAAAGATATATAAATAAAAAAAGAATATATATATATATATATATATATATATATATATATATATATATATATATATATATATATATATATTTCTTTTTTTTCTTTCTTTCTTTTAAACTATTCGCCCTTTCCCGCATTAGCGAGGTAGCGTTAAGAACAGAGGACTGGGCCTTTTTTGGAATATCCTCACCTGGCCCCCTCTGTTCCTTCTTTTGGAAAATTGAAAAAAAAAGAAAAAAAAAAAAAAAAATATATATATATATATATATATATATATATATATATATATATATATATATATATATATATATATATTCATATATATATACTTCCCACGTATTCCCTGCGTGTCGTAGAAGGCGACTAAAAGGGGAAGGAGTGGGGGGCTGGAAATCCTCCCCTCCCGTTTTACTTTTTCCAAAAGAAGCAACAGAGAAGGGAGCCAAATGAGAATATTCCCTTTAAAGCTCTGTCCTCTGTTCTTCATGCTACCTCGCTAACGCGGGAAATGGCGAATATGTATGAAAAAAGCTGTGTGTGTTTGTGTGTATGCGTTTAAAAACAGAGTCGATAATTTAGTTCACTTTTGATGGAGTCAGACAGATGGGTCAAAGGCCTCGAACCAACACATTGTGAACAACTACGACAATCTAGAGTGCCTGGACGCACGCTGAGTGTGTGTGTATGTGTGTGTATGTGTGTGTGTGTTTATTTCCATTTAGCTCTAAAAATACATGTTAGAAAAAACGGACGGATATTTGTGCTCCATGACAAAGTAATTTGAACATGTTTATAGAAAATGGTAGAAGGAGACATTAGGTCTTCTGTATCATCAACAAGACAATGTTAATTATGATGAGACCAGCCTCGCACACTGACCCTGGCATTACTCCCTTCCAGTAATCTAGTGGTGTTTTCCCCTCCACGTCTGAGTGACAAGATACAATCATCATCTTTCTTGAAGCAGTTGATGAATTACCACGATGTCTCTCTCGCGTTGCCAGTAGCCTAATCTGACGCTGTTGTGATACACTGTGGGAACCTGGGCGTCCAGTTGCTGCCGCTTCTGCTACTGGTGCGTAAACCCCAACAGCAGAAGACAGTGTCTCACTCTCCCTTGCAGGGCGAAAGGTTCCCACGAATCAAATTAAGTTTTCAATTCCTCTTGCCACACAGTGTGGCAATCTCTCTCGTTCATGCTCTTTGTTAAGTCGTAACTTACGCTCCGTCTCCGTAGACGCTACCTTTACCGTCTAGCTACACCGTAACTGCTCTACTCTCAACCTACATACTAGCTACTTTATCCTCCATCTGCTCCTTAACTCTCTCACTCTCTGTGTTCACCCTAGCCTCTCCACCGCACCCCCGCCTCGTCCCATATTAGCGTTTCTCTTTTTCTTTATTCCGTTTTCTTCTCGTACATCTCCGTCTACAATATGTGGCACATGTTGGATCATCTGCTTCCAGTGATAACTGTTACAATGATTATGATTATAATCTTGATAATGGTAGGACTATTACTACTACTACTATTATTACTAATATAACTAAAACAATAACTACAACTATAACTATAACACAATAACTACTACTATTGCCGTTGCTACTACTACTATTACTACTACTACTGCTACTACTACTACTACTACTACTACTACTACTACTACTGCTCCTGCTGCGGCTACTATTACTACAACCACTACAACAACTACAACTACTACCACCTATTCTATTACTACTACTACTGCTACTACTAACCACTACTATTACTAACTTCTAATCACTACTACTACTACTACTACTACTACTGCTACTACTACTACTACTACTGCTACTACTACTACTACTGCTCGTACTTCTGTCATTTTGATGATGATTATGAGAAAGAATAGAACTATTCAAATCCAATCACAGGTGTAACAGTGAAAATAAGAGAACAAAGCCCAGAGAGAGAGGCAGTAAAATACATGTTTATCTGTGAAGCCTCTCTCTCCCTGGCTGCAACCTTGAGACGTAACCTTAACACCGGCTCTGAAAATCCCTGACTTCTCCCTTAAGGGAAAGGACTTTCAGTCGTCTTACTGAAAGATTATTGTTATAAGTTCGAGCCTCAAGTCTTGCCTTTTACCTCATTTTTTTTTTTTTTTGCAAATTTCTCTCCGACTTTTGATTTTTCTGTGGGATTTATGGTGAGGCATTGAAGATAGAATCAAGGTTGTCAGCTGGTGAAGTATTTGTTAGATGTTTCCAGGTGATTTGATTTTGTTCCATGGTAATGTGTGTGTATGTGTGTGTGTGTGTGTGTGTGTGTGATTACTATTTGTGTGTTACGGGGAGAGAGTTCTACACTCGTGTTGCCTCGTCACTTAACCTTCAAATATGTATCTTGCCTTTCCTCTATTGTATGTTTGCACACCTACACATACACTGTGGCCTACGCCAGGAACTCAATCATCGACCAGCCGCGAGGGGAGGATGGATGATCAGCTGGGTTGGACGTAGGCCGACTAACACGCCCAGGATTCGAACTAACCCATGCGTGTCCGATCCCTGGTTGGCCCGTGCTACCTCATGGTCAGTAACGCTAACCACTACACCACGGAGGCCCATGAGTGCGTATACATATGTATGATCGGAGGATGATTGTATTGCATGTATGTTTGCGTTTATGTAACGAGATACAGCGTTTGGCGAATAGAGAAACAAATCCAACGATTCCATACAAGGTGTACACGTCTTTACTTCCCTATTTTGTATCATTTATGTCCGTCGGGTGTGTGTATATGTCTGTTTCAAGGTCTGTGACTCATAGGTCTTGGTGTGGGCGTGGATGAGGGAGTGTTGGAGGGGATGGGAGGGACTGAGGTGCACATACGAGAGGAGCAAATGTTGGTGAAAGTGAGAGAATAAATTGTTGCTTGATGGCACTGGCTGATATCCAGGGTCTTGGACAACTATGGGCCTGCGTCAAAATAGTTGGATATTGGGAATTGTGGCGTGGGGACTGGATGGGCGTGGGGACTGGATGGGCGTGGGGACTGGATGGGCGTGGGGACTGGATGGGTGAGGGGACTGGATGAGTATGGGGGATGGAATGACTGTGAGGGTGAGTGTGGGGATTGTGTCAATGTAGAGATGAGGTGGGTGGGGACTGGGTAAGTAGAGGGGATAGATGAGTGCGAGATTTGGGTGATTGTAGGGATCTGATGAGTGTAGGGGTTAAGTGGGTGTGCGATTGGGTGAGTGTGGAGATTGGACGAGTTAATAATTGGGTGCTAGTGGAGATTCGATGGATGTGGAAAGTCGGTGGATGTGGGAACCTGGTGAATGAAGAGATTGGATGGGGTTTAGAGATTAAGTGTGAGGACTTAGCGACTGCATGGTTGGGATAGTGTTTGGACTGGGTGAGTGCGTGGATCGGGAGAGGGTGTGGATTGAGTGAGTGTGTGGAATGCACGGGTGTGGAGACTAAGTGAGTGTCGGGTTTGGGTGATGGTGATCTGGGTGACTGTAGGAATTGGAAATGGTTGAGTATGGATACGGGGTGAGTGTGGGTATTGGTTGAGTGTGAATATTGGGGGAGTGTGGTAAATGGTTGAGTGTGCGGACTTGGTGTGTGCATGTATGTGTGCGTGTGTGTGTGTGTGTGTGTGTGTGTGTGTTTGGGGGGGAGGGGGGGCCTGGGTGAATGTGGCCATTAAGTGAGCGTGAGGGGTGGATGGAAGTGGAGACTGAATGTACTTGGGAATTGGATGAGTGTGGGAAATGAATGAGTATGAGGACCTCATCATATATATATATATATATATATATATATATACATATATATATATATATATATATATATATATATATATATATATATATATATATATATATATATATATATATATAGAGAGAGAGAGAGAGAGAGAGAGAGAGAGAGAGAGAGAGAGAGAGAGATGTATATTCTTATTTCTATTTTCTTTATTATACTTCGTCGCTGTCTCCCGCGTTAGCGAGGTAGCGCAAGGAAACAGACGAAAGAATGGCCCAACCCACCCACATACACATGTATATACAATACACGTCCACACACGCACATATACATACCTGTACATTTCAACGTATACATACGTATATATGCATACACAGACATATACATACATACACATGTACATAATTCATACTTGCTGCCTTTATTCATTCCCATCGCCACCCCTTCACATTAGAAATGACATCCCCTTCCCCCCGCATGCGCGCGAGGTACCGCTAGGAAAGACAACAAAGGCCACGTTCGTTCACACTCAGTCTCTAGCTGTCATATATAATGCACCGAAACCACAGCTCCCTTTCCACATCCAGGCCCCACAAAACTTTCCATGGTTTACCCCAAACGCTTCACATGCACTGGTTCAATCCATTGACAGCACGTCGACCCCGATCCAATTCACTCTATTCCCACAAACTATCTAATTTATGGCAGTAGCAGCGTCGCCAGTCGAGAGGGTTTCGGCAGATCTTAGGTTCTTCTCGACTGCCATCATGCGAGTGGAATTCATCCCACTACCAGGGATACAGCTCCTAGACCCTGGTTCTTTTTCTATCCTTTTCAGTAACATTCGTAGTCTAAATTCGATCCTTCCTTCTGCTGAACAACATCTTATGACTTCCTCCCTTGATCGAATTCTCTCTGAAATCCAACTGTCCAATGCTGCTTCTCCTCTGCACTATCAAATCTCTAACTATAATCTGAACCATTGTTTCGGCCTCAAAGGTGGAGTTTGTGCATTCTGTTATACAAAAATCTCTATTGCTCGTCTCGTGGATCTTGAGTCTCCTAACGTTGATGCCATCTGGCTCAAAATATCTTTACCCGCTGTTACCAATACCTCCAGCTATGCACAGTTCTTGGACTTCTTGCTACAAAGCTCTGCTCCCTTTCATCCACACACTGAGATCCTCTTTGTAGGGGATTTCAGTGTTCACCATAAGGATTGGTTAGGTTCTAATCGGGTCTCTCTTGGTGGAGCCGAGATCTTTCCTTTTTCTCTCCTCAGTGATCTGGAACAGTTAATTAAACACACTATCTGAGCTACCGACCGTCACGACCACTCTTCTTACACACTTGACCTCTTTTTTTTCATCTCTGAACCCTCTCACTAAACATACACCGGATCTACCCCCTTAAGGTCCTCTGATCACAGTCTCGTTTAACACTTCTAATTGGTCACGTTCATCCTCCACATCCCCCTCGAGAAACCAACTATGGCACTGTGGGAGAGCTCACTGTAATTCCTGCGCATCTTCTTTATTGAATATCCCTGGGATGGGTACTGTTTCTCTGGTCGGGATGCCTCGTGCTGTGCTAAACGCATAGCAGAAGCTATGAAGGGGTGAAGGAATACAATATTTTTCTCTTCAACCATACTTTGATCGGTCCTGTTCTGATGCTTGTAACATCATGGGCGGTGCGATTCGGATCATGAAACTTCTCCCTTCCCCAAGACTCACTCTGCTTTCATTTCTGATCGGAAACATTTCAAAGCTGATCTTCAAAGAGCCAAACACACTTTCATGCAAGAAAAGTATGCTGATTTTACTTCTTCTGCTAACAAATATTTTTGGTCCGTAACTAAAAGCATCTTCAAAACTTTTTCAATTCAACCTTTCTTCCAGTTTTCCGACCTGATCAATCTATTGGTGACTCTCCAACTGATAAAGCCGCTCTTTTTGGCACTTTGCTTCCATTTAACTCAACTTTGGATGGTTCAGATTCTAATCATCCGACCCATCTCCTTCCTCTGAACTTATGCCATCTTGTATCATCCTCCTGATGGAAGGTTTTCCAAATATTCTCCCAGATGCTGGTGGACAAAGAGGATCGATCAGACGTCGTATCTCCTCGTGTTCTAAGAAAATGTGCCTCAGAGCTAGCACCAATTATTGCCCGCTTATTTCGCCCCTGTCTAACAGCCAGACTCTTCTTTCCACTTGGAAACACTCCTTGGTGCATCTCATCCCTAAGAAAGGAGACCGCTCGAACTCCTACTACTAACGTCCCAGTCACTCACTTCTGCTACCCCAAAAGTCTTCGAAACTCTCCTAAACTCCTACTTTCTCAAACACTTAGAATCCCATTCCCTTGTTTCCCATCACTGGTATGAATCACACGGTGCTAGGTCTGCTGGCGATCTCTCCTAAATAACTCACCTCTGGTCCTTCTCTCTCTCAGGGATTTTGGTGAAAGTTTAGTCGTGGCCCTCGACATCTTCAAAACATTTGACACGATAT
Source organism: Panulirus ornatus (assembly GCF_036320965.1). Classification (NCBI taxonomy): domain Eukaryota; kingdom Metazoa; phylum Arthropoda; class Malacostraca; order Decapoda; family Palinuridae; genus Panulirus; species Panulirus ornatus. Next base: position 64,968,138 of record NC_092225.1, on the reverse strand, counting down.
CGTATCTTTGCTTTTTAAACTCCGTATCTTTTGTTTCAATGTTTCTCTCTTACCTATAATGCATAGTGTCCTTTTTGGTCGTTCCATTGCAGTAGTCGTCGATGGAGCGACTTTCTCCTCCTATCCTCTCACCAGTGGTAATCCTCAAGGCTTTGGCCTATCACTCTCTTATGTCAGTGAGTCATCTTTTTCCTTCGACTTCAGATCCTATTCACTCCATTTTTCATACTCCAGTTTGCTTTTCCTCTCCTCCTCCCTTTGATACTTCCTCTCATTCTTGTACTAATCATTTTTCTTCTCTCTATTGTGACGTATTCAGTATTTCATATTGGGGAAACAGTTATCTTGTGAAATTTGATAGTACTGAAACACTATCTCATAATATCTCTTTGCAAGAATATTTTTGTTCCCTCTTCAGTTTCAAAACACCACAATTTAATCTTGTTATGATACAAACATGTTGGACTAAACCATAGCTTCTTCTCTGTCTTGTAAGCCCCATATCATTAACATCACAGAGTCTGCCTCCCAAGATCTGGGAGTGTTACATAGTTGCCTCATATCTACAGGTCCTTATTCTTCTCCGTGTGGTATGCTGCTCACACATCTAGTGTGGCTCATCCTTCACCTCTGTTAACTAACGTGGAATCTAAGGCCTTCCGTCTCATTAATGCTCGCGGTATCAACGTTCCCTTTCCGCACGCCGCTATGTTGTTATTCTCTTTCTCTTCCACTGGCGTATTGCTTTTGCCATTGTTCTTGTGAACTGTCTGTATGTGTCCCCCAGCCCAAAAAGGTTTGGATCCGTAGCACGTGTTTTGCTGATGCTTCCCACAACTTATGCGTGAAGACTAGCCACTCGAAGATGAGCTGTCATGATACCTCCTTTCCTCGACCAGCTAGGCTGTGGAATTCTCTTCTTTCTTTTATCTTTACCTCGGAACCCTGATTAATTTCTACTGTCTTTCTCTTCAATTTTTTCCGTCACTCGAGATGGCCGTGATAAAATCATGTTATTTGTTCGTGCCATACCATCACCGTATATATATATATATATATATATATATATATATATATATATATATATATATATATATATATATATATATATATATATATATATATATATATATATCTTTTTTTCCAAACTATTCGCCATTTCCCGCGTTAGCGAGGTAGCGTTAAGAACAGATAACTGGGCCTTTGAGGGAATATCCTAACCTGGCCCCCTTCTCTGTTCCTTCTTTTGGAAAATTAAAAAAAAATAATGAGAGGGGAGGATTTCCAGCCCCCCGCTCCCTCCCCTTTTAGTCACCTTCTACGACACGCAGGGAATACCTGGGAAGTATTCTTTCTCACCTATCCCCAGGGACAATATATATATATATATATATATATATATATATATATATATATATATATATATATATATATATATATGTGTGTGTGTGTGTGTGTGTGTGTGTGTGTGTGTGTGTGTGTGTGTGTGTGTGTGTGTGTGTGTGTGTGTGTGGGTGTGTGTGTGTGTGTGTGTGTGTGTATGTATATATACATAAGTGATAAAACCTACTAAAATGAGCACTACATTAGTTAAAGCAAGAGAACATGTGTTCATATCCCTATCTCACACACCTACTGACATATATGGGTTCTTACATTAATGTTCAAGATGATTTATATTGTTAGTTTATTATATGGATGTAAGCAACATATACTTGCATATCTTGCTTGTATTATATGTATATGAACGTTGTATATTCGTATATCTGGGGTATATAATGGTCAGCAAGTAGGTGTGGGTTAGAGATTGTGGACGTGTGACTGGTTATGGGAAGGTGAATGTGGGTGATGCAATGACTGTGTGCGTGGATGACTGTGGCTGAGGGACTGCGGGCGGGTGACTGTGGGTGGATGACTGTAGTTGAGGGACTGTGGGTGGATGACTATGGTTGAGATACTATGGGTGGGTGACTGTGGGTGAAGAGATGGAAGTGGGTGACCGTGGGTAAGGACTGTGGGTGAGGGAATGTGAGTGGGTGGGGTTTAGGAGGTGGGATTGTGAATGAGGTGTGTGGACCGTGCGACTTCAATACCAACAGATTAATCTAGGATTAAGTGGGCGGGATCTTCTTGCATGGCTCAACATGAAAGGTGTGTGTGTGAGAGAGAGAGAGAGAGAGAGAGAGAGAGAGAGAGAGAGAGAGAGAGAGAGAGAGAGAGAGAGAGAGAGAGAGAGAGAGAGAGAGAGAGAGAGAGAGAGAGAGAGAGAGAGAGAGAGAGAGAGAGAGATGATAATGTTCTTGAGCACAAGTGTATGTGTATGTTGACGTGTGTCACCAGTGTATGTGTATGTTGACGTGTGTCACCAGTGTATGTGTATGTTGACGTCTGTCACAAGTGTATGTGTATGTTGACGTGTGTCACCAGTGTATGCTGCTGTCACAGTGTGTGTGTGTGTGTGTGTGTGTGTGTGTGTGTGTGTGTGTGTGTGTGTGTGTGTGTGTGTGTGTGTGTGTGTGTGTGTGTGTGTGTGTGTGTCTGTGTCTGTGTCTGTGTCTGTATGTGTACAACAGAAGTGTATTCAACTGTAAACGTCTGTGTTTCATGTCATCTGTGTTTGTTCGGAGAATGTGCAGCAATATATAGATGTTCTCTTTAACACACACACACACACACACACACACATGCTTACTCATACAATAACAGACATATATGCATTCACCTCTGCCGAAATGAATAATCAATAGAAAGTGCTATATAGGGTCAACTTCATATGTAATCACAAGAGAACCAGAGAAGAAAAGCATTGTTAGATGATTCTATTTTTCTGTTTAAAAATCTGAGACAAGTCCTTTACACACACACACACACACACACACACACACACACACACACACACACCATTTCTACACCTCTAATCATTGTGAACAGCGTCTGCCTCTCACATACTCCACACGTAAAGGACAATGTTCCGTCTCCAGACCTCATAAACTCTCATGGTAATGAGATGCAGAGTGTACGTTCGTCCTCCAGCGTAACAAAGCGAAAGCATAAACATGTGGATGTATGAGGCCTTCGCAGGGCCGGGTTATAGCCCACCTCGACTTTCAGCGTCTGATACATTTCTCGTTCCTGATTAACTCGGCGCAAAAAGTTGCCCGATTGACCACACGACCCGTGGACCATCTGGCTGGAATCACACCGACTTCAAACTCTCGCAAAAAAAAAAAAGAAAAAAAAAAAGACTCTCAAACAACAGACATCGAGAACTTTAAAAAAAAAAAGAACATCATATCGATGACCCGAAAAGAAAAAAAAAAGAAATAATCGAGTGTGGAATCGTCATTATTACAAAAACGTCAACCAACTCCAAACTGACGCCTCATCGCTGAGAGGTCATTCGAGCAGGTGGGAGGACGTAGAGCGAATTCGGGGAACTTGAGGATGGCAATTAGACTTCAAGGATCCAAAAGAACGCACACACACACTACACACATACACACATACACACACACACACACACACACACACACACACACACACACACACACACACACACTCTCTCGTCCAGCAATCAACAAAAACGGCCGCTGGTCCGATCCACATCAGGGATGAGTTGGTCGCCCTCTCCACACCTGCCACATGGGATTGGATCCCGCCTCTTTGTTCTAGGATAAAGGAGTCCGGCGCTCTCAATCCTTCCTAAGCCTAAAGGATGGCGCGGGGACGTGGCAGGAACAAGTTCAGGGGAGGGATGCTGGGATGTCTCCGAGATGTTATCCCCCCCTCGAGAGGAGGTGGGTGGGGAGGCTGCTGATGACGGCCTGCGAGGTGTCGCAACCGGTGAGCCAGGGGCTGCTGTGGCCAACTCTCTCTCTCTCTCTCTCTCTCTCTCTCTCTCTCTCTCTCTCTCTCTCTCTCTCTCTCTCTCTCTCTCTCTCTCTCTCTCTCTCTCTCTCTCTCTCTCTCTCTACAACGATAGCTCAAAATGGAAAACATTGGATATCAATAGAAGAGATAGGTGAAAGAAGAAGATTAACGATACCAAAGACAAGGATACGAGAGCCTGAAGGGGAAAAAAAAAAGTATGTAAGTCTAACAAAGGCTTAATGAAATCACAGAACGGAAAAGAGAACGAGCGAATTATAATGATCATAAAAATGCAATAGCATGGTAAAGAATGCACAAGTATCATTGTCTTCTGGAAACAAAGCAAGGAAAAACAAGGAAGAAAAAGAAAACGAAATTGGGCCTTTTGAAGTCGACATCATTCACTCTAAGAATATATGCGTCAGATATTATCACGATCATAGGTAGTATGGAGGAGGGCGAGTTGAATCAGTGTGAGGAGCGATATTAAGACAATCATTTGAAAGGACACTCAGCCCCAGGACCAGATGGAACATTTGCAGTTTGCTGTTAAGGACGAAGGTGTCCGGGGCAAGTCACTTGATGTTACGATTTAGGTCAAAAACTTGGTGGACAGAAGTTCAGCTGGAGGTCACCCAACAGCTCCTATGTCACCAAGGCACATCTTAATTTCTGCCGAACAATAGAGTTGACCTCCAGGTTTGGTGTCATATAATTATGATCTGTAGTCATACATTTCTCTGACTCCTTTATGAAGTTCTGCAGCTCTGGGGCTACGCTTTCACTCAGGTGCAGGAAATGATGGATTTCTTTGGAGCGAATGATGGATTTCTTTGGAGCGAATGATGGATTTCTTTGGAGCTACAAATTCCTCAACGAATATTGTATTTCTTTCTGTGCATTGATGATGATACAGAGAGACAAACACAACAGTCTACAAGGAAAAGGATGGGGTCATGGCACTAGTTTACCACGTTTCATCTACTGACACTGCTCAGACCGCAGAATACAAACTCTACCAACAACACTCTTGAAATACAATCCATAAAGATACAACCTCGCTGTATCTATCATAACATAATCAACACCTAAATACTTACCTCTAACACCTGTCCTTCCGGACTACTCCGCCCAGATGCAGGAATTGACCAATATGCCCACCGTCCTGCGTGGCCCAACACTCACACCCAAGATACCCCGAGATGAATCAGTCATAAACCATCTGCATCCTTTCAACATCTTTAACCTCCGTAACCTGCCAACCAGACTCCCAGACTACCATATCCAAGAGCCAACCTCACCAGAGATTATTTTTATGCACACCAGCGTTAAAAACAAGAATCACCTGGAGAACATGACACAAACTGTCTTCTGACCACATATCTATTCTCATAACTCTTCACCAAAGCCATCCAAACCCTAGAGGAAAAAACTACAGGAAGCAAGACTAGTGAGAACTCAATTTGTACATAGAATCCAAGTTTCAAAACTGAATTCCCATCCCTTTATCATACCATCTCAGACTACATTAACATTGCCAGCCTGGCCATCGAGAAGCACATGACACAAGAACATTTAAAGAAATATCATGCAAAATCCTCCCTCAATAACAAAAGCATAAACAAAATATAAACGATCAGACGAAACTGCTCACCACCGATAGAAATCACAGAAGAAATACAAGCTGTAAACAACTAACACTCCTTCCTCAACGCTTTGAACCAAATGACCCTACCCAACCAACTCTGGTGGAACATAAAGGATATCCACACCTTCCACCCAGTCCAAGGCCCCACACGTGAAGCGCCTCTGGCCTAGTTTCGTGACATCCCTTCTCTTAAACAACACAAAAGCATACTCATGAAACATTTCTCAAAAATTAGACAAAAAGCCACTTAATCTCTCCTGAAACTACTTCTCAACTAATCTTTGCTCCTGCCAACACAAGTAGTGCAATTAAAACCTGAAGAAATTCTAATGCATTGGACTCTAAAAATACATCAGTCTTCCACTCAAAACAGTGTGGCCCTATTCCACTCTAATCTCTTCAACCATTCTGGAAACTTGCCAGCTTGGTGTTGACTTTTAAACCTTCCTAACCATCCAACTCTCCCTGGTTATCGTTTCTGTCTAAAGTATCTACACTTGTTGAAGAACTGATGCACAAAAGAATTAAGCAAAATATCCTATTCTCACCAACACAGTATATGGTTATAGACACAAACACTCCACTACCCACTCTTGAATACCAGCCCATCTGATGCCAGTCACCCCAGACACACAAGAATTTAGACTTCTCGTTTGCGCTCAGGTCACTATCCATCTCTACAGAAGTATAAACACCATTTTGATACATCATGAGAGCCATTATGACCAAGTTACAAGTTCCATACTAAAGACATCGAACACTTACTAGGTAAATCCATAGACAGGGTTCGATCCTGGCTGTTGGAGGTTTGTATGTTCTATGAAGGTGCGCGTTCATATGCGCTTTGTTGTATTCATATACCTCCACGTTGTACAGTTAGGTTCGGTAAAATGCTATCTACTGGCTGTGTGAGCCTGATGGGAAATGACCGGTGTAGACCCCGTTGCTCACCAACGTGAGACGAAGGGTATTCAAGTACATATTTTCGAAGAATCATTTCCCTATTAGGGACGATCATAGCCTAGCGGTAGCGCTCCCGCCTGTTGCACAGGGGCCCCGGGTTCAATCCTGGCTGTTGGAGGTTTGTATGTTCTATGAAAGTGCGCGTTCATATGTACTTTGTTCATATACATATTGCTATTTTCGATTAGGGAGGTAGCGACAGGGACAAGCGAAGAAAGGCCCGATTTCACATAACCATTCGCCATCTCGTACCTCTTGCTTCCCAGTAACTACATCAAAGTAGGCCAAAATAAATCTGTACTAGTTAAAGGTATACAGACTCATTTATTACCTCATTATAAAAGCAATATATGAAACTAACTCAAGGAATGAGAATAGGTATTCTTGTCCCATCCTTTGCTGAAGCCTTTGATAAACTATGTTAACAAGTTTTGTTACGTCCAGTAGAAAAATACATATGAAATGCATGAGGGGAAAAAGGGAGCAAGAGGCTTTTAATAGCTTGGAAACATAGAATATTACCAGATGAAAGTTCACTGTTGAAGTATTATCAAGTTGTACCAGAATGAACGGATTTAAGCCTCAGTACTGATGGTCCTGATCGTATCCAACACAGGCAGGAAGGTAGACGAGAAACAAAAAAATGTTATAATCTGGTGTTTGGTACAAGACACTAGAGATGGTTTCAAATTGGGAAGAGATAGTTGATATGATATATCTATATATCTATCTATGTATCTATCTATCTATGTATCTATCTATCTATCTATCTATCTATCTATCTATCTATCTATCTATCTATCTATCTATCTATATATATATATATATATATATATATATATATATATATATATATATATATATATATATCTTTCTTTCTTTCTTTCATACTATTCGCCATTTCCCGCATTAGCGAGGTAGCGTTAAGAACAGAGGACTGGGCCATAGAGGGAATATCCTCACCTGGCCCCCTTCTCTGTTCCTTCTCTTGGAAAAAAAAAAAAAAAAATATATATATACATATATATATATATATATATATATATATATATATATATATATATATATATATATATATATATATATATATATATATATATATACATATATATATATATATATATATATATATATATATATATATATATATATATATATATATATATATATATATATATATATATATATATATATATATATATATATATATATGTATATATATATATATATATATATATATATATATATATATATATATATATATATATATATATATATATATATATATATATATATATATACATATATATATATATAAATATATATGTATATATATATATATATATATATATATATATATATATATATATATATATATATATATATATATATATATATATATATATATATATATATATATATATATATATATATATGAAGTGAAAAAGATTTAGAATGATCAGGGTCTGAACATTCAAGAGGGTGGAAAGCGTACACAGGATAGAGTACATTGGAACGATATACTGTCAGTGGACTGAACTAAGGCATATGAAAAGCCCCGGGTAAATCATGGAAAGGTCTGTGGGACCTGGATATGGATAGGGAGCTGTGGTTTCGGTGCATTACGCATGACAGCTAGAGAATTGATGCGAGCGGATGTGGCCTTCCTTCGTCTCCTGATACTACAGACGAAGAAAAGGCCTCCGACCCTAACTCTACCGCTCTATATTCCTGGTTCAACCGATTAACAGCACGCGTTCCCTGTACACTACATCGCTCCAGTTCTCTCTAGCTCTTGCACTCCTCGTGCCCTTTAATACGTTCAAGTCCCGAACCGTCAAAACATCTCTCACTCATCTCCTCAGTTCCCCCGTTTTCCTTGTTCTCTTTACTTCTGACATGAATATCCTGTTAGTCATCCTCTCCTCACTCATTCTCTCCATTTGTTCACACCATTTCAGCACACCTTCTTCAACTCTCTCGTACGTACTTCTACTACCGTACCTCTCTCTTAACCTATCATTTCTTATAATACTACTGTGTTTTATGTCAACAAGAAAGAAAAAAAATAAGAAAAAAAGCTGACTGTAGTAATCTGAGTGGATATAGGATCCTTAATTCAAAATTGTATGGATTATCACGCAAAAACACCAGAAGGAAAGTGACACTCAAGAATCATGAGCTTCTTCGTATATCATCACATCTTCAGATGACTAGTTTTAGTTTCTCTGTAACTAGTCCTCATGATTCTTGTGTTTCCTTTTCCTAGTGGTGTTTCTGCACTTATGACGACACGTGTTTCTTGTGATTTTCTGCATCAAAGATCATCATAAAAAGTGAAAGATCTTGAGACATGTGGTCTAAAATGAAAAGAAGATAGATGTTTTTTCATGGCAGCAAGCTGAAGAAAATATAATAACTTTAAACATCTCTCAACGTCTTGGCATATATTAGAACGACACCAAGCAAGATATATCGAGACGACAGCAAAGAGAACTCCAATTTTTCTTTAGATGAAATATAAAACCTGTAAAGAATGACTTCTGTCAGAGAAGACGGGACAAACGACGAAAATTGGTCCCAGATGAACTTAAGATTGACAAAAATGCACTGAGGAAGGTAGCTGAGAATAACAGAATTGTGAGGCAAGTGGCGTATGAGGTGAGCGACACTCGGTAGCCCTTCCTTGCGGTTAATCCCTAGGTAGGTTCTCGTAAGTAAGTAGGTAGTTACTCTCCTTAAACGCTCATATCCCTCTTCCCTTCTGAGGAGTTTCCACCACACAGGAAATTACCTAAGATGATGAATCACTGACTGACGGGACTCCAGCTTGCCTTCATATTTTAGCAGAAGAGAAGCAGCGAGCAGTTCCATTGTGTCGTGAGATAGTGAAACGACAAAATGAACAATTCTCCATTTCTTTCTCTTGAGGTAGAAATGGATGACATTCATGAGCAGAAAGAAGAACTACTGGATGAAGAGACGGGAGAATACCTGTATGATTGTTGTGGTAGATTAGAAGGTCCTTGTGGGGAAAATGTGACCATGGGGATATTTAACTCTGGGAAGTTGGAATTACAGAGGAGAACGGCTGAGGAGTTTTATGAGAGGAGGCCACAGGGAGGTAAGGCACGCATGGATCGGGGAAAATAAAGGAGATACACATAGAGCAGGACAGGGAACGCCTGTAGGAATATCAGCTGCTCTATATCCTCATCGATCAATGATGTACGAACAATGGACATCATGAGGCTGCAGTTCCGGCAGAAGGAGTAGATTGTGAGCAAAATCATGGCTGCAGTGTAGAGAGAAGAAAGAGGTAAGACGTGGAGGAAGTGGTGGGGCCTTGAGTGACTGGAGGACAAACTAGAACATTTGCAGAAGGAAACCGAAAGAGAGCACTCGGACAACGTCGAATGGACTGTAGATAAGAAGTGGAGGAACTTGAAGAATGTGCTGTACAGGAGAACAAGCTAGATACAAGAAAGGAAGAGTAGCAGAGACATGTCGTAGAGGACACGCTTAACAGGATGGGAAATGAAAGAAGTGGAAGAATGTGAACATGGAAAGAGGAATTTTTAGGCAGGTTAAAGCTGAGCACGTGAGAGAGACGGTCAGAGCAAGGAAAGATTGGTGACAGGAGGTGTGTGAAGACCCCGAGGCGGTGGATAGCGGGAGAAGTTCGGGCCTGATGTCCACAGTAGCTAGAGAGATCACGAGACTAGCAAAGGCCAGCAACAGGAGCTGGGTGGCTGAGAACGAGAATGGGAAGTTGCTGACTGTCCGAAAGTGGTAAGGAACAGATGGAAGTTATAAGACAAAGAAATGAGAGCAAGAAAGGAAGAGAGGAAACACTGACTCGAAGTAAGACAGAGTCTGGCTGAACGGTTAGGATCCAAGTCTGACAGAATACGAGGGAGGGCAACAAGAATGGGAAATCGGAGGCGTAGAAAGTATTCTGGAGGAGTTTTTTGAAGAATGTGGGACACAGAGCCACCAAATAACCAGTCAGAACCTGCTTTTCTGCAGGAAGGGTCAGGTAAGATTCAAGGAAGGACGCTGGACGAAGAGCGATATGAGTGAAAAGGATGTTGTGCCAAAGGCGGTTGGAGCTCCTCTGCGAGTTATCTGTATTCTTCACAGACTCTGAGGAGGTCTTTGATAAGAGGACCTGGTTGAAGTTGATGGATCTTCTGAAGCAGAGTGGTGTTAACTAGCGAGACTGGAGACTGATCAGCAGGCTATACAGAGACCAGGAGGTATAGGGAGATTCAGAGGTAGAAGTGGAGTCCAGCAGGAGCGTTTCTTGTCTCCAGTCCTTCCGTCCGTCTGTGGTGAGAGGAGGAGGAGGAGGAGGAGGATTTAAGCGATGAGAAGAATTAAGAAGGGAAGTAAGGGTCAGAGGAGGAGCTGCTGAAGGATGTTCGGTTCGCAGATGATTAGGTAATTGTAACCCATTAAGCGGCAAGTCTGCTGAAGTGAATGGATGGTCCAATCAACAGAAGACAGGAATCTTGCATCGAGATAAACGATGGTGAAGACCAGAATGATTCGGGTGTCCAGGAGAGGAGACGACAAGATGAGTGGTGACAAGAGAGCACATCAGAGGAACAAAGTTAAGACACTTGCATGTCCTCATCACAGAGGATTGAAGGTGTGGACCAGAGAACAAGCTTATCGATCGTGGTGGCAAAAACAAAGTAACGACAATTACTGAGAGAAATGAGTTAATGATAAAGAACATGAACAGAATGATAGAAGAGGAGGAAGAGGATCACAGGAGAAACGTAAGACTCTGAGGGATGAAGACATTAACTGGTGGGAAAATCTTCTTGGTATGGATGTGGAGAAATCCAGTGAAAGTGATCTGGGAAGACACGAAGGAGAACTAAGAAATTACTGATATTAAGATGAAAAAAAAAAGGACAGCTGATTGAGGTGATAAGAGTGAGACAGAAGTACTGGATTGAACATTTCCCCCTCAGGAGAAGTAATACTGAAGGAGGCGGTTGGAGGAGCCTCAAAAAGGATCTTTTGCGGCGATGGAATAGAGAGTGAAGGACCAAGAGGATGGAGAAAACGAGAGGTTTATATCCTGATGGTCAGCAGATAGACAAACACTGTTTGAGGTCTTCGTCGGTGTATTTGGAAAAATGAATTCGTTTATCATGGTTTTCTGTATAGCTTCCAGTCTCTTTGAGAGAGAGAGAGAGAGAGAGAGAGAGAGAGAGAGAGAGAGAGAGAGAGAGAGAGAGAGAGAGAGAGAGAGAGAGAGAGAGAGAGAGAGAGAGAGAGAGAGAGAGAGAGAGAGAGAGAGAGAGAGAGAGAGAGAGAGAGTCCACTTGCTCACACCTGATCGTCAGAACACCACACCCTTCACCACCCACATATGTCATACGAGGAGATCCAGTGAAGTGACGCGAGCAAATCCACTTGCCAGTCTGGACGTCTACCGCAGCTGTAGCGTTACCTCCCCACCATCCCTTCCCACATGACAATGGCAATAGAAAAACCAGTAATCATAGCTTCGTGGCTCTCTCTCTCTCTCTCTCTCTCTCTCTCTCTCTCTCTCTCTCTCTCTCTCTCTCTCTCTCTCTCTCTCTCTCTCTCTCTCTCTCTCTCTCTCTCTCTGGAAGCTATACAGAAAACCATGATAAACGAATTCATTTTTCCAAATACACCGACGAAGACCTCAAACAGTGTTTGTCTATCTGCTGACCATCAGGATATAAACTCTCGTTTTCTCCATCCTCTTGGTCCTTCACTCTCTATTCCATCGCCGCAAAAGATCCTTATTGAGGCTCCTCCAACCGCCTCCTTCAGTATTACTTCTCCTGAGGGGGAAATGCTCAATCCAGTCCTTCTGAATCAGTTGAATGTAGAGGCTGTCAGTCACCAGTCTCGCTCTTTTCTCTGCTGTCTGTTACTGTCATTTAGGAGGGGAATAACGCACACACACACACACACAAAAAAAAAATACTTCGCCAGATCTACCGTGTGTCTTGATATCACTACGATCCTCACTGATAAAATGATAGCGATCTGGCGACCAAAAATAGGGGTAGGAGGAGGAGGAGGAAAAAATAATGTGGTTGTTTAGTGCCATTCCGTTTTTTCATTCTCACTTGATTTCTGTAGGTTCACATACCTGTCTATACTCATTGTATACCTTTGCATACCTATTCTATTGCTATGATGAAATATGTCATTAAGGTGTGTGTGTGTGTGTGTGTGTGTGTGTGTGTGTGTGTGTGTGTGTGTGTGTGTGTGTGTGTGTTTTAACTTCATGCTTAATAACTGCTTACAACCACACACACACACACACACACACACACACACACACACACACACACACACACACACACACACACAATGTTCAGGAGTGTATAACTCTCTCCCCGCACAGCACAAGTAGATAGTTAAAAGATAGCTAGTTACAAAGGCCTGCCTGGCATGGTGCATAATGTGACTGATCATGATTCAGCACGGACCAGCATGGTGTCGAACCTGCATGGGTTCGAATCCTGGGTACAGCTATCGGCCTACATCCAAAGTAGGTGTTCATCCTCCCCTCGAGGCTGATCAATAAATGGGTACCAGGCTTAGACTCGTGTGTGTGTGTGTGTGTGTGTGTGTGTGTGTGTGTACACAGGAGAAGGACATGGTACATATATACAAAGTTAGAAAAGGAGGCAAAACGAGTGTAAAAACTTTCTCCCCGTGATACACAATCAATGATAACAAATTGTAATCACACACACACACACACACACACACACACAACAGAGAAGTAGGGTGTAGGCCAGAGGGGAGGAGACATGAGTGTACCTGTAGACAAACCTCAGCAGGATCTTGTGTCTCCACCATCCTGCTACGGAGGGAACATATAATGTTTCCAGCATTGAGGTGACCAACCGTACGATCTTATATCCTTTTTAATGAAGTTTTTGAACCTTTACGTAACCGTGTGTGGTGATAGCTCGGGTGTCCTGTTGCCGTATGATGCGAGGAAAGGATTCAGTGCTGTGTGTAGTTTATATAATGCACTCTCCCTCTCTCTCTCTCTCTCTCTCTCTCTCTCTCTCTCTCTCTCTCTCTCTCTCTCTCTCTCTCTCTCTCTCTCTCTCTCTCTCTCTCTCTCTCTCTCTCTCTCTCTCTCTCTCTCTCTCCTCCACACACACACACACACTTCGTTTTCAACGAAGGGAAAGGATATGTGGTGTTTGTATGTTCGAACAGTCAGAGTGCACTTCACAGTATACACTATACCGCGTAGGAGCTCAGAAAAGAAGCTGGACCATCAGGCAGGAATAAGAGGAGACTTTCAATGGATGGAAGTGGGTTGGGGTCACCAGCAGCGTGCCATAAGGCTCGAGTCCTAAGATCACTGCTATAAGTCATCTATAAATGACTTAACAAGAAGGATTGAACTCATACCTGAATATGTTTACGAATGATTCCAGGATCATAAGGAAGCTAGGAAGTGAGGACGATCGCTTGCATCAGATTATAAAGGAACTCAAGAAAACTACAAAGATGGTCCAATGTGTAGCTAGATCAAGTAAGTAATGAAATGGTAAGAGAGATGTGTGGTAGTAAAAAGATTGAGGTTGAGAGAGCAGAAGAGGGTGTGTTGAAATGGTTTGGTCACATGGAGAGAATGAGTGAGGAAAGATTGACAAAGAGGATATATATGTCAGAGGTGGAGGGAGCGAGGAGAAGTGGGAAAACCAAATTGGAGGTGGAAAGATAGAGTCAAAAAGATTTTGAGCGATCAGGGCTTGAACATTTAGGAAAGTGAAAGGCGTGCACGTATTAGAGTGAATTGAAAAGATGTGGTATACCGGGGTCGAACTTCCGTCAATGAACTGAACTAGAGCATGTGAAACGTTTGGGGTAAACCATGGAAAGGTCTGTGGGGCCTGGATGTGGAAAGGGAGCTGTGGTTTCGGTGCATTACACATGACAGCTGGAAACTAGACGTGGGAGGCTGTGGCCGTTCTTCGTTTGGCGCTACTTCGGAAAAGTTGAACTCCTTTAGAACGAGAAGATCGTCGACGAAGTTGTGCCCCGATGACAGCCCCGCCGGAACTGACTTTTCACTCGCGGCAGAACCACAAGCAGGCAGAGTCCGGTAACGCCATATATATCTATTCATCGAATCGAATTTCAGCCCATTTCAGGAGCTGAGTGAAGTGTGATAATAATAGTCTTCATCTCCACCAGAACGTCTCTGTAAGACTCAAAGTAAAACAAATTAACTTGAACAAAATCGCGAGAAATTCTGTTCGGTCGGTTGGTCGCTGGGTCCTTGGTTACGTTCAATACATTTTAAAACTCTCGCTTCCTGGCCAGCGCTAGCGTGGCGTCATCCCCTTCAAGGTTTTTGATTCTAGAATGGCCCATTTTATTCTTTTTTCCTCCATCGTGAAAGTATAAGACGACTTATTCTCTGCACTCAAAATTCACTGATGTTAAATGAGTGTGTGTGTGTGTGTGTGTGTGTGTGTGTGTGTGTGTGTGTGTGGCTGTAGGTGCCGGCGCAGCATACCGTGTGGAGACAATGATAATTGTGTAACGTTACATTTTCTCACGTCCAAGATATTTGCAACCAGGTATCCTGAGAGATGCATTGTCTTCTGAATGTCGTAATCTCCTGCTCAATGGCTTCCGCTGGTACTGACCTGCCCTCGCCCTCGCACACAGACCTGAGGTCATTTCCATAGTAAGAAAACAACTACCAAGAATCTATATTGATAAGAAGAGACAATCCCCTGAAATTTTTCCCCATTTATTTATCACTCTCACTGAGATGGAGCGTTGCGGACTAATTGTTTGGCTACTTGGTGTAATAAATGCTCCACGGTGTATTAATGATTATGTACGCATTAGAAAAGACTCAGTGTATTGATACTCGAGGAAAGATAAAGGCAAAGTTCAGTCATGCAAAGCTGTATCCCCGTTGTTGAATTTCACAGACGTTGACTGTAAAATAATGTATATATATATATATATATATATATATATATATATATATATATATATATATA
>NC_092225.1:64895107-64950107 GCF_036320965.1 Panulirus ornatus | reverse complement strand
GATCCACTCCCAGGTGTCTAAAACACTTTACTTCCTCCAGTTTTTCCCCATTCAAACTTACCTCCCAGTTGACTTGACCCTCAACTCTACTGTACCTAATAACCTTCCTCTTATTCACATTTACTCTTAACTTTCTTCTTTCACACACTTTACCAAACTCAGTCACCAGCTTCTGCAGTTTCTCACATGAATCAGCCACCAGCGCTGTATCATCAGCGAACAACAACTGACTCACTTCCCAAGCTCTCTCATCCACAACAGACTTCATACTTTCCCCTTCTTTCCAAAACTCTTGTATTCACCTCCCTAACAACCCAATCCATAAAGAAATTAAACAACCATGGAGACATCACACACCCCTGCCGCAAACCTACATTCACTGAGAACCAATCACTTTCCTCTCTTCCTACACGTACACATGCCTTACATCCTCGATAAAAACTTTTCACTGCTTCTGACAACTTGCCTCCCACACCATATATTCTTAATACCTTCCACAGAGCATCTCTATCAACTCTATCATATGCCTTCTCCAGATCCATAAATGCTACATACAAATCCATTTGCTTTTCTAAGTATTACTCACATACATTCTTCAAAGCAAATATATATATATATATATATATATATATATATATATATATATATATATATATATATATATATATATATATATATATATATATATATATATATATCCATTGTTCTCACCTTTTTCCATTCTGTACTCAGTCTCTCCTGGTACTTCCTTACACAAGTCTCCTTCCCAAGCTCACTCACTCTCACCACCCTCTTTGGACACGAAATACTTAGATACCATATAAAATAACATCTATACACAAATTTATATTAAAATCTGAGGAAGTTACAAATCTGAGCAAAAACAATGCCAGGCTATAGCCTAGGATTTTTCTTGATTTTTTTGAAAAAATGGATTTTCTTGAAATTTTCGGCATAGATACTTTTATGTATGCTGAATTAGAATCTGTGGTCAAAATCTAAAAATTCGTATAATTACTCGAGTAATTAGCATTTAATTTTTGTCATGATTAGTCCAGGTGGTAATTAACGGGTTAATATCATGAATTACAGTATTTTGACTCAAAATACTTAAATCCCATATAAAATAACATCTATACACAAATTTTCATTAAAATCTATGTTAGTTGAAAATCTGAGGAAAAAAATGCAAGCTTTGGATTTTTCTTGATTTTTTTGAAAAAACATTTTCTTGAAATTTTCAGCGTAGATACTTTTATGCATCCTGAATATGAATCTGTTGTCAAAATCTATAAATTCGTATAGTTAGTCGAGTAATTAATATTTAGATTTCATCATAATTAGTCCAGGTGCTAATTAAACGGTTGATATTATGAATTACAGTCTTTTGACACCAAATACCTAAATAACATATAAAACAATATCTATACACAAATTTTCATTAAAATCTCAGGAATTTGAAAATCTGAGCAAAAAAAAAATACCAAGGTATATAGCCTTGGATTTTTCTTGATTTTTGGAAAAAATAGATTTTTTCAAATTTTCAGCAAAGATACTTTTATGTATGCTGAATACGAATCTGTGGTTAAAATCTAAAAATTCGTATAATTACTCGAGTAGTTAGTATTTAAATTTCATAATAATTAGTCCAGGTGCTAATTAAACGTGTGATATTATAAATTACAATCTTTTGACACGAAATACTTAAATACCATATAGAATAACATCTATACACAAATTTACATTAAAATCTGAGGAAGTTACAAATCTGAGCAAAAAAAAAATACAAGCCTTGGATTTTTCTTGATTTTTTGGAAAAAATAGATTTTCTTGAAATTTTCAGCAAAGATAGTTTTATGTATACTGTATACGAATCTGTGGTTAAAATCTAAAAATTCGTATAATTACTCGAGTAATAAGTATTTAAATTTCATCATAATTAGTCCAGGTGCTAATTAAACGGGTAATATTATGAATTATAGTATTTTGACTCAAAATGCTTAAATCCCATATAAAATAACATCTATAACAAATTTTTAATAAAATCTAAGGAAGTTGAAAATCTGAGCAAAAAAAAAAAGCCAGGCTATAGCTTCGGATTTTTCTTGATTTTTTTTGAAAAAATAGATTTTCTTGAAATTTTCAGCATAGATACTCTTTTGTATGCTGAATACTAATCTCTGGTCAAAATCTAAAAATTCGTATAATTATTCGAGTAATTAGCATTTAATTATATCATAATTAGTCCAGGATGTAATTAACCGGTGAATATCATGAATTACAGTATTTTGACTCAAAATACTTAAATCCCATATGAAATAACATCTATACACAAATTTTCATTAAAATCTAAGGAAGTTGAAAATCCGAGCAAAAAAGATGCCAGGCTATAGCCTAGGATTTTTCTTGATTTTTTTTGAAAAAATAGAATTTTTTGAAATTTTCAGCATAGATACTTTTATATATGCTGAATACGATTCTGTTGTCAAAATCTAAAAATTGGTATAATTAGTCGAGTAATTAGCATTCAAATTCATAATTAGTCTAGGTGCTAATTAAACGGTTAATATCGTCAACTATAGTCTTTTGACTCAAAATACTTAAATCCCATATAAAATAACATCTATACACAAATTTTCATGAAAATCTAAGGAAGTTGAAAATCTGAGCAAAAAAAAAATGCCAGGCTATATAGCCTTGGATTTTTCTTGATTTTTTTTCAAAAAATAGATTTTCTTGAAATTTTCAGCATAGATACTTTTATATATGCTGAATACGATTCTGTTGTCAAAATCTAAAAGTTGGTATAATTAGTTGAGTAATTAATATTCAAATTCATAATTAGTCTAGGTGCTAATTAAACGGTTAATATCGTCAACTATAGTCTTTTGACTCAAAATACTTAAATCCCATACAAGATAACATCTATACACAAATTTTCATTAAAATCTAAGGAAGTTGAAAATCTGAGCAAAAAAAAATAGATTTTCCTGAAATTTTCAGCAAAGATACTTTTATGTATACTGAATACGAATCTGTTGTCAAAATCTAAAAATTCGCATAATCACTCGAGTGATTAGTATTTGAATTTCATTGTAATTAGTCAGGTGCTAATTGAACGTGTAATATTATGAATTATAGTATTTTGACTCAAAATGCTTAAATCCCATATAAAACAACATCTATACACAAATTTTCATTAAAATCTAATGAAGTTGAAAATCTGAGCAAAAAAAAAGCCTTGGCTATAGCCTGGGATTTTCCTTGATTTTTTTTGAAAAAATAGATTTTCTTGAAATTTTCAGCAAAGATACTTTTATGTATACTGAATACGAATCGGTGGTCAAAATCTAAAAATTCGTATAATTACTCGAGTAATTAGCATTTAAATTTCATCATAATTAGTCCAGGTGCTAATTAAACGGGTAATATTATGAACTATAGTATTTTGACTCAAAATGCTTAAATCCCATATAAAATAACATCGATATACAAATTTTCATTAAAATCTAAGGAATTTGGATATATGAGAAAAAAAAAATGCCAGGCTATAGCTTCGGATTTTTCTTGATTTTTTTGAAAAAATAGATTTTCTTGAAATTTTCAGCATAGATACCCTTATGTATGCTGAATACGAATCTCTGGTCTAAATCTAAAAATTCGTATAATTATTCGAGTAATTAGCATTTAATTTTTATCATAATTAGTCCAGGTGGTAATTAACTGGTGAATATCATGAATTATAGTATTTCGACTCAAAATGCTTAAATCCCATATAAAATAACATCTATACACAAAGTTTCATTAAAATCTAAGGAAGTTGAAAATCTGAGCAAAAGAAATGCCAGGCTATAGCCTTGGATTTTTCTTGATTTTTTTGAAAAACATAGATTATCTAGAAATATTCAGCATAGATACTTTCATATATGCTGAATACGATTCTGTTGTCAAAATCTAAAAATTGGTATAATTAGTCGAGTAATTAATATTCAAATGCATAATTAGTCTTGATTTTTTTGAAAAACATAGATTATCTTGAAATATTCAGCATAGATACTTTCATATATGCTGAATACGAATCTGTTGTCAAAATCTGAAAATTGGTTTAATTAGTCGTATAATTAATATTCAAATTTAATCATAATTAGTCCAGGTGCTAATCAAACGGTTAAAATCGTCAATTAGAGTCTTTTGACTCAAAATACTTAAATCCCATATAAAATAACACCTATACACAACTTTTCATTAAAATCTAAGCTGATAATCTGAGCAAAAAAAATGCCAGGCTATAGCCTAGGATTTTTCTTGATTTTTTTTGAAAAAATAGATTTTTTTGAAATTTTCAGCATAGATACTTTTATATATGCTGAATACGAATCTGTTGTCAAAATCTAAAAATTAGTATAATTAGTCGAGTAATTAATATTCAAATTTCATAATTGGTCTAGGTGCTAATTAAACGGTTAATATCGTCAATAACAGTCTTTTGACTCAAAATACTTAAATCCCATATAAAATAACATCTATACACAAATTTTCATGAAAATCTAAGGAAGTTGAAAATCTGAGCAAAAAAAAATGCCAGGCTATAGCCTAGGATTTTTCTTGATTTTTTTTGAAAAAATAGATTTTTTGAAATTTTCAGCATAGATACTTTTATATATGCTGAATACGATTCTGTTGTCAAAATCTAAAAATTGGTATAATTAGTCGAGTAATTAATATTCAAATTCATAATTAGTCTAGGTGCTAATTAAACGGTTAATATCGTCAACTATAGTCTTTTGACTCAAAATACTTAAATCCCATATAAAATAACATCTATACACAAATTTTCATTAAAATCTAAGGAAGTTGAAAATCTGAGCAAAAAAAATGCCATGGCTATAGCCTGGGATTTTTCTTGATTTTTGGGAAAAAATAGATTATCCTGAAATTTTCAGCAAAGATACTTTTATGTATACTGAATACGAATCGATGGTCAAAATCTAAAAATTCCTATAATTACTCGAGTAATTAGTATTTAAATTTCATCATAATTAGTCCAGGTGCTAATTAAACGTGTAATATTATGAATTATAGTATTTTGACTCAAATTGCCTTAAATCCCATATAAAACAACATCTATACACAAATTGTCATTAAAATCTAAGGAAGTTGAAAATCTGAGCAAAAAAAATGCCAGGCTATAGCCTTGGATTTTTCTTGATTTTTTGGAAAAAATAGATTTTCTTGAAATTTTCAGCAAAGATACTTTTATGTATACTGAATACGAATCGGTGGTCAAAATCTAAAAATTCGTATAATTACTCGAGTAATTAGTATTTAAATTTCATCATAATTAGTCCAGGTGCTAATTAAACGGGTAATATTATGAACTATAGTATTTTGACTCAAAATGCTTAAATCCCATATAAAATAACATCTATATACAAATTTTCATTAAAATCTAAGGAATTTGAATATCTGAGAAAAAAAAATGCCAGGCTATAGCTTCGGATTTTCTTGATTTTTTGAAAAAATAGATTTTCTTGAAATTTTCAGCATAGATACTCTTATGTATGCTGAATACGAATCTCTGGTCAAAATCTAAAAATTCGTATAGTTATTCGAGTAATTAACATTTAATTTTTATCATAATTAGTCCAGGTGGTAATTAACTGGTGAATATCATGAATTATAGTATTTTGACTCAAAATGCTTAAATCCCATATAAAATAACATCTATACACAAATTTTCAATAAAATCTAAGGAAGTTGAAAATCTGAGCAAAAAAAATGCCAGGCTATAGCCTTGGATTTTTCTTGATTTTTTTTGAAAACATAGATTTTTTGAAATTTTCAGCATACATACTTTTATATATGCTGAATACGATTCTGTTGTCTAAATCTAAAAATTGGTATAACTAGTCGAGTAATTAATATTCAAATTCATAATTAGTCTTGATTTTATTGAAAACCATAGATTAATCTGAAATATTCAGCATAGATACTTTCATATATGCTGAATACGAATCTGTTGACAAAATCTAAAACTTGGTTTAATTAGTCGTATAATTAATATTCAAATTTCATCATAATTAGTCCAGGTGCTAATCAAACGGTTAAAATCATCAATTAGAGTCTTTTGACACAAAATACTTAAATCCCATATAAGATAACACCTATACACAAATTTTCATGAAAATCTAAGCTGAAAATCTAAGCAAAAAAAAATGCCAGGCTATAGCCTAGGATTTTTCTTGATTTTTTTTGAAAAAATAGAATTTTTTGAAATTTTCAGCATAGATACTTTTATATATGCTGAATACGAATCTGTTGTCAAAATCTAAAAATTAGTATAATTAGTCGAGTAATTAATATTCAAATTTCATAATTAGTCTAGGTGCTAATTAAACGGTTAATATCGTCAATAACAGTCTTTTGACTCAAAATACTTAAATCCCATATAAAATAACATCTATACACAAATTTTCATGAAAATCTAAGGAAGTTGAAAATCTGAGCAAAAAAAATGCCAGGCTATAGCCTTGGATTTTTCTTGATTTTTTTTGAAAAAATAGATTTTCTTGAAATTTTCAACATAGATACTTTTATATATGCTGAATACGATTCTGTTGTCAAAATCTAAAAATTGGTATAATTAGTCGAGTAATTAATATTCAAATTCATAATTAGTCTAGGTGGTAATTAAACGGTTAATATCGTCAACTATAGTCTTTTCACTCAAAATACTTAAATCCCATATAAAATAACATCTATACACAAATTTTCATTAAAATCTAAGGAAGTTGAAAATCTGAGCAAAAAAAATGCCATGGCTATAGCCTGGGATTTTTCTTGATTTTTTGGAAAAAATAGATTTTCCTGAAATTTTCAGCAAAGATATTTTTATGTATACTGAATACGAATCTGTGGTCAAAATCTAAAAATTCATGTAATTACTCGATTAATTAGTATTTAAATTTCATCATAATTAGTCCAGGTACTAATTAAACGTGTAATATTATGAATTATAGTATTTTGACTCAAAATGCTTAAATCCCATATAAAACAACATCTATACAGAAATTTTCATTAAAATCTAAGGAAGTTGAAAATCTGAGCAAAAAAATTGCCTTGGATTTTTCTTGATTTTTTGAAAAAAATAGATTTTCTTGAAATTTTCAGCAAAGATACTTTTATGTATACTGAATACGAATCGGTGGTTAAAATCTAAAAATTCGTATAATTACTCGAGTAATTAGTATTTAAATTTCATCATAATTAGTCCAGGTGCTAATTAAACGGGTAATATTATGAACTATAGTATTTTCACTCAAAATGCTTTAATCCCGTATAAAATAACATATATATACAACTTTTCATTAAAATCTAAGGAATTTGAATATCTGAGAAAAAAAAATGCCAGCCTATAGCTTCGGATTTTTCTTGATTTTTTTAAAAAAATAGATTTTCTTGATATTTTCAGCATAGATACCCTTATGTATGCTGAATACGAATCTCTGGTCAAAATCTAAAAATTCGTATAATTATTCGAGTAATTAGCATTTAATTTTTATCATAATTAGTCCAGGTGGTAATTAACTGGTGAATATCATGAATTATTGTATTTTGACTCAAAATGCTTAAATCCCATATAAAATAACATCTATACACAAATTTTCATTAAAATCTAAGGAAGTTGAAAATCTGAGCAAAAAAAAATGCAAGGCTATAGCCTTGGATTTTTCTTGATTTTTTTGAAAAACATAGATTATCTTGAAATATTCAGCATAGATACTTTCATATGTGCTGAATACGAATCTGTTGTCAAAATCAAAAAATTGGTTTAATTAGTCGTATAATTAATATTCAACTTTCATCATGATTAGTCCAGGTGCTAATGAAACGGTTAAAATCGTCAATTAGAGTCTTTTGATTCCAAATACTTAAATCCCATATAAAATAACACCTATACACAAATTTTCATTAAAATCTAAGCTGAAAATCTGAGCAAAAAAAATGCCAGGCTATAGCCTAGGATTTTTCTTGATTTTTTTTGAAAAAATAGATTTTTTTTGAAAATTTCAGCATAGATACTTTTATATATGCTGAATACGAATCTGCTGTCAAAATCTAAAAATTAGTATAATTAGTCGAGTAATTAATATTCAAATTTCATAATTAGTCTAGGTGCTAATTAAACGGTTAATATCGTCAATAACAGTCTTTTGACTCAAAATACTTAAATCCCATATAAAATAATATCTATACACAAATTTTCATTAAAATCTAAGGAAGTTGAAAATCTGAGCAAAAAAAATGCCAGGCCTTGGATTTTTCTTGATTTTTTTTGAAAAAATAGATTTTTTAAATTTTTCAGCATAGATACTTTTATATATGCTGAATACGATTCTGTTGTCAAAATCTAAAAATTGGTATAATTAGTCGAGTAATTAATATTCAAATTCATAATTAGTCTAGGTGCTAATTAAACGGTTAATATCGTCAACTATAGTCTTTTGACTCAAAATACTTAAATCCCATATAAAATAACATCTATACACAAATTTTCATTAAAATCTAAGGAAGTTGAAAATCTGAGCAAAAAAAATGCCCTGGCTATAGCCTAGGATTTTTCTTGATTTTTTGGAAAAAATAGATTTTCCTGAAATTTTCAGCAAAGATACTTTTATGTATACTGAATACGAATCTGTGGTCAAAATCTAAAAATTCGTATAATTACTCGAGTAATTAGTATTTGAATTTCATTATGATTAGTCCAGGTGCTAATTAAACGTGTAATATTATGAATTATAGTGTTTTGACTCAAAATGCTTAAATCCCATATAAAACAACATCTATACACAAATTTTCATTAAAATCTAAGGAAGTTGAAAATCTGAGCAAAAAAAATGCCTAGGGATTTTTCTTGATTTTTTGGAAAAAAAAGATTTTCTTGAAATTTTCAGCAAAGATACTTTTATGTATACTGAATACAAATCGGTGGTCAAAATCTAAAAATTCGTATAATTACTCGAGTAATTAGTATTTAAATTTCATCATAATTAGTCCAGGTGCTAATTAAACGGGTAATATTATGAACTATAGTATTTTGACTCAAAATGCTTAAATCCCATATAAAATAACATTATATACAAATTTTCAATAAAATCTAAGGAATTTGAATATCTGAGAAAAAAAAAATGCCAGGCTATAGCTTCGGATTTTTCTTGATTTTTTTGAAAAAATAGATTTTCTTGAAATTTTCAGCATAGATACCCTTATGTATGCTGAATACGAATCTCTGGTCAAAATCTAAAAATTCGTATAATTATTCGAGTAATTAGCATTTAATTTTTATCATAATTAGTCCAGGTGGTAATTAACTGGTGAATATTATGAATTATAGTGTTTTGACTCAAAATGCTTAGATCCCATATAAAATAACATCTATACACAAATTTTCATTAAAATCTAAGGAAGTTGAAAATCTGAGCAAAAAAAATGAAAGGCTATAGCCGGGGATTTTTCTTAATTTTTTCGAAAAATATAGATTATCTTGAAATATTCAGCATAGATACTTTCATATATGCTGAATACGAATCTGTTGTCAAAATCTAAAAATTGGTTTAATTAGTCGTATAATTAATATTCAAATTTCATCATAATTAGTCCAGGTGCCAATCAAACGGTTGAAATCGTCAATTAGAGTCTTTTGACTCAAAATACTTAAATCCCATATAAAATAACACCTATACACAAATTTTCATTAAAATCTAAGCTGAAAATCTGAGCAAAAAAAAATGCCAGGCTATAGCCTAGGATTTTTCTTGATTTTTTTGAAAAAATAGATTTTTTTGAAATTTTCAGCATAGATACTTTTATATATGCTGATACGAATCTGTTGTCAAAATCTAAAAATTAGTATAATTATTCGAGTAATTAATATTCAAATTTCATAATTAGTCTAGGTGCTAATTAAACGGTTAATATCGTCAATAACAGTCTTTTGAGTCAAAATACTTAAATCCCATATAAAATAACATCTATACACAAATTTTCATTAAAATCTAAGGAAGTTGAAAATCTGAGCAAAAAAAATGCCAGGCTATATCCTAGGATTTTTCTTGATTTTTTTTTGATAAAATAGATTTTCTTGAAATTTTCAGCATAGATACTTTTATATATGCTGAATACGATTCTGTTGTCAAAATCTAAAAATTGGTGTAATTAGTCGAGTAATTAATATTCAAATTCATAATTATTCTAGGTGCTAATTAAACGGTTAATATCGTCAACTATTGTCATTTGACTCAAAATACTTAAATCCCATATAGAATAACATCTATACACAAATTTTCATTAAAATCTAAGGAAGTTGAAAATCTGAGGAAAAAAAATGCCCTGGCTATAGCCTTGGATTTTTCTTGATTTTTTGGAAAAAATAGATTTTCCTGAAATTTTCAGCAAAGATACTTTTATGTATACTGAATACGAATCTGTGGTCAAAATCTAAAATTTCGTATAATTACTCGAGTAATTAGTATTTAAATTTCATCATAATTAGTCCAGGTGCTAACTAAACGTGTAATATTATGAATTACAGTATTTTGACTCAAAATGCTTAAATCCCATATAAAACAACATCTATACACAAATTTTCATTAAAATCTAAGGAAGTTGAAAATCTGAGCAAAAAAAATGCCTAGGCTATAGCCCTGGATTTTTCTTGATTTTTTGAAAGAAATAGATTTTCTTGAAATTTTCAGCAGAGATACTTTTATGTATACTGAATACGAATCGGTGGTCAAAATCTAAAAATTCGTACAATTACTCGAGTAATTAGTATTTAAATTTCATCATAATTAGTCCAGGTGCTAATTAAACGGGTAATATTATGAACTATAGTATTTTGACTCAAAATGCTTAAATCCCATATAAAATAACATCTATATACAAATTTTCATTAAAATCTAAGGAATTTGAATATTTGAGAAAAAAAAATGCCTGGCTATAGCTTCGAATTTTTCTTGATTTTTTTGAAAAAATAGATTTCTTGAAATTTTCAGCATAGATACTCTTATGTATGCTGAATACGAATCTCTGGTCAAAATCTAAAAATTCGTATAGTTATTCGAGTAATTAACATTTATTTTTTATCATAGTTAGTTTAGGTGGTAATTAACTGGTGAATATAACGAATTATAATATTTTGACTCAAAATGCTTAAATACCATATAAAATAACATCTATACACAAATTTTCATTAAAATCTAAGGAAGTTGAAAATCTGAGCAAAAAAAATGCCAGGCTATAGACTTGGATTATTCTTGATTTTTTTTGAAAAAATAGGTTTTTTGAAATTTTCAGCATAGATACTTTTATATATGCTGAATACGATTCTGTTGTCTAAATCTAAAAATTGGTATAACTAGTCGAGTAATTAATATTCAAATTCATAATTAGTCTTGATTTTTTTGAAAAACATAGATTATCTTGAAATATTCAGCATAGATACTTTCATATATGCTGAATACGAATCTGTTGTCAAAATCTAAAAATTGGTTTATTAGTCGTATAAGTGATATTCAAATTTCATCATAATTAGTCCAGGTGCTAATCAAACGGTTAAAATCGTCAATTAGAGTCTTTTGACACAAAATACTTAAATCCCATATAAAATAACACCTATACACAAATTTTTATTAAAATCTAAGCTGAAAATCTAAGCAAAAAAAATGCCAGGCTATAGCCTAGGATTCTTTTTTATTTTTTTTGAAAAATAGATTATTTTGAAATTTTCAGCATAGATACTTCTATATATGCTGAATACGAATCTGTTGTCAAAATCTAAAAATTAGTATAATTAGTCGAGTAATTAATATTCAAATTTCATAATTAGTCTAGGTGCTAATTAAACGGTTAATATCGTCAATAACAGTCTTTTGACTCAAAATACTTAAATCCCATATAAAATAACATCTATACACAAATTTTCATGAAAATCTAAGGAAGTTGAAAATCTGAGCAAAAAAAATGCCAGGCTATAGCCTTGGATTTTTCTTGATTTTTTTGAAAAAATAGATTGTTTTGAAATTTTCAACATAGATACTTTTATATACGCTGAATACAATTCTGTAGTCAAAATCTAAAAATTGGTATAATTAGTTGAGTAATTAATATTCAAATTCATAATTAGTCTAGGTGCTAATTAAACGGTTAATATCGTCAACTATAGTCTTTTGACTCAAAATACTTAAATCCCATATAAAATAACATCTATACACAAATTTTCATTAAAATCTAAGGAAGTTGAAAATCTGAGGAAAAAAAATGCCCTGGCTATAGCCTTGGATTTTTCTTGATTTTTTGGAAAAAATAGATTTTCCTGAAATTTTCAGCAAAGATACTATTATGTATACTGAATACGAATCTGTGGTCAAAATCTAAAAATTCGTATAATTACTCGATTAATTAGTATTTAAATTTCATCATAATTAGTCCAGGTAGTAATTAAACGTGTAATATTATGAATTATAGTATTTTGACTCAAAATGCTTAAATCCCATATAAAACAACATCTATACACAACTTTTCATTAAAATCTAAGGAAGTTGAAAATCTGAGCAAAAAAAATGCCAAGGCTATAGCCTAGGATTTTTCTTGATTTTTTGGAAAAAATAGATTTTCTTGAAATTTTCAGCAAAGATACTTTTATGTATACTGAATACGAATCGGTGGTCAAAATCTAAAAATTCGTATAATTATTCGAGTAATTAGTATTTAAATTTCATCATGATTAGTCCAGGTGCTAATTAAACGGGTAATATTATGAACTATAGTATTTTGACTCAAAATGCTTTAATCCCATATAAAATAACATCTATATACAACTTTTCATTAAAATCTAAGGAATTTGAATATCTGAGAAAAAAAAAATGCCAGGCTATAGCTTCGGATTTTTCTTGATTTTTTTGAAAAAATAGATTTTCTTGATATTTTCAGCATTGATGCCCTTATGTATGCTGAATACGAATCTCTGGTCAAAATCTAAAGATTCGTATAATTATTCGAGTAATTAGCATTTGATTTTTATCATAATTAGTCCAGGTGGTAATTAATTGGTGACTATCATGAATTATATTATTTTGACTCAAAATGCTTAAATCCCATAGAAAATAACATCTATACACAAATTTTCATTAATATCTAAGGAAGCCGAAAATCTGAGCAAAAAAAATGCAAGGCTATAGCCTTGGATTTTTCTTGATTTTTTTGAAAAACATAGATTATCTTGAAATATTCAGCATAGATACTTTCATATGTGCTGAATACGAATCTGTTGTCAAAATCTAAAAATTGGTTTAATTAGTCGTATAATTGATATTCAAATTTCATCATAATTAGTCCAGGTGCTAATGAAACGGTTAAAATCGTCAGAGTCTTTTAATTGCAAATACTTAAATCCCATATAAAAGAACACCTATACACAAATTTTCATTAAAATCTAAGCTGAAAATCTGAGCAAAAAAAATGCCAGGCTGTAGCCTAGAATTTTTCTTGATTTTTTTTGAAAAAATAGATTTTTTTTTGAAATTTTCAGCATAGATACTTTTATATATGCTGAATAAGAATGTGTTGTCAAAATCTAAAAATTAGTATAATTAGTCGAGTAATTAATATTCAAATTTCATAATTAGTCTAGGTGCTAATTAAACGGTTAATATCGTCAATAACAGTCTTTTGACTCAAAATACTTAAATCCCATATAAAATAATATCTATACACAAATTTTCATTAAAATCTAAGAAAGTTGAAAATCTGAGAAAAAAAAATGCCATGCTATAGCCTTGGATTTTTCTTGATTTCTTTGAAAAAAGAGATTTTTCGAAATCTTCAGCATAGATACTTTTATATATGCTGAATACGATTCTGTTGTCAAAATCTAAAAATTGGTATAATTAGTCGAGTAATTAATATTCAAATTCATAATTATTCTAGGTGCTAATTAAACGGTTAATATCGTCAACTATTGTCTTTTGACTCAAAATACTTAAATCCCATATAGAATAACATCTATACACAAATTTTCATTAAAATCTAAGGAAGTTGAAAATCTGAGCAAAAAAATGCCATGGTTATATATATAAGCCTTGGATTTTTCTTGATTTTTTGGAAAACATAGATTTTCCTGAAATTTTCAGCAAAGATACTTTTATGTATACTGAATACGAATCTGTGGTCAAAATCTAAAAATTCGTATAATTACTCGAGTAATTAGTATTTGAATTTCATTATGATTAGTCCAGGTGCTAATTAAACGTGTAATATTATGAATTATAGTATTTTGACTCAAAATGCTTAAATCCCATATAAAACAACATCTATACAGAAATTTTCATTAAAATCTAAGGAAGTTGAAAATCTGAGCAAAAAAAATGCCCGGCTCCTAGCTTCGGATTTTTCTTGATTTTTTTGAAAAAATAGATTTTCGTGATATTTTCAGCATAGATACCCTTATGTATGCTGAATACGAATCTCTGGTCAAAATCTAAAAATTCGTATAATTATTCGAGTAATTAGCATTTAATTTTTATCATAATTAGTCCAGGTGGTAATTAACTGGTGAATATCATGAATTTTGACTCAAAATGCTTAGATCCCATATAAATTAACATCTATACACAAATTTTCATTAAAATCTAAGGAATTTGAAAATCTGAGCAAAAAAAATGCCATGGCTATAGCCTTGGATTTTTCTTGATTTTTAGGAAAAAATAGATTTTCCTGAAATTTTCAACAAAGATACTTTTATGTATGCTGAATACGAAACTGTGGTCAAAATCTAAAATTTCGTATAATTACTCGAGTAATTAGTATTTCAATTTCATCATAATTAGTCCAGGTGCTAATTAAACGTGTAATATTATGAATTACAGTATTTCGACTCAAAATGCTTAAATCCCATATAAAACAACATCTATACACAAATTTTCATTAAAATCTAAGGAAGTTGAAAATCTGAGCAAAAAAAATGATTTTTTGAAAGAAATAGATTTTCTTGAAATTTTCAGCAGAGATACTTTTATGTATGCTGAATACGAATCGGTGGTCAAAATCTAAAAATTCGTATAATTACTCGAGCAATTAGTATTTAAATTTCATCATAATTAGTCCAGGTGCTAATTAAACGGGTAATATTATGAATTATAGTATTTTGACTCAAAATGCTTAAATCCCATATAAAATAACATCTATATACAAATTTTCATTAAAATCTAAGGAATTTGAATATCTGAGAAAAAAAAATGCCTGGCTATAGCTTCGGATTTTTCTTGATTTTTTTGAAAAAATAGATTTTCTTGAAATTTTCAGCTTAGATAATCTTATGTTTGCTGAATACGAATCTGTTGTGAAAATCTAAAAATTCTTATAATTATTCGAGTAATTAGCATTTAATTTTTATCATAATTAGTCCAGGTGGTAATTAACTGGTGAATATCATGAATTATAGTATTTTGACTCAAAATGCTTAAATCCCATATAAAACAACATCTATACAAAAAAATTCCCGGGTATAGCCTTGGATTTTTCTTGATTTTTTTGAAAATCATAGATTATCTTGAAATATTCAGCATAGATACTTTCATATATGCTGAATACGAATCTGTTGTCAAAATCTAAAAATTGGTTTAATTAGTCGTATATTAATATTCAAATTTCATCTTAATTAGTCCACGTGTTAATCAAACGGTTAAAATCGTCATTTAGAGTCTTTTGACTGAAAATACTTAAATCCCATATAAAATAACACCTATACACAAATTTTCATTAAAATCTAAGCTGAAAATCTGAGCAAAAAAATTCCCGGGTATAGCCTAGGATTTTTCTTGATTTTTTTTGAAAAAATAGATTTTTTTGAAATTTTCAGCATATATAATTTTATATATGCTGAATACGAATCTGTTGTCAAAATCTAAAAATTAGTATAATTAGTCGAGTAATCAATATTCAAATTTCATAATTAGTCTAGGTGCTAATTAAACGGTTAATATCGTCAATAACAGTCTTTTGACTAAAAATACTTAAATCCCATATAAGATAACATCTATACACAAATTTTCATTAAACTCTAAGGAAGTTGAAAATCCGAGCAAAAAAAATGCCTAGGCTATAGCCTTGGATTTTTCTTAATTTTTGGGAAAAAATAGATTTTCTTGAAATTTTCAGCAAAGATACTTTTATGTTTGCTGAATACGAATATGTGGTCAAAATCTAAAAATCGTATAATTACTCGAGTAATAAGTATTTAAATTTCATCATAATTAGTCTAGGTGCTAATTAAACGGGTAATAATATTAATTATAGTATTTTGACTCAAAATGCTTAAATCCCATATAAAATAACATCTATACACAAATTTTCATTAAAATCTAAGGAAGTTGAAAATCTGAGAAAAAAAAAAATGCCAGGCTATAGCTTCGGATTTTTCTTGATTTTTTTGAAAAAATAGATTTTCTTGAAATTTTCAGCATAGATACTCTTATGTATGCTGAATACGAATCTCTGGTCAAAATTTAAAAATTCGTATAATTATTCGAGTAATTAGCATTGAATTTTTATCATAATTAGTCCAGGTGGTAATTAACCGGTGAATATCATGAAATACAGTATTTTGACTCAAAATGCTTAAATCCCATATAAAATAACATCTATACACAAATTTTCATTAAAATCTAAGGAAGTTGAAAATCTGAGCAAAAATAATGCAAGGCTATAGCCTGGGATTTTTCTTGATTTTTTTTGAAAGAAATAGATTTTTTTGAAATTTTCAGCATATATAATTTTATATATGCTGAATACGAATCTGTTGTCAAAATCTAAAAATTGTTATAATTAGTCGAGTAATTAATATTCAAATTTCATAATTAGTCTAGGTGCTAATTAAACGGTTAATATCGTCAATAACAGTCTTTTGACTAAAAATACTTAAATCCCATATAAAATAACATCTATACACAAATTTTCATTAAACTCTAAGGAAGTTGAAAATCCGAGCAAAAAAAATGCCTAGGCTATAGCCTTGGATTTTTCTTAATTTTTGGGAAAAAATAGATTTTCTTGAAATTTTCAGCAAAGATACTTTTATGTTTGCTGAATACGAATATGTGGTCAAAATCTAAAAATCGTATAATTACTCGAGTAATAAGTATTTAAATTTCATCATAATTAGTCTAGGTGCTAATTAAACGGGTAATAATATTAATTATAGTATTTTGACTCAAAATGCTTAAATCCCATATAAAATAACATCTATACACAAATTTTCATTAAAATCTAAGGAAGTTGAAAATCTGAGCAAAAAAAAAAAAAAATGCCAGGATTTTTCTTGATTTTTTTGAAAAAATAGATTTTCTTGAAATTTTCAGCATAGATACTCTTATGTATGCTGAATACGAATCTCTGGTCAAAATTTAAAAATTCGTATAATTATTCGAGTAATTAGCATTGAATTTTTATCATAATTAGTCCAGGTGGTAATTAACCGGTGAATATCATGAAATACAGTATTTTGACTCAAAATGCTTAAATCCCATATAAAATAACATCTATACACAAATTTTCATTAAAATCTAAGGAAGTTGAAAATCTGAGCAATAATAATGCAAGGCTATAGCCTGGGATTTTTCTTGATTTTTTTTGAAAGAAATAGATTTTTTTGAAATTTTCAGCATAGATACTTTCATATATGCTGAATACGAATCTGTTGTCAAAATCTAAAAATTGTTATAATTAGTCGAGTAATTGATATTCAAATTTCATCATAATTAGTCCAGGTGCTAATTGTAATTAAACGGTTAATATCGTCAATTATAGTCTTCTTGATTTTTTTGAAAAAATAGATTTTCTTGAAATTTTCAGAATAGATAATTTTATATATGCTGAACACGAATCTGTTATCAAAATCTAAAAATTGGTATAATTATTCGAGTAATTAATATTCTAATTTCATAATTAGTCTAGGTGCTAATTAAACGGTTAATATCGTCAAGTACGGTCTTTTGACTCAAAATACTTAAATCCCATATAAGATAACATCTATACACAAATTTTCATTAAAATCTAAGGAAGTCGAAAATCTGAGCAAAAAAAATGCCTTGGATTTTTCTTGGTTTCTTGAAAAAATAGATTGTCTTCAAATGTTCCGCATAGATTCTTTTATTTATGGTGAATATGAATCTGTTGTCAAAATCTAAAAATTCGTATAATTAGTAGAGTAATTAACATTTAAATTTCATCATAAATAGTCCAGGTGCTAGTTAAACGGGTAATATTATGAAATACAGTCTTTTGACACCAAATACCTAAATACCATATAAAATAACATATATACACAAATTTTCATTAAAATCTTAGGAAGTTGAAAATCTGAGCAAAAAAAATGCCAAGGTATATAGCCGTGGATTTTTCTTGATTTTTTGGAAAAAGTAGATTTTCTTCAAATTTTCAGCAAAGATACTTTTATGTATACTGAATACGAATCTGTGGTCAAAATCTAAAAATTCGTATAATTACTCGAGTAATTAGTATTTAAATTTCATAATTAGTCCATGGACTAATTAAACGGGTAATATTATGAATTACATTCTTTTGACACGTAATAATTAAATACCATATGAAATAACATCTATACACAAATTTACATTAAAATCTAAGGAAGTTGAAAATCTGAGCAAAAAAAAAAAAATGCAGGCTATAGCCTTGGATTTTTCTTGATTTTTTTGAAAAATCAGATTATCTTGATATTTTCAGCATAGATGCTTTTATATATCTTGAATACGAATCTGTTGTCAAAATCTAAAAATTGTTATAATTAGTCGAGTAATTAATATTCAAATTTCATCATAATTAGTCCAGGTGCTAATTGTAATTAAACGGTTAATATCGTCAATTATAGTCTTTTGACTCAAAATACTTAAATCCCATATAAAATAACATCTATACACAAATTTTCATTAAAATCTAAGGAAGTTGAAAATGTGTACACAAAAATGCCTTGGATTTTTTTTGATTTTTTGAAGAAATAGATTTTCTTGAAAAGTTCATCATAGATACTTTTATGTATGTTAAATATGAATCTGCTGTCAAAATCTTAAAATTCGTATAATTATTTGAGTAATTAGCATTTACGTTTTATCATAATCAGTCCAGGTGGTAGTGCAGGTGGTAATTAACCGGTTAATATCATGAATTACAGTATTTTGACTCAAAATACTTAAATCCCATGTACAATAACATTTATACACAAATTTTCATGAAAATCTATGGAAGTTGAAAATCTGAGCAAAAAAATGCAAGCTTTGGATTTTTCTTGATATTTTTGAAAAGAAAGATTTTCTTGAAATTTTCAGCATAGATTCTTTTATATATCCTGAATATAAACCTGTTGTCAAAATCTAAAAATTCGTATAATTAGT
Source organism: Panulirus ornatus (assembly GCF_036320965.1). Classification (NCBI taxonomy): domain Eukaryota; kingdom Metazoa; phylum Arthropoda; class Malacostraca; order Decapoda; family Palinuridae; genus Panulirus; species Panulirus ornatus. The sequence goes on along the minus strand of NC_092225.1, from coordinate 64,930,644 downwards.
CAAGTAATTAACTTTTAAATTTCATCATAATTAGTCCAGGTGCTAATTAAACGGTTAATATTATGAATTACACTCTTTTGACACCAAATACCTAAATAAGATATAAAATAACATCTATACACAAATTTTCATTAAAATCTGAGGAAGTTGAAAATCTGAGCAAGAAAAGGATTTTTCTTAATTTTTGGAAAAAATAGATTTTCTTGAAATTTTCAGCAAAGATACTTTTATGTATAGTGAATACGAATCTGTGGTCAAAATCTAAAATTTCGTATAATTACTCGAGTAATTAGTATCTTAATTTAATCATAATTAGTCCAGATGCTAATTAAACGGGTAATATTATGAATTACAGTCTTTTGACACGAAATACTTAAATACCATATAAAATAACATCTATACACAAATTTATATTAAAATCTGAGGAAGTTACAAATCGGAGCAAAAAAAAAAAAAATGGATTTTTCTTGATTTTTTTGAAAAAATAGATTTTCCTGAAATTTTCAGCATAGATACTTTTATGTATGCTGAATACGAATCTGCGGTCAAAATTTGAAAATTCGTATAATTATTCGAGTAATTAGCATTTAATTTTTATAATTAGTGCAGGTGGTAATTAACCGGTTAATATCATGAATTACAGTCTTTTGACTCAAAATACTTAAATCCCATATGAAATAACATCTATACACAAATTTTTATTAAGATCTATGGAAGTTGAAAATCTGAGCAAAAAAATGCAAGCCTTGGATTTTTCTTGATTTTTGGAAATAGATATTCTTCAAATTTTCAGCAAAGATACTTTTATGTATACTAAATACGAATCTGTGGTCAAAATCTAAAAATTCGTATAATTACTCGAGTAATTAGTATTTCAATTTCATAATAATTAGTCCAGGTGCTAATTAAACGGGTGATATTTTAGATTAGTCTTTTGACACGAAATACTAAAATACCATATAAAATAACATCTATACACAAACTTACATTAAAGTCTGAGGAAGTTACAAATCTGAGCAAAAAAATGCAATACAGACTTGGATTTTTCTTGATTTTTTTGAAAAAATAGATTTTCTTGAAATTTTCAGCATAGATACTTTTATGTATGCTGAACACGAATCTGTGGTCAAAATCTAGAACTTCGTATAATTACTCGAGTAATTAGTATATAAATTTCACCATAATTAGTCCAGGTGCTAATTAAACGGGTAATATTATGAATTACAGTCTTTTGACACGAAATACTTAAATACCATATTAAAAACCATTTATACAGAAATTTACATTGAAATCTAAGGAAGTTGAAAATCTGAGCAAAAAAAAAAATGCAAGGCCATGGATTTTTCTTGATTTTTTTTAAAAAAATAGATTTTCTTGAAATTTTCAGCATAGATAGTTTTATATATGCTGAATACGAATCTGTTGTCAAAATCTAAAAATTGGTAAAATTAGTCGAGAAATTGAAATTCAAATTTCATAATTAGTCCATGTGCTAATTAAACGGTTAATATCGTCTATTATAGTCTTTTGACTCTAAATACTTAAATCCCATATAAAATAACATCTATACACAAATTTTCATTAAAATCTAAGGAAGCTGAAAATCTGAGCAAAAAAAATGCCAGGCTATAGACTTGGATTTTTCTTGATTTTTTCGAAAAAATGAATTTTCTTCAAATGTTCAGCATAGATTCTTTTATGGAATACCATCCCCCTCCCCCCTCATGTGTGCGAGGTAGCGCTAGGAAAAGACAAAAAAGGACCCATTCGTTCACACTCAGTCTCTAGCTGTCATGCGATAATGCCCGAAACCACAGCTCCCTTTCCACATCCAGGCCCCACACAACTTTCCATGGTTTACCCCAGACGCTTCACATACCCTGATTCAATCCACTGACAGCACGTCAACCCCGGTATACCACATCGATCCAATTCACTCTATTCCTTGCCCGCCTTTCACCCTCCTGCATGTTCAGGCCCCGATTACTCAAAATCTTTTTCACTCCATCTTTCCACCTCCAATGTGGTCTCCCACTTCTCGTTCCCTCCACCTCCGACACATATATCCTCTTGGTCAATCTTTCCTCACTCATTCTCTCCATGTGCCCAAACCACTTCAAAACACCCTCTTCTGCTCTCTCAACCACGCTCTTTTTATTTCCACACATCTCTCTTACCCTTACATTACTTACTCGATCAAACCACCTCACACCACACATTGTCCTCAAACATCTCATTTCCAGCACATCCACCCTCCTGCGCACAACTCTATCCATAGCCCACGCCTCGCAATCATACAACATTGTTGGAACTACTATTCCTTCAAACATACTCATTTTTGCTTTCCGAGATAATGTTCTCGACTTCCACACATTCTTCAAGGCTCCCAGGATTTTCGCCCCCTCCCCCACCCTATGATTCACTTCCGCTTCCATGGTTCCATCCGCTGCTAGATCCACTCCCAGATACCTAAAACACTTTACTTCCTCCAGTTTTTCTCCATTCAAACTTACCTCCCAATTGACTTGACCCTCAACCCTACTGTGCCTAATAACCTTGCTCTTATTCACATTTATTCTTAACTTTCTTCTTTCACACACTTTACCAAACTCAGTCACCAGCTTCTGCAGTTTCTCACATGAATCAGCCACCAGCGCTGTATCATCAGCGAAACAACAACTGACTCACTTCCCATATATATATATATATATATATATATATATATATATATATATATATATATATATATATATATATATATATATACATATATTATTTATTTTGCTTTGTCGTTGTCTCCCGCGTTTGCGAGGTAGCGCAAGGAAACAGACGAAAGAAATGGCCCAACCCACCCCCATACACACGTGTATACACACACGTCCACACTCACAAAATATACATACCTATACATCTCAATGTACACATATATATACACACACAGACACATACATATATAACCATGCACACAGTTCACACTGTCTGACTTTATTCATGGCGTCCTAGCTTCGTCTCTTCCATGTATATCAACTGACTGTTATATTTCTCTCTTGTGTCTCCCCTGATGATGTGATTATTACACGAAAGTGCACTTGTGACCTACTCGTGTTTCATTTTCCCCGTGGACTCATAGGAATATCTTGATCACGCGCAAAATTGTGATCCTTTCCAATATATATATATATATATATATATATATATATATATATATATATATATATATATATATATATATATATATATATATATATATATATATATATATATATGTATATATATATATATATATATATATATATATATATATACATATATATATATATATATATATATATATATATATATATATATATATATATATATATATATATATATATATATATATATATATATATATATATATATATATATATATATATATATATATATTTATATATATATATATATATATATATATGTATATATATATATTTTTCTTTCTTTCAAACTATTCGCCATTTCCCGCATTAGCGAGGTAGCGTTAAGGACAGAAGACTGGGCCTTTTAGGGAATACCCTCACCTGGCCCAATTCTCTGTTCCTTCTTTTGGAAAAAAAAAAAAAAAAATGAGAGGGGAGGATTTCCAGCCCCCCGCTCCCTCCCCTTTTAGTCGCCTTCTACGACACGCAGGGAATACGTGGGAAGCATTCTTAATCCCCCATCCCCAGGGATAATATATTTTATATATATATATATATATATATATATATATATATATATATATATATATATATATATATATATATATATATATATATATATATATATATATATATATATATATACCAAGCTGTGTAGGTATGTATATTTGCGTGTGTGGACGTATGTATATACATGTGTATGGGGGTGGGTTGGGCCATTTCTTTCGTCTGTTTCCTTGCGCTACCTCGCAAACGCGGGAGACAGCGACAAAGGAAAAAAAAATACAGAGAGAGAGAGAGAGAGAGAGAGAGAGAGAAAGAGAGAGAGCGTTAATGAGATGGCCTTGATTAAGGCCTCTGCTGGCCGTGCCGTCTCAGCTAACGTAAAAAAAATATTATATGTTAGATATTACAGGAATGTCATTCCCCATGTCCCTCTTTGCCCTTGCTACCTTATTCTTTTGTTTCTAATTATTTTTGCCTAATCATATCAATGACAGCATTATCTATATTATTACTTATCATTGTTGGGAATGTTATCATCAGGCCACCTGAGCGCCTCGGGAGACGCGAATTTCATTTCGTCACAGAGACCTCAACGCGGCTTTAGATACCGATCCAGCCTCATCACCGAGGCTTCACCACGACAAATAGGCTGCAGTCCCCTCCCCTCCACCATGACTTGGATTACGTACATATGCCACATCCAATCCCGTCCATCAAGACCTGAGTTGTCAGTAGATCCAACCTCCTTATCAGGATTTGACTGAGGCCTTTGATGACAGTCCAGTCTATTATTTATCTCTCAGGACGAACACGATGCTGCTCATACCAGAGAAAAAGGAGCAAATTAAATGCAGATGTAAAGATAAAAAGAATATGGGAATAGATATTGATAAGAATCTTCTATTGATTAACAGTTCCTGTTTTTTCCCCCTTGTACCAGATTGGTCTATATACAATATTCCGTTTTCCCGCGACGTATTTTTTTTTTTTTAAGAATAGCAGATATTTCGGTTGACATTGTCTCCATCAAATGAAATGAAAAACAGACAATTTGACAGATTTGCTCCCCCCGCTCCTCACTAGATCTTCGCACCCTGATCTCTCTGTAGCAACTGGAGCTCATGACATAAAACCGGAGATCAGTCCACACATATTACTGTCCTCTCTCCACTATCTCCACACACATCAGTCAAGATGTTTTCTCCAGTCACATACATCACTTGTTCATCTGGTATCTGATTCCCACACTATATAGACAGAAATTAGTATATAGATAGATAGGGAAAGAGATAGATTATATATATATATATATATATATATATATATATATATATATATATATATATATATATATATATATATATATATATATATATATATATATATATATATATATATGTATATATATATTCACAACGATACAGAGAGAATCGTAATATCTAACAATATTTACGGTCACATTAACATTCAGCAGTATTTCCCTTATCTGTGAGTATGAGTGAAGAAGTAAGTTTGTAGCATCATGTATATGATAATTTAATTCTTGGGAAAGAGAGCATTAGTTTTTAGAAAGTATCATTTGGCGTCCTCCATTTATGTCTGGTGGTATTGGTTCTCATGGAGGCGTGAGGTAAGGGTAAGGGAGGGTCTAATGGAAGGTAAGTATGAGGGAAGGGTCACTGGAATCTAAGTGTTTTGGCAGGGGTGCTCTGGAAGTTGAATATGAGCGAGGTACTGGAAAGTTTCTCTGAGGAAGAGGGTGATAGAAGGTGAGTTTCAGGATGGAGTTACTGGAAGGTGAGTGTGAGGGGATAATGGAAGAAGAGTGTGAGGGAAAGGGAATTGGAAGGTAAATGTTAGGGGAGTGGGGAGGGATTTATAAGTTTATCTAAGGGATGCAGTAAGTGTGGAGAGTAAGTGTAAGAGAGAGCGTGCTGAACATAAGTATGGAGGAGAGGTTCTGGGAGGTAAGAGCGAGGGAAGGGGTGTTATGATATAAGTGTGAAAGGGAGTGGGTATTGGACAGTAAGTGTGAAGGAGGGGATGTTGGGATGTGTGAGAGGGAGCAGATATTGGACAGTAAGTGTGAGGGATGGTGTACTGGAAATTTAATGTAAGTATGAAGCAAAGGTCAGTGAAGGTAAAGCAGTGGATCTCGGGTATCTGCAGACCTCCTTTGCCATTACCTGGGAGGTAGACCTGAGTGCTGACCTTCTCAATACCTGGGAGTGTAGACCTATCAGCGACCTGTTGGAGGAAGAAACAGCCGCTAAGCAAGACTGCTCAAGTCGCGATGTTAACCAATTCTGGAGCCAGAGGTTTGGGGTCTTGTAGGAGCCAGAGGTTAAAGGTGTTGCAGGAGCCAGAAGCTGGAGGTGTTGCAGGAGCCAGAGGTTGCAGGTGTTGCAGTAGCCAGAGGTTGCAGGTGTTACAGGAGCCAGAGGTAGCAAGTGTTGTAGGAGCCAGATATCGGAGGAGTTGCAGGAGCCAGAGGTTTGGGGTCTTGAAGGAGTCAGAGGTTGAAGGTGTTGCAGGAGCCAGAAGGCGGAGGTGTTGCAGGAGACAGAGGTTAAAGATGTTGCATTAGCCAGAAGGTGGAGATGTTGCAGGTGCCAGAGGTTGTAGGTGTTGCAGGAGCCAGAAGGCGGAGGTGTTGCAGGAGCCAGAGGTTGAAGATGTTGCAGGAGCTAGAAGGTGGAGATGTTGCAGTAACCAGAAGTTGAAGGTGTTGCAGGAGCCAGAAGCTGGAGATGTTGCAGGAACCAAAAGCTGGAAGTATTACAGGACGCAAAGGTTGGAGGTGGTACAGGAACCAGAGGTTGGAGATGTTACAGGAGGCATAGTTGAAGGTGTTGCAGGAGCCTGAGGTTGGAGGTGTTGTCGCAGGTAGGGGTTGGAGGTGAAGCAGGGGCCACGGGTTGGAGGTGTTGCAGGAGCCAGAAGCTGGATATGTTGCAGGAACCAGAAGCTGGATATGTTGCAGAGGCCCGAGGCTGGAGGTGTTGCAGAGGCCCGAGGCTGGAGGTGTTGCAGAGGCCCGAGGCTGGAGGTGTTGCAAGAGGAGGTGTTGGCCTGGGAGACCACTAGAGTGTTGGGAGATTTGTTCCTCAGTACTGCATACAGTGTTTCTTGACAGAACACCTGACTGTGATTTTGTAGATAATGAAAGGGCTGAGATACTGCGTCACGTCATTGTATGTGAATCCTATTTGGGTCATTTTTCAAAGGTAACTACTATAAGCATAGATGCGTATTATATCTGGATCGCTCGTGTTAATGATTACTAAATTGAGATCATAATTATTCAATGAGGACAATTACTACAGCCTCATTAGGTACACATATGATGTATCATCCGGGCTGGTTCTTGTCACCAACTTCCACTGCTGCAGAACATGTCACACCAGCTGGAGGTAAAAGAAAGAACCTGATAATGAGGGCGCCAGGATCTTGGCATTGCGTCCAGAAAAGGAGTGCTCGTCTATGTCTGGGGACTTGCGATTCCACGTGTGGCCTACCGAGGGGGTTTAGCTCACATCACCAACGACCTCTATCGTCGTAGCAAGAGTGTGACGTCCATATATATATATATATATATATATATATATATATATATATATATATATATATATATATATATATATATATATATATAATATATATATCATACCTAGTCGCCGTATCCCGCGTTAGCGAGGTAGCCCAAGGAAACAGACGAAAAAATGGCTCAACCCACCCACATACACATGTATACACCCACATACACATGTTCACACTCAGTCTACTATTCGCCATCTCCCGCGTTAGCGAGGTAGCATTAAGAACAGAAGACTGAGCCGTTGAGGAAAATCCTCACTTGGCCCCCTTCTCTGTTCCTTCTTTTGGAAAATCAAAAACGAGAGGGGAGGATTTCCAGCCCCCCCCCGCTCCCTCCCTTTAGTCGCCTTCTACGACACGCAGGGAAAACGTGGGAAGTATTCTTTTGTCCTCTGTCCCCAGGGATAATATATATATATATATATATATATATATATATATATATATATATATATATATATATATATATATATATATATATATATATACATAAGGTGTGTGGTGGTGTATATGAGAGGCAGGGTTCATTGCACCTGGATCACGTCACTGTCAGGCATCCATTACTGTCACCTCCCACATACCAGAGTCATCTCAGGGAAACCCCCAGTTCGTCTTTGATACTCGCTTCTCCGTTTCTTTCGTAGTTCTGAAATAACACAAAATGAAAGTTATTACTTGGCATTAATGTGCAAGTTAGACGTAGGGTCAAGAATTGCGTTAGGGAAAGAAATCATTAATCCAAGATTATGGGGATCGCTGAGCTGAGCCGCGAGCCATGAAGAGCTGCAGACAATGACATACCAGCAAGGCTTTGTGGAGGAACATAGCCATCGATGGTTTCTTGTACCACCTGCTTCTGAGGCGTTTGTTCACAGGATTCCAACGCAACGCACAGCCGCTGGGAAAAACTTGCGCTACGGACAGGAAAAAGTTCTTGATGACATAGAACTATGCTTTCAAAATTTCTACACGTCTTCCATCGCTGCGATGTGTAATAATTTTCTAGTTCTTATTTTTACTGTATAACTTCAGGCTTCAAGGAAATGTCATTTTTAGCTGTTCACTAAACGTTTATGAACCGGAGGTCAGTAGTGTTCAAGTTGGTGACCTGCAGGAGAGACGGTGTACTGATGTAGACGACCACTAGCACCGTCCAGGGGTGATCATAGCAGTAAGCAGCATGAGCTACGGGCATGGGACTCGCCTGTGGGAGGCCATAGTGCTACGATGGATTCCGATGTAGCTTTGTGAGCTCAGAGCGACGTATTCTTCAGTGTAAAAGTTAGTCTTCACTGGATCATCATAAAGGTAAATAGAATGTATATATATATATATATATATATATATATATATATATATATATATATATATATATATATATATATATATATATATATATGTATATATATTCCTATGAGTCCACGGGCAAATTTGAAACACGAAAAGTTCCCAAGTGCACTTTCGTGTAATAATCACATCATCAGGGGAGACACAAGTGAGGAATATAACAGTCAGTTGATATACATCGAAGAGACGAAGCTAGGACGCCATTTGGTAAACATGTGATGATGATGTGATTATTACACGAAAGTGCACTCGGGAACTTTTCGTGTTTCATTTTCCCCGTGGACTCATAGGAATATCTTGATCACGCGCAAAATTGTGATCCTTTCCAATATATATATATATATGTATATGACGTTTCCAGTTATAACCTTTGTCCAACATCCACTCGCCCACCTAGAGCCACTGTCTATCCATGTATTTTCTGAGGTATTTGTAGTCGCGCTACTGGTTCCATTTATTTCATTATTTCTCATGATCATCACTATGACGTCATCTGTTCTCGAAGGTGTGACCACTCCCAGGGACATCTGGCAGAGGTCTTCCTGATGGAGAAGAACGCTGAGGGCCATCGTACCCACGAGCAAGGAGGGCCATATAAGGCTGAGGGCCATTTATATGACGATGGTGTAAGGTCTGTGGCATTGATCCGGGGATGACTACCACACACACACACATACACACACTCACACACACACACACAGACACACACACATGGGTATGCCATTACCCTATACCGTGGCTTATGGGGAGATCTATCTATCAACAAACGTTAAAACCTCGTCACCAGTCTATCGTCAGGTAATGTTCCTCTCGCAAGATAACTGCTTTATAGAATGCCCATCAAGGTTCGTCATCGTAGCTGCTCCCATTACCATGTCCTCCTCGTTTCCTTTTTATCGAGTGGTCAACACCCCGTCGTAGCGTCACTTGGTACACCCAGCTTGTACAGTACAGACGTCCTTAATATAATACATTACTTGATTTTATTTACATTTTCCTAAAGATTCTGTTTTTTCAGTGTAGCTGTAATCTAGATTCGTTTTTTGGTTTGTTTTCGAGTGCATCCATATCTAAGTGGCCATATACGTCGAATATTCGTATATACTTTCACACACAGACACACACACACACACACACACACACACACACACACACACACACACACACACACACACAGTCTTTGTCCTGACACAAGGTTGAGGACTGAGCAAAAGATGAATGGTTATGACCCAACACGTACCCTGAAAGTCTGCCAACTTTTTGCCCCTCCCCTTAAGAGCCTAACTACCCGCCCACTCACTAGACTATGATCATTGCCTCAGAAGTAATTGGAGTGAACGATCGCTGCCGCTAAGGAGAAGAACCTGACCCATATTGCAATTAAATCTTCGTTTTCTATTCTGTGGGAGAGGGTGGTGGAAGTGGAGGGGTGGACATACAAAACAGCGTCATAGTCCAACTCATAAACTCGTGCCTGACTCGCTCCACATGGCCATCAGTGTTGGTCATGTATGCACCTTCTCCCGTTGCTTTATAAGGGTATTGTAGCACACCCGTACGGCAGTGACGTATTACCCGGAGAATAGCAGTGTTCCCAGATGGTGCAGGCGGGCGTTGAATAGCAGTGTTCCCAGATGGTGCAGGCGGGAGCTGTCTTATCACCCGCATCTCCCGCCTGAGATGGACAGTGTCCCCAAGACTTGTCATGCTTGAACTTGTTTGTCTTTCTCTTCGTTCAGTCTTGCAGACGAATGGGAAGAAGAATACGAGGACCAGAAGACATCTGCTGGGGAGACGGAGAGCTGAGATTATGAGAAAAGAATGAGAAGGAAGTGAAACAAGTAGCATGGTGATGTGATGAGTGAAAGGATCACAGACGCCAAGAGTTGGTAACAGCTGTAGGGAAATTAGGGAGCTATCTACCTGTCGCCTGGTCCATGAGTGTTCCAAATTAGGCTCCGGTAATTGGACGATGATTGGTAAGGGTGAATGGCGCAGTCACTCACCAGTCAAGTGCCAATCCACATTATACTCGTGGGGGCAGAGATTGCATGGCTGGTGTTTCTCTGAATGCTGGGGGATGATTGGATTTGATGCGTGTAAAGTCCAATCACTCAACAGTCAATTGTTTCTCCTCTGTACTTAAAGGAGATTGGATACTTCATATCCCTACGGTGAGCAGGAGGGATCTGTTGAAGGCTTGACCGCACTGAGGTTTGAGTTTACCCCTTGTACAACCGTGCGAAGCTGGAAAGTTCATTTTGTTTTGTGTGTTGTGAATTGTTGTTTGTCAGAAGGATTTTCTGAGTTATCTGGTGTTCTGCAGGGATGTCTTGGTCCACTTTGATGTATGGAATGTGGGGATTATCATCGAGGTTTTTAAACTATCATGAGATTATTTAGTTTGTCTAATGTGTCGGAGTAGAAGTGGCTTGTCATCTTCAACAGGTTCTTATGGATTGCATTGATTTCCCGGTGTGTTGGAGATACTACACTGGCTGTCGTGTGTGTAAGAGAGAGATCACTATTTTTTTCTAACTGTCTCGTCATCTGGACTTAATTACAGAGGTCTGGTTCTTGGCATCCTTTCCCAGCGTCTCAGTAGCTTTCCCTGTGTGTCAGTCAGTCTGCTTGTATGTAGCGCTTCCTGGGTCATTACTAATGTCGCCATCGTTCCTTTCTTTTCGTTCTTCCTTTTTCATCTGTGCAGGTACTGGTGATTGCCTGCGCCCGGGAGCTGCCAGGTGGTATATCAGTCGGTGACGAAAGAAAGTTATAGTGGTTTGGTACAGTCTCTTGCTCGATATCAGAGGCCCAGGATACAAAGAGCAGGATGCTCAGAGTCTTGTCGTAAAAGAAAGAGACGGACGGGTGTTCACACCACACTCCGACGTCCCTGTCCTCGATGTGGTGCGTCCACTCGTGCTGCTGCTGTTACTGCACACCTTGGCAAGTTATCAGCTCGTCTGTGAACCTTCGGCTGGACCATTGCATAACGTGGAGAAAGTTGATAAAGAAAAATAGATATACCAATGCCTGAACGCCATCGTTAATTCCCGACGCACAAACATTAGGTTGTTGAGGTTTAAGAAGTATATTATGAAACTGGTCTTTCGTCAGTCATAGATATATTATGCCGGATGACGAAGAGGTTTAGAGGCAATATAGATAATGCTTTCGACCCCAGCTGATGTTTAAGTCTAGGTGAACGAGAGGTTAACAATAACTGCTAAGATTGCAAGTAGGGAGGTCAACACTCACGAGCGAAAGCATTGCACGTTCCTCCCTCCACATATACCTTGAATATCTTTCTGCCAAGACTCAGGAAGATTAATGTGAGTAATGTAGCAGATCCTGAGGGAGTTTTATGAACATCAGTTAGTATACAGTGGATTATTGGCAATCTTTTTTTTTCTTATCTTTGCTTTTTACAGTGACTTCTAACCTCTTACAAAAGCTGAAAGTGGTTTTTACAAAGTTAACATAGGCATCATGTGAAGTGTGTGGAGAGAAATCTGTTTTTTCCAGATGAAACATGAACAAGTGGAGGACTTAGATAACTTCAAGCTGCTCTCTCTATTTTACGACTTCTGACCGATAAAACTAAATGGAAATGGTCAAATCATCAGTTTGATATACATGCAGTGTAGATCATGAAAAAAGACTCCTATATTCCAAATATCAAGAACATGATGAAATGAGACTCAATCTCGCCTATCCCTCCAACTCACACACACACACACGCACACACACACACACGCACACACAAATCAGTGAACTTTGACCGCTGCACCGTAATGGTAATGGCCCAAATTACAAATTGACCCTGTGCTTTGTATGGGTTCTGAGAAGAGGGATCTGTGTACAGGGTTTCGTCACAGTTGACAGATTGTAAATATCCCAGAATATGCATTTTTGAATTATTTGAACTTTGACCCCACAAAAGGCCTAACGTTAGGAAAAAAAATACTGCTTGTATCGAGCTGAGGCACATGACAACCAAGTATCATGTTCGATCTAACCCGAAACGAAGGAACGGCGCAAAAACCTTGTTTGTTGGAGGGAGGAAGAATGTGTCTTTATCAGTAAGGTGGAGAGACTATTTGGTTGACACCACCTGTTGGGCTGGGGGTTGTCAGAGTTTCAGTGACAGATGACGAATCAAGGATTCACAGAGTCCGGTAGACTCGCCCTGTCTGGTAGGTGAGTAGGTTGCACAACTCTGGCACAAAAGGATAATCAAGTGATGAACAAGATCCTGTCTCTCGTAGTGATTTGAATGTGTTATGATGTGTTTCTTGGTAAGTGCGTTGAAAGACATCCGTGAAGTTTGGTTGTTGTGAAATAGATAAATATATATATATATATATATATATATATATACGAATAAAGTGCATATGAACGCACACCTTCATAGAACATACAAACCTCCAACAGCCAGGATCGAACCCGGGACCATTGTGCTACAGGCGGGAATGCTACCGCTAGGCTATGGGCCTGGCTAATAGGATATAGCTATTTGAATACTATGTACTCGAGTACATAGTATTCGAATAGTTATTTCATATTAGCCAAGCCTATAGCCTAGCGGTAGCATTCCCGCCTGTGGCACAGGGGTCCCGGGTTCGATCCTGGAGGTTGGTGTTTTGTATGATATATATATATATATATATATATATATATATATATATATATATATATATATATATATATATATATATATATGTATATATACATCAACAAATTGTCAGCTTTTCTCAAGTAAACTGGACGTACACACAGCCATGTGGATGACGGAAGCACACAAACACAGACGGACACGTGTACTCACCTACCTGCAGTTCAGCCAGGAATTGCTTTCCACCCACTTATTCCTAATGCATTTTAAATGGTCGTCTCCGTCCATGTAAGTGAAAGCACCGCCCTCTCATCTAACCCTCGTTGACATCCGGTAATTGAACCATTAGCGGCAACAGATAACAATCTATCAATTATCTAAGGGTCGCCAGACCACAGAAGTGGGTGGTAAAGTGGCCCCTGCTGATGTCAGCTGCCAGAGTAAACAAAGCAATTTACTTCCATGATAGCTTCATCTACATTTTATGTCTGGCTGTCGTGATTCTATTTATTACTTTTTCTTTTCTATTCAGTATATATATTTCAATATATATATATACATATATATATATATATATATATATATATATATATATATATATATATATATATATATATATATATATATATATATATATATATGTATATATATATTTTTTTTTTTTTTTTTTTTTTTTATAATTTGTCGCTGTCTCCCGCGTTTGCGAGGTAGCGCGAGGAAACAGACGAAAGAAATGGCCCAACCCCCATACACACGTACATACACACGTCCACACACGCAAATATACATACCTACACAGCTTTCCATGGTTTACCCCAGACGCTTCACATGCCTTGATTCAATCCACTGACAGCACGTCAACCCCTGTATACCACATCGCTCCAATTCACTCTATTCCTTGCCCTCCTTTCACCCTCCTGCATGTTCAGGCCCCGATCACACAAAATCTTTTTCACTCCATCTTTCCACCTCCAATTTGGTCTCCCTCTTCTCCTCGTTCCCTCCACCTCCGACACATATATCCTCTTGGTCAATCTTTCCTCACTCATTCTCTCCATGTGCCCAAACCATTTCAAAACACCCTCTTCTGCCCTCTCAACCACGCTCTTTCTATTTCCACACATCTCTCTTACCCTTACGTTACTCACTCGATCAAACCACCTCACACCACACACTGTCCTCAAACATCTCATTTCCAGCACATCCATCCTCCTGCGCACAACTCCATCCATAGCCCACGCCTCGCAACCATACAACATTGTTGGAACCACCACTCCCCCAAACATACCCACTTTTGCTTTCCGAGATAATGTTCTCGACTTCCACACATCTTTCAAGGCTCCCAAAATTTTCGCCCCCTCCCCCACCCTATGATCCACTTCCGCTTCCATGGTTCCATCCGCTGACAGATCCACTCCCAGATATCTAAAACACTTCACTTCCTCCAGTTTTTCTCCATTCAAACTCACCTCCCAATTGACTTGACCCTCAACCCTACTGTACCTAATAACCTTGCTCTTATTCACATTTACTCTTAACTTTCTTCTTCCACACACTTTACCAAACTCAGTCACCAGCTTCTGCAGTTTCTCACATGAATCAGCCACCAGCGCTGTATCATCAGCGAACAACAACTGACTCACTTCCCAAGCTCTCTCATCCCCAACAGACTTCATACTTGCCCCTCTTTCCAGGACTCTTGCATTTACCTCCCTAACAACCCCATCCATAAACAAATTAAACAACCATGGAGACATCACACACCCCTGCCGCAAACCTACATTCACTGAGAACCAATCACTTTCCTCTCTTCCTACACGTACACATGCCTTACATCCTCGATAAAAACTTTTCACTGCTTCTAACAACTTGCCTCCCACACCATATATTCTTAATACCTTCCACAGAGCATCTCTATCAACTCTATCATATGCCTTCTCCAGATCCATAAATGCTACATACAAATCCATTTGCTTTTCTAAGTATTTCTCACATACATTCTTCAAAGCAAACACCTGATCCACACATCCTCTACCACTTCTGAAACCGCACTGCTCTTCCCCAATCTGATGCTCTGTACATGCCTTCACCCTCTCAATCAATACCCTCCCATATAGTTTACCAGGAATACTCAACAAACTTATACCTCTGTAATTTGAGCACTCACTCTTATCCCCTTTGCCTTTGTACAATGGCACTATGCACGCATTCCGCCAATCCTCAGGCACCTCACCATGAGTCATACATACATTAAATAACCTTACCAACCAGTCAACAATACAGTCACCCCCTTTTTTAATAAATTCCACTGCAATACCATCCAAACCTGCTGCCTTGCCGGCTTTCATCTTCCGCAAAGCTTTTACTACCTCTTCTCTGTTTACCAAATCATTTTCCCTAACCCTCTCACTTTGCACACCACCTCGACCAAAACACCCTATATCTGCCACTCTGTCATCAGACACATTCAACAAACCTTCAAAATACTCATTCCATCTCCTTCTCACATCACCACTACTTGTTATCACCTCCCCATTTACGCCCTTCACTGAAGTTCCCATTTGCTCCCTTGTCTTACGCACCCTATTTACCTCCTTCCAGAACATCTTTTTATTCTCCCTAAAATTTACTGATAGTCTCTCACCCCAACTCTCATTTGCCCTTTTTTTCACCTCTTGCACCTTTCTCTTGACCTTCTGTCTCTTTCTTTTATACTTCTCCCACTCAATTGCATTATCTTGTGGAGGCTAAGGTGAAGATTAGTATGGGTTTTCAGAAAAGAGGAGTGAATGTTGGGGTGAAGAAGGTGGTGAGAGTAAGTGAGCTTGGGAAGGAGACCTGTGTGGGGAAGTACCAGGAGAGACTGTGTACAGAATGGAAAAAGGTGAGAACAATGGAAGTAAGGGGAGTGGGGGAGGAATGGGATGTATTTAGGGAATCAGTGATGGATTGCGCAAAAGATGCTTGTGGCATGAGAAGAGTGGGAGGTGGGTTAATTAGAAAGGGTAGTGAGTGGTGGGATGAAGAAGTAAGATTATTAGTGAAAGAGAAGAGAGTGGCATTTGGACGATTTTTGCAGGGAAAAAATGCAATTGAGTGGGAGATGTATAAAAGAAAGAGATAGGAGGTCAAGAGAAAGGTGCAGGAGGTGAAAAAGAGGGCAAATGAGAGTTGGGGTGAGAGAATATCATTAAATTTTAGGGAGAATAAAAAGATCTGGAAGGAGGTAAATAAAGTGCGTAAGACAAGGGAGCAAATGGGAACTTCAGTGAAGGGTGCAAATGGGGAGGTGATAACAAGTAGTGGTGATGTGAGAAGGAGATGGAGTGAGTATTTTGAAGGTTTGTTGAATGTGTTTGATGAAAGAGTGGCAGATACAGGGTGTTTTGGTCGAGGTGGTGTGCAAAGTGAGAGGGTTAGGGAAAATGATTTGGTAAACAGAGAAGAGGTAGTATATATATATATATATATATATATATATATATATATATATATATATATATATATATATATATATATATATATATATATATATATATATATATATATATATATATATATATATATATATATATATATATATATTTTTTTTTTCTTTTTCACACTATTCGCTATTTCCCGCGATAGCGAGGTAGCGTTAAGTACAGAGGACTGGGCCTTTGAGGGAATATCCTCACCTGGACCTCTTCTCTGTTCCTTCTTTTGGAAAAAAAAAAAAAAAAAAAAGAAACGAGAGGGGAGGATTTCCAGCCCCCCGCTATATATATATATATATATATATATATATATATATATATATATATATATATATATATATATATATATATATATATATATATATATATATATATGGTAAGGTTATTTAATGTATGTATGACTCATGGTGAGGTGCCTGAGGATTGGCGGAATGCGTGCATAGTGCCATTGTACAAAGGCAAAGGGGATAAGAGTTAGTGCTCAAATTACAGAGGTATAAGTTTGTTGAGTATTCCTGGTAAATTATATGGGAGGGTATTGATTGAGAGGGTGAAGGCATGTACAGAGCATCAGATTGGGGAAGAGCAGTGCGGTTTCAGAAGTGGTAGAGGATGTGTGGATCAGGTGTTTGCTTTGAAGAATGTATGTGAGAAATACTTAGAAAAGCAAATGGATTTGTATGTAGCATTTATGGATCTGGAGAAGGCATATGATAGAGTTGATAGAGATGCTCTGTGGAAGGTATTAAGAATATATGGTGTGGGAGGCAAGTTGTTAGAAGCAGTGAAAAGTTTTTATCGAGGATGTAAGGCATGTGTACGTGTAGGAAGAGAGGAAAGTGATTGCTTCTCAGTGAATGTAGGTTTGCGGCAGGGGTGTGTGATGTCTCCATGGTTGTTTAATTTGTTTATGGATGGGGTTGTTAGGGAGGTAAATGCAAGAGTCCTGGAAAGAGGGGCAAGTATGAAGTCTGTGGGGGATGAGAGAGCTTGGGAAGTGAGTCAGTTGTTGTTCGCTGATGATACAGCGCTGGTGGCTGATTCATGTGAGAAACTGCAGAAGCTGGTGACTGAGTTTGGTAAAGTGTGTGGAAGAAGAAAGTTAAGAGTAAATGTGAATAAGAGCAAGTTTATTAGGTACAGTAGGGTTGAGGGTCAAGTCAATTGGGAGGTGAGTTTGAATGGAGAAAAACTGGAGGAAGTGAAGTGTTTTAGATATCTGGGAGTGGATCTGTCAGCGGATGGAACCATGGAAGCGGAAGTGGATCATAGGGTGGGGGAGGGGGCGAAAATTTTGGGAGCCTTGAAAAATGTGTGGAAGTCGAGAACATTATCTCGGAAAGCAAAAATGGGTATGTTTGAAGGAATAGTGGTTCCAATAATGCTGTATGGTTACGAGGCGTGGGCTATGGATAGAGTTGTGCGCAGGAGGATGGATGTGCTGGAAATGAGATGTTTGAGGACAATGTGTGGTGTGAGGTGGTTTGATCGAGTAAGTAACGTAAGGGTAAGAGAGATGTGTGGAAATAAAAAGAGTGTGGTTGAGAGAGCAGAAGAGGGTGTTTTGAAATGGTTTGGGCACATGGAGAGAATGAGTGAGGAAAGATTGACCAAGAGGATATATGTGTCGGAGGTGGAGGGAACGAGGAGAAGAGGGAGACCAAATTGGAGGTGGAAAGATGGAGTGAAAAAGATTTTGTGTGATCGGGGCCTGAACATGCAGGAGGGTGAAAGGAGGGCAAGGAATAGAGTGAATTGGAGCGATGTGGTATACAGGGGTTGACGTGCTGTCAGTGGATTGAATCAAGGCATGTGAAGCGTCTGGGGTAAACCATGGAAAGCTGTGTAGGTATGTATATTTGCGTGTGTGGACGTGTGTATGTACATGTGTATGGGGGGGGGGGGTTGGGCAATTTCTTTCGTCTGTTTCCTTGCGCTACCTCGCAAACGCGGGAGACAGCGACAAAGTATAAAAAAAAAAAAAAAAAATATATATATATATATATATATATATATATATATATATATATATATATATATATATATATATATATATATATATATATATATATATTTATAGTGAGACGAAGGGTATTCGAGTACTTAGTATTTCGAATAGTTGTTTCCTATTATACAGTCCCTTAGCCTAGCGGTTAGCATGCCTGCCTCTTGCACAAGGGGTCCCAGGTTCGATCCTGACTGATGGAGCTTTGTATGTTATATATATATATATATATATACACACGTAATTGTAGGGTAATCATGAAGCTTAGATGGAGTAGAACAGCTGACAATGATTTTCTCATTCTTTTGTATATCAGAATGTCTCCCTTCTGGTAAGGTTTATATTGATGCATCAACCTATTGGTTCTCTGTAGACTTGCAGTTCTCAGACAGCAACGGAAAATGTCAATTATGGTTAAGCATTGTATTGCTGCAGCACCAACCATAGACCAACCAACCACATGAACCCCAGTAGAAAATGTAGCGCCGTCCACAGTCCAACCCAGACATATTGTTCGCCATTACCCAAGAGGCCAGACGTCGGCCATGATCTAATCACCCAGACATAATGTAGACATTATACAACAAGCAGGAACAATACCAGCAATCACTCAGGTAAAACCACTAATTAAAAGAACCAGTCTAGGGGACGACCTGGGAGAACATGGGAGGATGGTGGTAGGGAACATGGGAGGATTGCGTTGAGGAACATGGGAGGATGGTGGTGGGGAACATGGAAGGAGAGTGCTGGGGAACATGGGAGGCGGGTGCTGGGGAACATGGAGGATGGTGGTAAGGAACATGGGAGGAGATACTTCATTGACAAATATCTTAAGTTGACAAAGAAATCCTTTCTTAGAGTTAACCCCAAACCTCTTCTTGACTCCAAGATCTCCTATTTAGTGAAACTTTACGTTATTTCCCAGGTTGCTTAAATCCTTTAATATGAATATAGTCTTCAGCAATAACAATACTATAAAGAGTGTCTTAATCTAAAACTCGCCAGAAAATTCTGCGGGCTGCGTTTGCATAATGCCTTATAAAAACTGTTTTATATATATATATATATATATATATATATATATATATATATATATATATATATATATATATATATATATATATATATATATATTGGGCAGACTGTTAAGGATCTCTATGTTAGACTTAAGCAACATAGATATGATATACGAACAGGACAAGAATCAAGTGCTTTGTTAAATCATGTTAAAAGCTATGAATATTATATTGAACCCAGCAACGCTAATTCAGTTATTAACTATAACTCATTGACCAAGAGAAATATCATTGAATCATTTCTTATTGAATGAAATAGAATCAACGTGAATATTAGTGAATGTCTGTACAAGCTGGATGGCTTTGTCGTAGGCAAAACTTGTTAACGGTTCCTTGTTCACATAATAGAATTTCATGACGTGCAAGGTGCCAGACTCGAACACCACCAACTCAATCACCACCGGCCGGAATCGCTTGTGTACCAACGGCGTCTTAGCTCTGCCTCTGTTTTGTACATAGTCTTCTATTTCATTCTTATATCTCTCCTGACGATGTAGTCATTACATGAAAGTGCACTTGGGAACTTATTGTGTTTCAGTTTTCTAGTGGTTATCAGCAAATACTAGATCACACTCACCACTGTAACCTACTGCAATCAATATATATATGTATATATATATATATATATATATATATATATATATATATATATATATATATATATATATATATATATATATATATATATATATATATATATATATATATATATATGTGTGTGTGTAGCTATAACGATAGTGTATGTCAGGTGCTAGTTTTTGCTTGTCTGTTGTTTACACATCTGCTTGCGGTAAAAAGTCTCTGCTTGTTTATTTGGTGACGATGGGCGTACCGGCTAAGAGAGCCAGTGTGAATTAAGCTTTACCCTCTTGTATTTCTAAAAATATTTGCATCGCTGTCTTTACTGGTGAGGACCCTTATACATTCATGAATGATAAAACGACTCTGGTAGTCTTACAACATCTCATTCCTTCATTTCCCCTCCCCTACACTGCTAGTGTTCGGGTTACCTGAGGTGGTAGCCACACGGGATGGAGCACGGGTGTGTTAGCTACTGACGCCGACGACCTTACAGGATTGACTCAAACGTCCTATCGGGCAATCAGACTCCCAGACACTTATTGCTATTTAATCCACACGCGTCACTCGCTGGAAGCCTTTTAAAAACCGGATTCCGGGTGGTCCACTGTTTTTAGTTTCCTACAATGGAAAATTTTTTCTCGAGGGATATAATCATTATCTTGAGAACACAGTGTAAGATCAAGTAATAACTCAAGGTGGCTTGCATCCTCTAGGCATTTATTGGCTTTGTTATAATAGTGGGCGTCTGAATGGCGGTAGTACGTGAGACTGGGGGAGGGACACGAGAGAGGCGACAGGGCGTTGGCGACACAGGTGTAGGAGCTGGCCGAGACCCTCCAAGGTTGGGGCGATAAATGTGGAAGCTAACTCAGTTCCTTCCAAGGTGAGACGACAGGTGTGGGAGACAGGCAGACCCTTCACAGTGAGATAATGGTTGTAGGAGCTAACTCAGACCTTCCAGGATGAGAGGATGATTGTAGGAGCAAACCCAGACCTTCCAGGATGAGAGGACGATTGTAGGAGCTGACCCAGACCTTCCAAGATGAGAGGACTGTTGTAGGAGCTGACCCAGACCCTCCAGGATGAGAGGACGGTTGTAGGAGCTAACCCAGACCTTCCAGGGTGAGAGGACGGTCGTAGGAGCTAGAACAGACTCTCCAGGATGAGAGTACGGTTGTTAGTGCCGGCTGTTAGAGTTAGCTTAGTTTTTCCAAGACAAGACGACCGGCGTAAGAGTAGGTAAAGAACGTTACAAAGACGACATTTGTAGGTACCAGTCAAGACCCACCATGATGAGACGACGTGTGTGAAGGCTAACCAGGCCCTTCAAAGTGAGACGACAGGTGTGAGAGATAACCCAGACCTTCCAAGTGAGGCAGCAGATGACTAGGTGTAAAACCTTAAAGTTCTTTGATTAACACGTCAGTTTTATGGCCACCTTGTGTAAAGTGATACAAGCAGCTGAGTGGGGAAAAGCTTGGTGGGGCTTGTTATAACGTGGGTGGGGAGTGTTTTATGTATATCTTCTAACTTTACCTCTATGGTTCTCTGATTTGCTACTGACCAGCGGCGTAATGCAGTTTCTGTGGATCTCTGAGCTGCTATTGACCTCTAACATAACGTCTTCTTTGTGGCTTACTAAATTGTTCCTGACATGTGACGTAACGTAGTGTCTGTACATATCTGATTTGCTGCTGAGTTGTAAATTAACATATGTAGGGGATAGAGGGGAAAGAATACTGCTCATGTATTTCCTACGTGTCGTAGAAGGCGACTAATATGTGTAGGAGCTGGGGGCAGAAAATCCTCCCTTCCTTTTTACTTTTCCAAAAGAGGGAACAGAGATACATGCCAAGTGAGGATTTTTTCCTATAAGGCTCAGTCATCTGTTCATTATATATATATATATATATATATATATATATACGAACATAGTGCATAGAAACGCGTACCTTCATAGAACACACAAACCTCCAACAGCCAGGATCGAACCCGGGACCCCTGTGCATGAGGCGGGAATGCTAACCGCTAGGCTATGGGCCAGGCCCATAGCCTAGCGGTTAGCATTCCCGCCTCTTGCACAGGGGTCCCGGGTTCGATCGTGGCTGTTGGAGGTTTGTATGCTATATATATATATATATTCAAAGGAATCCATCTTGTACCTGCTACTTAGTACAGCGCGCTACAGGTGCCTATTCGAGTTAGGAAGTATGAATGATAATGATAAGAATGAGATTATCATGTACGTAAATATTCATTTATGTATGTATTCATATATCTATATATGTATGTATGTAAATATACATTTATGTATATATCTATATATGTATGTATATGTCTGTATATATGTATGTCTGTCTGTGTGTAAGTGTGTGTTTATACAGAGATGGATTGGCTTTTGAAATGGCTCAATTTCTACCCATCTCTCTATCGAAAACCCCCTCAGAACTCACGTCTCTCCTTTGACGGTTCTGTAATACCACCTCTTGACTCAATGAACACATTTGGTATTACTGTGACATCATCTCTTTCCTGGAAACCCCACATTGCAGGAACAGCTAAGTCTGCCTCTAAGAAGCTGGGTGTCCTGTTCAGATGTCGAAACCTCTTTTCTGAACAGTTGCTCCGTTTACACAAGGGATTGACTCGTCCTTGTATGGAGCACTGCTCTGACATCTGGGGTGGTTCTAGCTCTGCATCCTCAATTATAAACTGTCCCAGGCTAACTTCCACACTTGACCCCCTTGCCATACGCCGCAATGTTGGTTCACTTTCCCTCTTCTATAGGTATTACTTTGGTTTTTGCTCCCGAGAGCTGGCTGCTTGTGAGCGCACACCACTAGCTAAACCCCGCAACACTCGGCAAGTTGCTGCATCACATGATTACTGTGTGGACATCAGCAACTCAAGGGTGGGCTGTAATGATACCTGTTTCTTTCCGTACACGTCGAAACTTTGAAACTCTTTACCTTCTCATGTCTTTCCCGATAACCATGACCTGGCACATTTCAAAAGCCAGGTCTTTCACCTCAAAAATTCGTAAATACTTTCCCTTGTCTTTTCTTTTTCCGTTTCATTATGGTTTCAATTATGGTCCGGCCTTGATGTGGAATTTTGTCATTGACTGGAGACTTCAACATCAAAAAGTCTTCGGTAAGTGAAGGGGTCAAGTTAGAGCTATGATTCTACGGTCGTCTGGTGTGGGCACGCTTGGCCTAGATGTTGATGGCTGCTTTGTGGAGGCTACCTTCACTATGGCAGACCCCGGGGCTACCCTCTCCAACACGGGTCTCCAGCAGCACTGTACTCCGACACTGGTCTCCAACACCACTCTCTAACCTTGTTTTACAGCAATGCTGTATTTTACGACACGGTTCTGCCCCGATGATAATGCACTTGAACACTCTTCCAGCACTGCTGTACTCTCCAACATTGTTTTCTAGCACTATTATCCTCTCCAACAGTGTTCTTCAGCACTACCCTCCTCCCCGACAATGTTCTCCAGCACTATCTCCCACAAAGTTCTCCAGCACTACCTTTCTCTCCCACAATGTTCTCCAGCACTACCTTTCTCTCCCACAATGTTCTCCAGCACTACCCTCGACCCCGACAATGTTCTCCAGCACTACCCCCGACCCTGACAATGTTCTCCAACACTACCCTCGACCCCGACAATGTTCTCCAACACTACACTCCCACAGAATTCTCCATTGCTATACCCTCCTCCCCGGCGCAGTGCACCTCTCTGGCCCGACATCCCCGGCGCAGTGCACCTCCCTGGCCCGACATCGACCCTCATCACCGGCATTCCACACCTTGATAACATACACTCAGGTATGCTGTGCCAGTCGGCCGCACTTAAGATCACGTCGTCGAACTTATCGCCTGATATCTGGAGGTTAGATTTGTATGCTAATCAAGCCTGGGTTCTCCAGAGGAATGATAAAAGTCTAATATCGAGTATCAGGCAGTTTCAGTGTGGGAGATCCAGCAGTTGCACTTCAGAACAGAACGTATGTTTGTCATTTGCTGAAGTTACGGTGATAACGAGAAAGACGAGAGTCAGTATAGTGCTTGAAAGTTTTTTTTTTTATGAAACACGCAATATAATTTGCATTTTTCCTCATCTTATGTATTTGGGAATATATATATATATATATATATATATATATCTATATATATATATATATATATATATATATATATATATATATATATATATATATATATATATATATATATATATATATATATATATTTTATACTTTGTCGTTGTCTCCAGTGTTAGCGAGGTAGCGCAAGGGAACAGACGAAAGAATGGCCCAACCTACCCACACATACATGTATATTCATACACGTCCACACACGCACATATACATACCTATACACCTCAACGTATGCATATATATACACACACAGACATACATATATACACATGTACGTAATTTATACCGTCTGCCCTTATTCATTCCTGTCGCCACCTCGCCACACATGAAATGAACAACCACCCCTACCACCGCATGTGCGCGAGGTAGCGCTAGGAAAAGGCAATAATATAGATAGATAGATAGATAGATAGATAGATAGATAGATAGATAGATTGATTTGATGATCGCACTAGTCTGTGATGATAGTTATGAAGGTGAAATCGCATTTCAGTAGATCATATAATCTTATTTTACATATGATGTGGATTATCTCCACGAAACATGTCGCGCCACATATAAAGAATAATTACATGTTAAATAAAATCATATAAATTTGATCGATGTTTCCTGCGTTAGCGAGATAGCGCCAGGAAACAGACGAAGACACATTCACTCACATACACACACACACACACACACACACACGCACATATACGTACCTATATGTACATACATACACATACATATATATATATATATATATATATATATATATATATATATATATATATATATATATATATATATATATATATATATATATATATATATATATATATATATATATATATATATGTATATATATATACACATGACACATATTCATACCTGCTCGCTTCAATCCATTCCTGACGCCACCCATCCCCACAGGAAACAACACAATAGCAAAAGGAAAAGAAAAATGATAGCAAATACATTCTCTTTTCTCCCCTCACACCCAATCACCGCCTCCTGCTTCAGCGAGGGAGCACTCAGCCTCTAGCTGTCATGTGTAATGCACCGACACCATGGCCCCCTTTCCACATCCAGGCCCCCACAGACCTTTCCATGGTTAACCACAAACTTTTCTCATGCCAAGGTTCAGTCCACTGACAGCACGTCGACCCCGGTATACCACATCGTTCCAATTCATTCCATTCCGTGCACACTCTTCATCCTCTTACATGTTCGGGCCTTGATCGCTCAAAATCCTTTTCGTTCCAACCATCCACCTCTAATTTGGTCTCCCACTTCTCCTCGTTCCCTCCACCTCTGACACATATATCCTCTTTGTCAACCTTTCCTCACTCATTCTCTCCATGTGCCCAAACCATTTCAAAACACCCTCTTCTGCTCTCTCAACCACGCTCTTTTTATTACCACACATCTCTCTTACCCTATTATTACTTACTCGATCAAACCAGCTAACACCAGACATGTGCGTATGTATATATATGTGTATGTGATTGGATTGGTTTTTCTTCGCCTGTTACCTAGCACTACCTCGCTAACACGGAAAATGGCGACCAAGTATCGTGATGATGATAATGATTATGTATATATATTTATATATATATATATATATATATATATATATATATATATATATATATATATATATATATATATATATATATATATATATATATATCATTGTTACGGTTTTTCAATAGGCACGAATTTCCATTGCAATTCCTCTTCATTTACCTAGAATATCTCGAACTCGAACGTGATCCAATAAACTCAAGGAATTACACTGAAAAATCCTGGATGTTTGCCCTTATGTGCGCCTTCCTTAAAGGTGCATAAGATGCTGCAAGACCAAGCGAAAAATCCCTCTGACTCAAACGTTATACAGATCTCTCTCTCTCTCTCTCTCTCTCTCTCTCTCTCTCTCTCTCTCTCTCTCTCTCTCTCTCTCTCTCTCTGCCTGAAGAAGAAGAGCCAATCCCTCGTCTATTTTTGGCCTCAGCTTTTTATGTACGGGGCCTCTCTTAAATTCCGGTTTACAGCGGATCGACTTTTATCTTAAGTCTTTGCATACTTGTGGTCATTGTAAGTGACTGGTGGAACACTTTCCGATGTGTTTAAGTAAACTTTATTGGGAGGTCTATGATTCGTATGAGATTTTTAATTCACTAAAGGTATTTCGAGGGAGATTGGAGTGAGCTGTTAAGATGAATGGGGTAATGAAGATGTTGATAATATGACGAGGAAAATGAAGATGATGATGATGATGAATGATGATGATGATGACGATGATGATGATGATGATGATGATGATGATGATGATAACGATGATGATGATGATGACGATGATGATGATGATGATGATGATGATGATGATGATGATGATGATGATAACGATGATGATGATGATGATGATGATGATGATGATGACGATGATGATGATGATGATGATGATGATGATGATGATGATGATGATGATGATGATGATGATAACGATGATGATGATGATGATGATGAATGATGATGATGATAATGATGATGATGATGATGATGATGATGAATGATGATGATGATGACGATGATGATGATGATGATGGATGACGATGATGATGATGATGATGATAACGATGATGATGATGATGACGATGATGATGATGATGATGATGATGATGATGATGATGATAACGATGATGATGATGATGACGATGATGATGATGATAATAACAATGATGATGATGGTGGTGATAATGATGACTTGTGAAGACGACGACAACAGCGACGGATGGTAATGGTGATGATGGTGGAGATGGCACAGTTGAACCATACGAGTCCAGAAGTAATACCAAATGAACATCATAAAGCAAGAAACCATCCATATCACGGTTTCTAAGGTGAATCAGGCCTGTACTGGTGACAGACATGGTCATCAGGGGGACATCACTTCACCGGCGCCTGGTTTCTAGAGAGATTAGGCAAACATGGTTTCTCAAAATGCAGGAGTTCCCCAGGGTGGATGGCGTAACTAGTTTGGTTGCTCAGAGAACACAGTCCAGATGGTGTTGGATTCCAAGTAAATTTCGTCGAGGTTCAGTGTTTGTCTAATCCTACTGGGGCAGAGAGTACGCCTCTCTAGTTGTGCTTTTAAGAAACTTGATGGACAAGAAGTGGTTCTCTGAATGGTACGGACAAATAATTTTGTGGCTTTCTAGAGAACGTAAACTAGAATAAAAGGTCTCCAAAGACTTATAGCCTCCTAGGCGGATGGTTTCGACATAGATTCTTATTCACCTTGGCCTCCGCCGTGTTCTCTAGGTTGTACAAAGTCCCCCGGGTGAGGAAGAGGTTTGGTTAGTGGCTCGGGCCTTTCTCGAGGTCGAGAACCTCCCCTACTGGGTGTTGGAGTGGGAGACTGACCTGCCTGGGTCTCGGTCTCTCGGGTGAAAAAGAAAGAAAACTTTAATATTCACGTCACAACAGCAGCAACGCAGGCACCCAGTCCAGCCCACTCGCCCCTCGCCTTCGTCATTGTCTTGTCAAGTTGTTGTACGTCCAGCCCCTGTGTCTCACTCTGCCCTCGGGTCATGCGCATGATCAGTCGTCTCCCTCCTAAATCATTATACCGTCATTCGCTGGATGACATCGCGGGATGCATTATACCCCAACTACATCATCTCATTATTGACCTTAACGTCTCCTCATGATTTTCTCCAGGTTTTAAGCCCCTCTCATAATACCACTCGGTCATCTGTAGCTCCTCAGAATGTTTTCATCGTAAACATACACGTATTTCATCATCCATGTTCAACTGAGCAAAACCTCATCATAGTCATCCTTTTCCTCTCATGATGTACCTCATACATGCCCTCACTCTTCATGTATCTCCTGACGACCTCACTCATCCTTTCATCATATTTCATTTCGACCTCTATACATCATCCGAACTCTCTCTCTCTCTCTCTCTCTCTCTCTCTCTCTCTCTCTCTCTCTCTCTCTCTCTCTCTCTCTCTCTCTCTCTCTCTCTCTCTCTCTCTCTCTCTCTCTCTCTCTCTCTCTCTCTCTCTCTCTCTCTCTATTTTTTTTTGGTAGTCGCGGTTGAGTGGCTATATTACCAACATCCAAAGCTTACGGTCCCCAGGTTCGAACCCATAACCAAGATTACCATTGGCCTCTCATCTGTCCCTCCTCATCACCGTCCTACTGTTTCTCTGTGCTGCATCATCATACGCTTAACACTGCCTCATGGCACCACACCTTTAAGTCTCATCATACCTTTGTGTGTGTGAGAGAGAGAGAGAGAGAGAGAGAGAGAGAGAGAGAGAGAGAGAGAGAGAGAGAGAGAGAGAGAGAGACACGGGTTCCGTATCTCCTGGCGATGCCCAGGTAGAGAACGCTAGACCGCTCCTCAGCCAACGGTACTCCTCTGAAACGGGAGAGCTGGTGGTGGTGGTGGTGGAGGATGGGGGAGAGGTGGGTGAGTGGCATGGGAGGAAGGAGTGGGGAAGGGAGATGGATGGTGGTGGGGGATGGAGAGAGGCAGGCCATGCGGGGTCACTGGGGTAAGGTGGGACCCTTGCGGTAGGTAGGTAGGTACTGTGGGTAAAGAACAGGAGGGATGGGCAAAGCAGGAAGGCACTGGAAGGTGATGGTAGACCAGTAAGGGGAGTAGGAAGGGAGCACAGGTGGGAGAGAGAGGTGGAGGAGGAGGAGGAGCCGCTGGTAGGAGAAATGGGAAGGAGTGAAGGAAGGGAAGTTGGTGAAATGGAAATAGAAAAAAAAAATAGAGGATATAAGAAAGGCAATATGATTAAAGACGGAATCTAGCGTTGGTGATAGGATTAGATGGGTGTATGAGCAGAAAATGGGGATTTATGAAGAATAGGGTGTGTACTATCAGGGGGAAGAGGAGGAAAAAGAAAAGGAGGAGGAGGAAGAAGAAAAGGAAGAAGGGGAGGAGGAAGAGAGACAAAGAAAGAAACGAATAACATAAGCAGGAAAATGATATTATGAAAATAGCTCAGCAGAGACGTTTAGAGAAGGATTCTACAAGATAAAAAGAACTTATACATTGATCAGTCAACTGGGTATTTTGGTCAGTGTCCTGTATTTTTGGTCATTCAGCAAGATTTATTGGTTAGTCATCTAGATATATTGGTCAGTCACCTTATCTATTGGTAAGTCAGCTAGATATATATAATACATGGGCCAGTCAGCTAGGTATATGGTTGAGTTAAGTAGTCTTAATGATCAGTCACCCAATGTTTGTGGTACGTCGACCAAATTCAGTCGTGAGCCAGTCAGTCAAACTAAGTGGCAAATCAGCCAGACTTAAAACTCCAAAAGTCTGATCAGTGACCAGTCATCTTAAATCATTTGGTATACTATAGATCCCTCTTGATATCTTACCTTCTAACCTATCAAATCTCTCTCTCTCTCTCTCTCTCTCTCTCTCTCTCTCTCTCTCTCTCTCTCTCTCTCTCTCTCTCTCTCTCTCTCTCTCTCTCTCTCTCTCTCTCTCTCTCTCTCTCTCTCTCTCTCTCTCTCTCTCTCTGTTTCTTTATAAGCTCGTATCTACAGGTGTGTGCATTTGGCAGTGGCTTTATGTGTATGTGTGTGTGTGTGTGTGTGTGTGTGTGTGTGATCTAAGGAGTCTGATCTAAGGGTTATCTCCCCCCTCCCCCGTACCCGTCCACCGTCACCTCCCCCTTACCCCTTAACGGGTCAGGCCCCAGACTTCCCCTTCCCTCCTCCTCCACTCGGGTCATTCCAGGCGTCCCTCTCCCGCAGCGCCCGGCCCACCGCCCAGTCCTCACCCCTTTACAACCGCCTGCCCACTTGCCCTGAGTTATGCCACCTGCCCACTTGCCCTGAGTTATGCCACCTGCCCACTTGCCCTGAGTTATGCCACCTGACTACTTGCCCTGGAGTAAGGGTGGACACTGCTGGCTGAAGGACATTTTTGATACTGCTGCCCTCATGGCAACAACACTTCCCTGCTGCTTGTCGCCCGCTATCCTGCTGATGATGATGATGATGATGATGATGATGATGATGATGATGATGATGACGATGATTCTCCTACTGGTGATTCGTCCTCCTCATCTGCTTTTGCTGTGGTGTTTCTTCTGCTTCTTCTGTGGTGTATCTTCTGCTGCCGCCACCACGTCTAATGTTATCTTGCCACTTCTGTGACGTCCCTACTGTAAATCTTAACTCCTGCTTCTCCTGTTAGAGACGTCTGTTGTGGCTCCGTCTGGCATTAACTTCACGCATTTATTAGAGTGAGATTATCCCTCCGAGGCGGCTGGCTATCATGCCCAGGAGCCCTTGTTTGTTCCTCTTTATGTAATGAAGTAATTCCGTCGTAAGGGTTGTGATAGAGCCTGTGTGGATTACAAATTTCTTGGATTATCCGAAGAGTGATGGCTGCGTCAGAGGGTAATATTAAGGTAGTTATGCCTAGAATGTCTCCGTTTTCTGACACTGTAGTAAAACGTCAACATTGATAAAAAGAACATGAGAGTTCATATAAAAATAGATATATAGATCAATACATAAATCCACCTTGTGTATCTTATACACTAATGATACATGTTCTCTAGGCATTACTTAGCATCCATCTTGTACTAGACGTTTTGATATTCTTTAACAAATTCATCAAAATCGTCGTTGAAACTGTGAAACTCACGTGAATGAAAACGGTTCCTTAACCACGTCTGTGATAAACACAAGCACGAAGGACTAACTGTTGCCAACTATATCCTCATACTGCAATGCTGCTCCTGAATTATTACGGTCTAGTTATCGTTATCAGGTCACTCGGTGGAGAGAGAGAGAGAGAGAGAGAGAGAGAGAGAGAGAGAGAGAGAGAGAGAGAGAGAGAGAGAGAGAGAGAGAGAGAGAGAGAGAGAGAGAGGCTTTTAATGCCAATAACATAATATCGGCAACTGTCATGAAACAATTTTGGTTAAGAAATGGCGGAAGGTAATCTTTTTCTGAAGTTTTTTAAGAAACCGATATTACATAACTTTAGTCAACTTTTAAGGCATAGTATATATAAATATATATATATATATATATATATATATATATATATATATATATATATATATATATATATATATATATATATATATATTTTTTATGCAGCTGTCTCCCGCATTTGCGAGGTAGCGCAAGGAAACAGACGAAAGAAATGGCCCAACCCACCCCCATACACATGTATATACATACACGTCCACACACGCAAATATACATACCTACACAGCTTTCCATGGTTTACCCCAGACGCTTCACATGCCTTGATTCAATCCACTGACAGCACGTCAACCCCGGTATACCACATCGATCCAGTTCACTCTATTCCTTGCCCGCCTTTCACCCTCCTGCATGTTCAGGCCCCGATCACACAAAATCTTTTTCACTCCATCTTTCCTCCTCCAATTTGGTCTCCCACTTCTCCTCGTTCCCTCCATCTCCGACACATATATCCTCTTGGTCAATCTTTCCTCACTCATTCTCTCCATGTGCCCAAACCATTTCAAAACACCCTCTTCTGCTCTCTCAACCACGCTCTTTTTATTTCCACACATCTCTCTTACCCTTACATTACTTACTCGATCAAACCACCACACACCACACATTGTCCTCAAACATCTCATTTCCAGCACATCCATCCTCCTGCGCACAACTCAATCCATAGCCCACGCCTCGCAACCATACAACATTGTTGGAACCACTATTCCTTCAAACATACCCATTTTTGCTTTCCGAGATAATGTTCTCGACTTCCACACATTCTTCAAGGCTCCCAGGATTTTCGCCCCCTCCCCCACCCTATGATCCACTTCCGCTTCCATGGTTCCATCCGCTGCCAGATCCACTCCCAGATATCTAAAACACTTTACTTCCTCCAGTTTTTCTACATTCAAACTTACCTCCCGATTGACTTGACCCTCAACCCTACTGTACCTAATAACCTTGCTCTTATTCACATTTACTCTTAACTTTCTTCTTTCACACACTTTACCAAACTCAGTCACCAGCTTCTGCAGTTTCTCACATGAATCAGCCACCAGCGCTGTATCATCAGCGAACAACAACTGACCCACTTCCCAAGCTCTCTCATCCACAACAGACTTCATACTTGCCCCTCTTTCCAAAACTCTCGCATTTACCTCCCTAACAACCCCATCCATCAACAAATTAAACAACCATGGAGACATCACACAACCCTGCCGCAAACCTACATTCACTGAGAACCAATCACTTTCCTCTCTTCCTACACGTACACATGCCTTACATCCTCGATAAAAACTTTTCACTGCTTCTAACAACTTGCCTCCCACACCATATATTCTTAATACCTTCCACAGAGCATCTCTATCAACTCTATCATATGCCTTCTCCAGATCCATAAATGCTACATACAAATCCATTTGCTTTTCTAAGTATTTCTCACATATATATATATATATATATATAAGTTTCCAAGTGCACTTTCTTGTAATAATCACATCATCATGAGAGATACAAGAAAGAAATATAACAGTCAGTTGATATATAACGAAGAGACGTAGCTAAGACGCCATTTGGTGTCCAAGACAGACAACGAGCGTATCATAAACTTATCATGTGGACAAGAAGGTGAATTGTTTACAAATTTTATCAACAAAACAATAAAGTTATCCAGTTTGTATAGACCTTCACTAATAGTAAGGTTATAATTCTTTGTGTATTTGATAATAGAAGATTCAATGATATTTCTCGTGGTACTGGAGTTAATAACTGAGATGGCATTACTCCCGTCAGTACAATGATCATAGTTTTTAACGTGATCAAAGAAGGCATTTGATTCTCGTCCCGTTCTTATACTATATCTATGTTGCTTAAGTCTAACAGAAAGATCCTTACCAGTCTGCCCAACATAAAACTTGTCACAATTTCTACATGGCTTTTTATAGATGCATCCAGGATAATTTTTTGGTTAGTTCCTAATTAAGATATTCTCTATAGCATTATTGTTGCTGAAAACAACATTTACATTAAAACATTTAAGCAACATGGGAAGTATAGTAAGATTATTATCAAAACGGAGAACTAAAAGATTCTTGGTGTCAATGGGAGGTTTGGGTTCAACTCTATAAAATGATTTCTTTGCTAACTTAAGGGATTTATCAACAAAAAGATCTAGGATATATATATATATATATATATATATATATATATATATATATATATATATATATATATATATATATATATATATTTTTTTTTTTTTTTTTTTTTTATACTTTGTCGCTGTCTCCCGCGTTTGCGAGGTAGCGCAAGGAAACAGACGAAAGAAATGGCCCAACCCCCCCCCATACACATGTACATACACACGTCCACACACGCAAATATACATACCTACACAGCTTTCCATGGTTTACCCCGGACGCTTCACATGCCTTGATTCAATCCACTGACAGCACGTCAACCCCTGTATACCACATCGCTCCAATTCACTCTATTCCTTGCCCTCCTTCACCCTCCTGCATGTTCAGGCCCCGATCACACAAAATCCTTTTCACTCCATCTTTCCACCTCCAATTTGGTCTCCCTCTTCTCCTCGTTCCCTCCACCTCCGACACATATATCCTCTTGGTCAATCTTCCTCACTCATTCTCTCCATGTGCCCAAACCATTTCAAAACACCCTCTTCTGCTCTCTCAACCACGCTCTTTTTATTTCCACACATCTCTCTTACCCTTACGTTACTTACTCGATCAAACCACCTCACACCACACATTGTCCTCAAACATCTCATTTCCAGCACATCCATCCTCCTGCGCACAACTCTATCCATAGCCCACGCCTCGCAACCATACAACATTGTTGGAACTACTATTCCTTCAAACATACCCATTTTTGCTTTCCGGGATAATGTTCTCGACTTCCACACATTTTTCAAGGCTCCCAAAATTTTCGCCCCCTCCCCCACCCTATGATCCACTTCCGCTTCCATGGTTCCATCCGCTGACAGATCCACTCCCAGATATCTAAAACACTTCACTTCCTCCAGTTTTTCTCCATTCAAACTCACCTCCCAATTGACTTGACCCTCAACCCTACTGTACCTAATAACCTTGCTCTTATTCACATTTACTCTTAACTTTCTTCTTCCACACACTTTACCAAACTCCGTCACCAGCTTCTGCAGTTTCTCACATGAATCCGTCACCAGCGCTGTATCATCAGCGAACAACAACTGACTCACTTCCCAAGCTCTCTCATCCCCAACAGACTTCATACTTGCCCCTCTTACCAAGACTCTTGCATTTACCTCCCTAACAACCCCATCCATAAACAAATTAAACAACCATGGAGACATCACACACCCCTGCCGCAAACCTACATTCACTGAGAACCAATCACTTTCCTCTCTTCCTACACGTACACATGCCTTACATCCTCGATAAAAACTTTTCACTGCTTCTAACAACTTGCCTCCCACACCATATATTCTTAATACCTTCCACAGAGCATCTCTATCAACTCTATCATATGCCTTCTCCAGATCAATAAATGCTACATACAAATCCATTTGCTTTTCTAAGTATTTCTCGCATACATTCTTCAAAGCAAACACCTGATCCACACATCCTCTACCACTTCTGAAACCACACTGCTCTTCCCCAATCTGATGCTCTGTATATGCCTTCACCCTCTCAATCAATACTCTCCCATATAATTTACCAGGAATACTCAACAAACTTATACCTCTGTAATTTGAGCACTCACTCTTATATATATATATATATATATATATATATATATATATATATATATATATATATATATATATAATTGGAACCGTTAATTTTCATTTCTAAAAGCCTACTGCAAGTGTCCTAGAGTCTCTTTCTCTTCCAGATTTTCAATACTCTTGTAATTTCAATAATTTCGGAAATATTTATTATCTCAGTTTTCCGTCATTATACAGTATTGAAGTGTAAAG
>NC_092225.1:64797607-64890107 GCF_036320965.1 Panulirus ornatus | reverse complement strand
TTATTTCTTTGCCAACTTAAGGGATTTATCAATGAAGGATCTAGGATACTTTAACTTGGATCCAATGGAATATATCTTTCTAAACTTATCATCAATAAATTCCTGACTGCTTATGCGTAGCGCCCAAAGGAGAATTGTCTGCAATGATGATAGTTTAGCTGTGTCATGTTGAGCTGAGTAATAATGGATATATGAGCAAACTTAAACATATTTCCATCCCTATGGATCATGCAATCTAAAAATGATAGCATACAATTATTATCCACTTCCACAGTAAATTTGATGGAAGATACTGAATTGTTAAGTAAAGAGAGAAATGTTTGTAAATCTTCGTTTGTTGGTTAAACACAAAGAACATCATCTACACACCTAAACCAGATTGCCTTAGAGGGTAAAACATCCCTTAGTAAATTTAGAGAATATTATGCTCAGAAATCTGGTATTCTCCCATGCAACTTACCAGGTACACTCATTCTCCCATACAACTTACCAAGTACACTCATTCTTCCATGCAACTTACCAGGTACACTCATTCTCCCATACAACTTACCAGGTATACTCAACTAGATTATACCTCTGTGACTGGAACCTTCATTTTTGCCCCTCTTCTCTTTATACGGTCTCACTATACAGGCATTTCGTCAGTCTTCAAGCACCTCAACATGAGCAATACATACGAGAATAATCCTAACGAACCAGTCAACAACACAGTCACCTTCGAAAATTTCAAGTGTTATTCAATTTGCTCCAACCGCCTTCCCCGAAGGAGCCAGGCGGGGAGTGCTCATCCTCCTCGAAGGCTCAGATTAGGGTGTCTGCGTCTGGATGTAACCAAGATGAGAAGAAAGGTAGTATGTTTGAGGAAAGAAACCTGGATGTTCCGGCTCTGAGCGAAACGAAGCTCAAAGGTAAAGGGGAAGAGTGGTTTGGAAAAGTCTTGGGAGTAAAGTCAGGGGTGGGTGAGAGGACAAGAGCAAAGGAAGGAGTAGCACTACCCCTGAAACAGGAGTTGTGGGAGTGTGAGATAGAGTTCGAGAAAATAAATCTTAGATTGATGTGGGTAAAACTGAGAGTGGATGGAGAAAGATGGGTGATTATTGGTGCTTATGCACCTAGTCATGAAAAGAAAGATCATGAGAGACAAGTGTTTTGGGAGCAGCTGAGTGAGTGTGTCAGCAGCTTTGATGCACGAGATCTTGTATTAGTGATGGGCAATTTGAATGCAAAGGTGAGTAATGTGGCAGCTGAGGATATAATTGGTTTACATGGGGTGTTCAGTGTTGTAACTGGAAATGGTGAAGGGCTTGTAGATTTATGTGCGAAAAAGACCGATGATTGGAAATACCTAGTTTAAAAAGAGAGATATACATAGACATACAGATGTGAGTAGGTGAGATGGTCAAAGGGCATTATTGGATTCCATGTTAATTGATAGGCGTGTAAAAGAGAGACTTTTGGATGTTAATGTGCTGAGAGGGGCATCTGGCGGGATGTCTGATCATTATCTTGTGGATGCGAATGAGGATTTGTAGAAGCTTTCAAAAAAGAAGAGGAAATGTTATAGAGAAGAGGGTGGTGAGAGTAAATGGGCTCAGAAATTTGGAGAGAAGAGAGTGGTGAGAGTAAGTGAGCTTGGAAAGGAGACATGTGTAAGGAAGTATCAGGAAAGACTTAATGCAAAATGGCAAAGGGTTAGAGCAAATGACGTGAGTGGAGTTGGTGAGGAATGGGATGAATTTAGGGAATCGGTGATGGCATATGCAAAAGATGCATGCGGCATGAAAAAGTTGGGAGGTGGAGATTAGAAAGGGTAGTGAGTGGAGGGATGAAGAAGTAAAGTTGTTAATGAAAGAGAAGAGAGGTATTTGGACGATATTTACAATGAAGGAGTGCAAATGACTGTAAGATGTATAAAAGAAAGCAGCAGGAGGTCAAGAGGAAGATGCAAGGGTTGAAAAAGAGGGCGAATGAGAGTTGGGATGAGAGAGTATCAATAAACTTTAGGGAGAATAAAAAGATGTTTTGGAAGGAGGAAAATAACGTGCGTAAGGTAAGAGAACAAATGGGAACATCGATGAAGGGAGCAAGCTGGGAAGTAACAACAGGTAGTGATGAAATGAGATGGAGTGAGTATTTTGAAGGTTTGTTGAATGTGGTTGATGATAGAGTGGCAGATGTAGGATGTTTTCGCCGAGGTTGTGTGCGAAGTCTGAGAGTCTGAGAGAATTATTTGGTTAAGAGAGAAGAGGTAATGAAAGCCTTGCGGAAGATGAAATCCGGCAAGGCGGAGGGTTTAGATGGTATTGCAGTCGAATTTATTAAGAAAGGGTGTCACTGCTGTTGATTGACTAGTAAGGCTACTCAACATATGTATGGATTACGGTGAAGTGCCTGAGGATTGGCGGAATGCACGCATAATGCCATTGTACAAAGGCAAAGGGGGATACAGGTGAGTGCTAAAATTGCAGAGGCATAAGTTTGTTGAGTATTCCTGGGAATTTATATGGGAGCATATTGACTGAGAGACTGAAGACATGTACAGAGCATCAGATTGGGGGAGAGCAGTGTGGTTTCAGAAGTGGTAGAGGATGTGCGGATCAGATGTTTGCTTGGAAAAATGTGTGTGAGAAATATCTAGAAAAATAGATGGATTTGTATAAAGCATCTATAGATCTGGATAAGGCATATGATAAGGTTAATAGAGATGCTTTGTGAAAGGTCTTAAGAGTATATGGTGTGGGAAGTAAGCTGCTGGGAGCAGTGAAAAGTTTCTACCAAGAATGTAAGGCATGTGTACGAGAATGAAGAGAGAGGAGTGATTGGTTCCCAGTGAAGTATGGTCTGCGGCAGGGATGTGTAATGTTACCAAGGTTGTTTAATTTGTTTATGGATGGGATAGTTAGGGAGGTAAATGCAAGAGTTTTGGAGAGAGGGGCGAGTAATGCAGTCTTTTGGGGATGAGAGGGTCTGGGAAGTGAGTCAGTTATTGTTCGCTGATGATACAGCTCTGGTGGCTGATTCAAGTAAGAAACTGCGGAGGTTGGTGACCGAGTTTGGAAACGTGTGTGAAAGGAGAAAGTTGAGAGTAAATTTGAATAAGAGCAAGGTTATTAGATTCAGCAGGGTTGAGGGACAAGTTAATTGGGA
Organism: Panulirus ornatus; assembly: GCF_036320965.1. Classification (NCBI taxonomy): domain Eukaryota; kingdom Metazoa; phylum Arthropoda; class Malacostraca; order Decapoda; family Palinuridae; genus Panulirus; species Panulirus ornatus. The sequence goes on along the minus strand of NC_092225.1, from coordinate 64,886,960 downwards.
TGTAAGTTTGAAAGGAGAAAAACTGGAGGATGTGAAGTGTTTTAGATATCTGGAAGTGGATTTAGCAGAGGATGGAACCATGGAAGCGGAAGAGAGCCACAGGGTGGGGAAGGGGGCGAAGGTTCCCAGAACAATAAAGAAAGTATGGAAGGAGAAAACGTTATCTCGGAGAGCAAAAATGGATATGTTAGAGGAAATAGTGGTTCCAACAGTATTATACATTTGCGAGGCATGTGCTATAGATAGGGTTGTGCGGAGGAAGGTGAATGCGTTGGAAATGAAGTGTTTGAGGACATTATGTGGTGTGAGGTGGTTTGATCGAGTAAGCAATGAAAGAGTAAGAGAGATTTGTGGAAATAAAAAGGGTGTGGTTGAGAGAGCAGAAGAGGGCGTGTTGAAATTGTTTGGACATATGGAGAGAATGAGTGAAGAAAGATTGACAAAGAAGATATATGTGTCGGAGGTGGAGGGAACGAGGAGAAGCGGGAGACCGAACTGGAGGTGGAAGGATGGAGTGAAAAAGATATTGAGCGATCGGGACCTAAACATACAGAAGGGTGAGAGGTGTGCAAGGAACAGAGTGAATTGGAACGATGTGGTATACTGGGGTCGACATGCTGTCAATGGGTCGGGATATGGATAGGGAGCTGTGATTTCGGTGCATTACACATGACTGAGTGTGAACAAATGTGGCCTTATTTGTCTGTTTTCTGGCGTTACCTTGCTGATGTTGGAAATGGCGATCAAGTATAGTAAGATTGAGTGAAACATATATATATATATATATATATATATATATATATATATATATATATATATATATATATATATATATATATATATGTATATATATATATATATATATATATATATATATATATATATATATATATATATATATATATATATTGGCCAACATGATACGGGTAAGAGCTAGTTCTAGTCATGGTCATCTGGGATGAAAGGTAAGATTTTAGGTACGAGGAAAAAAGTTGTGGCAAGGCTTAGCGTCAGCTCCTTTGGTTTTTGTCGACCCAGAAGGTTGGAGGAAGAGGGAGTGAAAAAACGCGGAAGGGAATTCCACAGCTTCGCTGTACATGAAAGGAAGGTTTTTTTAATTGCCAGCTTTTGCATGACTAGTCTCCACACGGAAGATATTGATAGCAGCAACGAGGCGTTTGACACAGGTCCAGTTCTCAGAAGTTGGGATACACACAGATAGTTTACGAGATCAGTGGCCTGAGTGATATATGTGTATACTAGAGGGAAGCAATGGTACGGCGGATGGAGAAGGATGGGTAAAGAGGAGGTGATAACAGGAGACTTGATAGTATAGCAGAAAGGTTTCGATTCCCCTCTCTGGCTAAGAGAGAGTTGGAAGTTAAAAACTACCCAAGAACTGTGAGGTGTATTCGTTAGTAAGACGAATGAGTAGCGCATGTAGCATCGCTGCTTACTAGATGAATATTTGTCTGTAACATCTCTATAACATTCCCAGGTTCTGGGTGGTAGAATTTGCGTTGGTGATAAGGCGAGTTCCAGGAACGAGTGGAGGATATGGTTATGCCCAACATCCCTATGCTCTTGCAAGGTTGAAGTGATGTGTTTTCAAACTGAAAGACCATGAAGTGTGTGCGACTTAGAAAGAAACATAGGTTGGAGATGCGTATTACCCCGTTAGATTCACGTGTTATCACTTTTCGGTTCTGCGATGCCCCATTAGTCCAAACTCAAAAGGAGGTATGGTCAAGTGTGAGGACAAGCGCCAAGATCGAAATGAGGAGAGAGGAGCTAGTGAGCTGGAATATGTAGCATGGAATCGTCAGCGTTAAAGTGCATCGAGTTCATAATTGTTAATGGAAGATCACTGGTCAAGAGAATGGAGAGCGTAGCCGATGAGACAGATCCCTAAGAGTCAACGCTCCTGACGGAGTCAGAGGAAGACGTGCCTCCATCAGTGACTTACAGCGATGGAGTGAATGGATAGATTGTCACCCACAAGAGAAGGAGTTAAGTCGGCAAAGACTCGTCCACAAGAGTCAAAAAAATAAAGTCAGCGTACTGAAGTCCTCAACAATCAGGACGTCAGCTTATTGAATCCTCAATGGCCAAACTGTCATCATTATCAGATGCCTGCCACAGTGATCAAAGTAGGACGATATCTAAGTCCGGCTGGCACGAGGATCATTAAAGTCGTCAGCCGCCTCAACGTCAGCCGTGGTGGTCAGCATGCTTACAGCACCCGAGGCTCTAGGGTGTAGCCCGCACCTGACAGCCTCGCCAATTAAGATTATTCGCACTTTCACCTTGAGGAGGCAGGCAGCTCGCTCGCCTCCTGTCCAAACAGCGACGGGCCATAAGGAGCTGGAGGGTGGAGTGCAACGCTGCTGTCTCCTGCTCTTGGCATTATCTGCCGCCTTGTCTAATCTCGGTCCCTAGTGAGAGGGGCGTGTGTTGGTCCAGTTCTCCCCGGGCCTGGTCCACTCTCTCGGTCTGCTCTGCCAGGATAGGTTTATAATTAAGACTGTGTGGATGTTTAGCCTCCTCTGGGGTGTGTCACGTGACGAGAGACCTATAATTAAGCTTGGATAACTGAAGGTCGAGTGTTGTTCTCAGTATACAGGTCTTCATAAATCTGTTCATGATATCTATGAATATTTTGATGAACAATATTCCATACCAGTGAGGAGAGAATAATCATCAAAAGTGATTGATGATCATGGAAAATTGAAAAAAATCCATATACCTTAAATCAGAAGGTAGGAATATAAGAACGTAAAGATATGAGACACAATAAGAAATCTTCTCTTGAAAACTGTGAAAAGAAAATATTCAGGCTGTGATTACTTTGATGAAAATGATTGATTGAAGTAAGAACATGAAGGCTCCCTATGTCATACAATTAATCACCTGCATTGTCAATCAGTTTTCCAGATAACTTTACGAAAAAGATATTAGCATTAAGATTAGAAAATGCAATTGTTCTCCTCTGAACAATGCAAGATTACGAATGCAGCGTTTGATGTTCTCACTTGCACTTTAAACCTGTCTTTCTCAATTGTTTCGCTCCTTCAGCACAGCAGATCCACGTCTCATACTTGAACTTGTCCCTTATCATCAACATATGCGTGTGTTGTGGCTCCCTTAAAACTATAAGTAACATGCACTTAAAGTCTCATCATTTTTTGACCAATGCGAATGAACATTCTACAATATCCACATAGACCTGAAGTCACCCGAGTGGTTTATGGAAAGTACTCTTCCCTCACGTGTCTTCCTTTCTCATCAGTATCAGTGACAGATGAACAAGGAGTACACACACACACACACACACACACACACACACACACACACACACACACACACACACACACAAACATAGCAGAAGAAGGCCTCGATATGATCATAAGATCCAGCAAAAAATAATCGGCATATCGGCATGAAGCTGCGTGCGTGAGTCGATATTGCCCCAAACCTGTCACCAGAGTTCCGCCTCAGGAGAATAGATAAGATGACCAACCATCTACCAGCAAATGATAACATTGCATTCAAGGTAACGGTGAAAGATATGTTCTGCAAGCCGTTCACGTCACACATGAGACCAAAACTAGATTAAACCACTTAAGTTCGGTCACAGCTCCTAAAGAAGAACCTAAAGAGCTAATGGAGAACGTCCAGAGGAGAGCTGCAAAGATGGAAACAAAATCAAGAGACATGAGTAATAGGGGAAAGCTTAGAGGCCTTAGATGTGCCCAACTTGGAAGAGAGAAGAGTGAGGAGTGACTTGATCACCACCTTTTAGTCTTTTCAAACAGACTAATGACGTAAACAGTCACGGGTCGTCGAGAGATATAGGGACAGAGCAACAATCAGATGACGTAACATGATATTAAGCCATAAACTTGTTAATGATATGTGGGAACGTACGTTTACGGTTCAATATTGGAGGATGAATGGTATAAAATGACTGAGGACGTGGTTGATACAGACAACATGCATATATTCAAGAAGTTTGACAGTAGAATTAAATGTTCAATAGACCTGGGCCTCCTTCCCTGTATAGAACAAACAGAAGATAGGAAATTAAAAGCAAACACACAAGAACCTCTGTTTCGAGAGGTGTTTTAAATGGTGTTTGAAAAACTTGCCATAAATTGTTCTCAGAATATTGCAGATATTGTCTTGAGATGTGACTTAAATGGTTTGGAACAGGTGTTCAAGGAACTGTTCTCACAGGTGTATTAAGCTTCTAATAACAATTCTGCATCAAAGTATTATCAAACAACGAAAACGGGATTTCCTATAATCATCATCATCTTTCCGTTGATTATGACACAGACATATGCAATAATTCTGTTCATATGTGATGTAATCAACAGCGGACACCGTGTCAAATGCTCATCCTCCCGTTCCTCAATCAAAAATATTATCATGTAAGAAGCCCAGGTGGCTGATGACATATTCATAACGGGAATTCTTATATGAATACCAAAGCCAAACCTTCCCTTGTGTGCCATCACAGAAAACGGGAATGGCAGACTTTAAAAGAATAGGAGTTGGTGTGTGTGTGTGTGTGTGTGTGTGTGTGTGTGTGTGTGTGTGTAGCCTCAGATTGTTGGACGTCTCTGAGATCTCTAAATCTCATATCCTCTTCATTCTAAGCTCGCCAAGTTCATATGCCTCTCTTTTTCCTAAGCGTCAGTAGCTATGCAGTGGCAGCAGTTGTAGAGAGACAGTGAGTGTCTCAAGCAGCAACAGCTGTAGAGAGATAGTGAGTGTCTCAAGTAGCAACAGCTGTAGAGAGACAGTGAATGTCTCAAGCAGCAACAGCTGTAGAGAGACAGTGAGTGTCTCAAGCAGCAACAGCTGTAGAGAGACAGTTAGTCTCTCAAGCAAAAACCTTTATAATGAAAATATTTCTACATAGATTTCAGGATATTTTCTCGTTCAGAAGTCACCTCTAGGGTGGGAAGGTGGTTATCCTCCCCCACGTGTATCTGATAGCGAGACCAAAGTTGTGCCAGGCTGTTATGTGCTGTAGTTACCATGCCAGTTTGGATGCATTTGTCTACAGGTGTTTTTAGGAGAAGACCAGAGGTGACTGATTAAATATATTGTTGCTCATGGAACATCATTTTTTAAAGGGGATCCTTTGATTATATTTCTTTTCCTCCGCGCCATCCTTACGGTAATTAAGGGGTACTGAAGTCCATAAACATTTTATCATTAAACATAAATCATGCATTCGATACTTAAAGATCAAAGGACAGAATGCATTCAGGAAAATCTTTTGTTTACCACTTTTGCTGCGGGATCGCCAATCAGCGCCTAATTCGAGGCTCTTGTTTTCTTTTCAACATTCTTGTACGAGGAGTGAACGTGGGTCTGGACGACCCTCACAGTCCTTTTGTTGCTGTGATGTAAATGCTTCATCAGAGCCACTTGTTGGGCGTTGGTTGCCGTGCCGTGTATGTGTGTGTGTGTGTGTGTGTGTGTGTGTGTGTGTGTGTGTGTGTGTGTCCTCGGTGGTACACCTGATAGAAGAAAGCCTCGGCGTCTTCAAGAGGGCGCGGGAGATTGCTCTCCCTCCCGACCAAGAAGAGTCCATTCTTCGTGATGGGTCGGTGTGTCTGTCGTGGTCCACTGTCATTGTGTTGAGAGAACATTATCATAATGCCTCATGGTCTTCAGGGGAGGGTCTTATTGTCTTCGGCTTTCGCCGCGAATGACGGTGACCGTATAGCGTGATGGAAAACAAAATAAAAATGCGTCTTTATCACCTTATAGAAATCGGGTGTTCTGAAAGAGGCCACATTGAGACGAGCCTTCTTCCCCCTACTGACAGGACGGTGTAAGGCCAACAATTATAGTCAGAGTTTGAAGTATTTTCAACCCGCCCACCACCATCGTTGGTGTCTGTGTTGGTCAGGCGTTACGCTGTACTTCACGTGATTAAGAACTTTTCTCTTGATAATTATGGGGTTTCTCTCATCACGACCTTTATGATTCCCGACCGCGTGACCTGGCTGGTGCGAGGGGTGGGAGGTTCACCCAGGCAGATGTTCCTCAGGGATGGTGGGTCAATACTTCTGCAGGAGTTGAGGTCGAATGTGCTTATACTTTTACTGCAGCTTTGTTGATTGTTTTTCCTTTTGTATTTACCTCCTTAACACACTCTCTCTCTCTCTCTCTCTCTCTCTCTCTCTCTCTCTCTCTCTCTCTCTCTCTCTCTCTCTCTCTCATCAAGTCTAAGGTTTCATTTAATGATAATCATAAAGCATTTAATATGTGTGTACCTAAAGCTACGCATTTCTCAAGAGCATCATCGTCCATTCTGAGTTCACTTTCGTGTCCGGACTGGAGCGAGGCGTGTGCACGGATTCCATTTGGTTCGTGTACCAACGTATATCTCCCGCTCACTAAGCACTCATTCGTGCATTATCCACATGCGCTCTCTCTCTCTCTCTCTCTCTCTCTCTCTCTCTCTCTCTCTCTCTCTCTCTCTCTCTCTCTCTCTCTCCCTGGCTCGTGACTTTGCGAGACTATCCGCATCACTCACATTCATCCAGTACGATACCCGTGTTCGTGATACCTGTTCTCTATGGTTGTTAGATTAGATTCCCTCTGGCTCTACGGTCTCATTCCCCATATACTCATTCCCAGTTACTCACACCTTAAATCCGTTCTGGTTATTCCCATAGACTCCTTTCCATCCATATCGTAATACGCCACCCAGAGTCGCTCGAATATTCACCACACACTCGCTCGAATTCATCAATATGTGTAACTTTCCATTCTCAGATACTCTCTCACTTATATTTAAATCGTCTCAGTTCTTCCTTTTTCCACTTGGGATATTAATTCCGTCCAGTTATCTCATCCCTTTACCATTGATCTGTCCCTTCTGGCATCACCTACCCCTTTTCGTGTCTATGTCCCACCACTCACCGTCTCATTTATCTCAACATTAAACAATATCGGCCCCAGAGCAAGACCTTAAGGAACCCCGAGAATTCCATGTGACTGGTTGGCTGTGTTTACTCTCGTTCTCTTTGCTTTCTTCTCCCACTTCATTCCTAATTCTTGATTTAATAGTCATCATTTTTATTTCCCATCGAGTGTTTTGCTGGCGATTAAATAAACCAGCCTGTTTTACAAGTTCCGTGTCTTCGCTCGGTACTTGTGTGCTCAAGAATTCATGAGATCATCCCCTCTGGTTCACTGCGCATGTCATGTGCTGCACTTTGCCTCTCGCTCATTGCCTTCATGTACGCCGACGTATTTACCAACGACCTTTGTGTGCTGGGTTGGTTGAGTTATCGTGGCTTCTCCTCTGCTTTATGGATTACGTCATAGAAATTGTGGTTTAGGAGCTGACTGTTTTTGCAGTGCATCTTAGGATGATGAATTTAGAAACACACCATTGGGACTAAAGCTGGAAAATTATCATACCGTCATCAATATCAAATCTAAAGTCGAGGTTTGTCATGATGTTAGAAATAGTACCAGGAGTAATACACGAGCATTTCTTAATACGTTGCTTCGTACAGTAGCAAGGGAGTCTCGGGGATTGATTGATACCGGAATAGGGAGGCGTCCAGTAGCTGGGAGACTGGTGTTAGATCATTATCTTGGAGCTTCCATCATCCAGGCCAGGGAGCAGGACCAGGCTAGGAGGGAGGGGATGGTGATACACAAATGGGATCTGCCTGCTAGTTAGCAGGGAAGTTGAACCTCTTCAGCTGGGCGAGTGTAGAGGAAGAGATGCAGAGACATCAAACTATATGATGTCTTCATGTAGTTTATGTAGACATCCACTGATAGACACACACACACACACACACACACACACACACACACACACATACATACACTTGACGTCACCCACAAGGTGTTAACATGTAGGATCGCCCCACTGTATAAAGTACGATTACTAATTACATGTTTGGCATCGGAGGGGGCCGGCCGGAGAAGCTGCCACGAACAACCTGGTAAGCCAGCCGTCTTGAGGGATGGTCTCTCCTGTGGCAGGTGATGAAGCAAGAGTGAATGTGGACCACTGAAGACGAGTCTGGGATCCAGATTTCTGATTTTCTTGTGTGAAGTAATGTGGGTTAGCTCGGGTACACAGATGTATTCTATTATTCGTCAAATGGGATCGTTTCTTGGGCTTCAGATATTCATTTTTTTAATGTTTGTAGTGTCGTGGATGTCATGTTCCCCTCCGTGGCCCAAGTTGCTGTCTCTTCTCCCTGCCTTACATACACGTGGGTTGCTGGCACACGTGCTCACTCTACTTCACACTTGAGGCTCAACCTGTATGTAACTCACACGACTCTGGGTCTCGACACCAAACTTTTCTGCGGTGAACGATACGCGTCAAGCTTGACTCCTGCTAAATGCAAAATATCGTCGTAGATACACGTGCGAGTAGGTACATTCTCTCTCTCTCTCTCTCTCTCTCTCTCTCTCTCTCTCTCTCTCTCTCTCTCTCTCTCTCTCTCTCTCTCTCTCTCTCTGCACACACACACACACACACACACAAACTTCTGGGTTGCAAGCTAGCAGTTCACAAACATACAATCTCTCCATCTCACACATAACACTTGCCAATCCATAACTCACATGACTCGTTCTTTCCTAACCCTGTACCTCTTGTTTTTTTTAGTGGTGAGCGCTCCTCTCTACTCCCATCCTTAGGCAAACTCTCGCTGTCACTACATTTACGTAAATAAGTAAATACCTTTTTCCCTGGACACGTTTCGAACGGCAGTGTTTCATGGGTGACATGTTACACCTCACGAATACCTTACGATGACACTGGAGTCTGCTCTATTAACGCCAAACTCCAGCTGTCACTCTGCTCCATCCACCTTCTTAATTCGTCCATTTGACTGACCATCTTTGGCAGACCAAAAAGTGATTATGTCAACATTGATGTCCTGAAAGTGTGAATAGTTAGAGAAGTACACATCTTTCCTTTAGCCTCTGAACACGTCATGAGGGATTCTTAGATCGCGTCTTAAAAGCTTCTCAGAGCTTTCCTCATCATTGATGAAATGGGATTATTTTGGTAGAACTGCATGCAGATGGGTTTATCTGGATTTAATGGTGTATCCTGCTATTGGAAATGGTTCGTGTGGTGTTATGAATGCACATAGTGATTCATCTTAGACTATCATCACAACTGTATGAATCTATGTATCTATTTGTATCTATCTATTCATCTATCTATTTATCTATTTATCTACTATATGCATAAAACCACGAGAAAAATGATGCACGATAAGTTTCCAAGTGCACCTTCATGTAATGATCACATCGTCTGAGAACAGTCAGTTGTTATACAAGGAAGAGAAACAGCTAAGACGCCATTGGTAGATAAGCGTTACCAGAAATGCTTGTCTACTGTGATATCTTAGCCACGTCTCTTCCTTGTATATCAACTGATATATATATATATATATATATATATATATATATATATATATATATATATATATATATATATATATATATATATATTAATGAAAGTTTAGCCTTGCACTTCAAAGCAGCTTATGGTGTGCATGGACTATATCACAGTTAACCGGTTTATCTTGATTTATACCCGGGTTTATCAAGGGCTGATGTTGAAGGGTTTGGAGTCCAGTGCAGGAAGAGAGCTCTCTCTCTCTCTCTCTCTCTCTCTCTCTCTCTCTCTCTCTCTCTCTGTCTCTCTCTCTCTCTCTCTCTCTGACATGGGGGATAATAGAGTATTCTTGAACGTGCTCTCAAGACCATTTATATATTCTCTTTACGTGCTCCTGGTGTGGTAAGTGTTCTCAAGTCTCAGAGAGGCTTTTAGTTTTAAGATTTTTTTTTTTCCCCGCATCCATTCTCCTGCTCAGTCGTTTATTCTATTCTTCAGTCTGAAAATACCGGGAAGTGTACTTGATACCCATTTTTGATCCTTTCGTAAGAATAATTCGATAATGATGGTCACAGGCGAACCTTTCGAGACAGAAGGAGCCATTGATTAATTAAGTCCTTTTATTTTAGTCATACAAGAGAAAGGTTGAGACACTGAACGCATTCTGGGAATGGATTTTCGTTCATCAGTGGTTCTTCTGATGCCTTCTAGATTTTTTTTTCTTTTCGTATAAGTCTAAAGCGTTTTGTAGATGCTATATCTGTGATGTGACGAAGTGGGAAGTTACACAGTGTGAACAGAAGCACAAAATATTCCGTATGTGGAAGTCTGTCATGACACAGAACGGAACAGAAGATTAGAATATTGGTGATTGAGGAGACGTTTCCATGGGCTCAGAGAAACAGTGCACCATAGGGAAGTCCTGGAGTCAAGACAGTTCCCATCTTATGGTGAAGTTCAGTAGCCAGAGAACCTAATATGTATCAACATACATAAATCAAATCATATACAGCGATATCTCTCGTTGAAATTTGATCATCAAAAACACATAATTGTAACCCGACGAAGATGTATTTTTCCTCTTTCAGTATCTGGGTTCCAATCCCCAGCCCATCTAGTAAATAGGGCATTCCAGTGTGTGTTATACATGGGTTCGATTTCTCCTCTATCTAGTATATGGTTTTGAGCTTCAGTCTATCCATTATGTAAGCTCGAGGTCCCTCCTATCCAGCAGGTTGTATAAATCTTATCCACTGTAAATAGTTCACATGTTTGAACTAATCTGTGAGCATGAAGTCTGTGTTGTATGTGGGTCTGAGTTCTCAACTCCCTAAGTGCGTAGATTCAAGCTTGTGTCCTCCCAGTATACACAGAGAGATCTGGTACTTCGTTTCTCCTTTAATGAGATTCGAACTCTTTCTTGGCCGCACTTGAAGGACGTGTGCTCTCTACTACCGGTTCCCAAGCCATCTTCCAATGACTTTCACCATACCTTACTCCCACCCTTGCCAGCAGCCTTCTCATCTCTCTTCCCCCCCACACACAGCCTCTCCCATCCCTTCCTCCCTCTCTCCCTCCCACCATCTGGGGAGAGCCACCGTCCTCCCTCCCCTGGCCTGCTGCACAAAGCACTGTGGGCGATCCGTTCACTTTCACCCCTCCTGACCCACGGTGCCTCCTCTTGTTGGTCTGGACCTGATGCCGACCCCAGCTGGAAAACACACATGAGATCTGAGCTGGCATCTCTCTCTCTCTCTCTCTCTCTCTCTCTCTCTCTCTCTCTCTCTCTCTCTCTCTCTCTCTCTCTCTCAGTATCACACACCTCATTAACGTCATCTTTCGTCAGACTTTATATGCAAAAATTCTTTCGGTCTTTCAACACAATTCTTTTTTCATTTTGCTGAATTTCTATGCGAGTTTCAAATACGCTTTGTTATTCTCTGTTTCGTCGTCCAGTATCTATTTTCTCTGTTTTATTTTTCTTTGTGTTGTATTCATATCATTCAATTTCTTATCATTTCTCTTTCTTTCCTTGTGTTTTCCTCAATGATTTATGGTCTTAATATGATTGTGCAATATTTCTCTTGTTTATATATGTTTTCCCGGCTCATTTTCGCTATTGATTTTATTTTTCCGTTTCTACTTGAATATATATATATATATATATATATATATATATATATATATATATATATATATATATATATATATATATATATTCTTTCTTTCACACTATTCGCCATTTCCCGCGATAGCGAAGTAGCGTCAAGAACAGAGGACTGGGCCCTTGAGGGAACATCCCCACCCGGCCCCCTTCTCCGTTCCTTCTTTTGGAAAAAAAAAAATATATATATATATATGTATATATATATATATATATATATATATATATATATATATATATATATATATATATATATATATATATATCAAGGGAGAAGAAAGTGTATTTACTGGCTGTACGTGAAACTATGCTAGAGGGAAAAGTAAAAGATTGGTCTGCGATTATATGGGGTTAGTGTGTGGCTCAGAGCCACGGAGATGGTGGCACCTCTGCTTCAGGAGGAGCTGTGGGAAAGTGTAAAGGTGTATAAGGAAGTGAATCCCAGACTGATGAGGGGTGAAAATGAAAGTGGACTAAGACAGCTGTGTGATTGATGTTGCCTATGCACCTGGGAGCGCGTGGAGTGAGGAAGAGAGAGGTTAATACCTGGGAAGAGCTGTGTGAGTGTGTCGCTAAACTAGAGGGATCCAGTATTAACGTTAGCTGATCTTTCAGTTTCTTTAACTTGACCGCCGTGTCACGCATCAGCCAGGTAGTGCAAGGAAACAGACAAAGAAGGTCACATCCACTCATATACACATATATATTCGTATACGCACTTACATGTGTACACACGCACACACACACACACAGACACATACACATATATATACATACATATATATATATATATATATATATATATATATATATATATATATATATATATATATATATATATATATATATATATATATATGCACAAAACTACGAGGAAAATGAATCCCGAAAAGTTCCCAAGCGCACTTTCGTGTAATGGTCACATCGTCAGGGGAAATACAAGAGTGAGATACAAGATGCAGAACAGTTAGTTGATATACAAGGAAGAGACGTAGCTAGGACGCTAATAGTAAACAAGCATTACCGGATGGCAAGCAAAATTTGTAAAAGTTCCCTTTCCTGTCCAAATAATAAAGAAAAATTATGTGTGTGTGTGTGTGTGTGTGTGTGTGTGTGTGTGTGTGTGTGTGTGTGTGTGTGTGTGTGTGTGTGTGTGTGTGTTTGATCGTCCATATCCATTATCTGATCGCGATCCATCTTCCTTCATCACTTGCCTCCTCATGATTATTGGTGAGATAAAATCCCCTCCTGAGATGACCCTTGATTGTTCTCCTTCATCTCCTTCCTTCCCTCTTTTTTACTCTCTCTCTCTCTCTCTCTCTCTCTCTCTCTCTCTCTCTCTCTCTCTCTCTCTGAACTGTAACGTTTTTTCTTTTATTTTTTTCTTTCTTCTCTCTCTCTCTCTCTCTCTCTCTCTCTCTCTCTCTCTCTCTCTCTCTCTGAACTGTAACGTTTTTTCTTTTATTTTTTCTTCTCTCTCTCTCTCTCTCTCTCTCTCTCTCTCTCTCTCTCTCTCTCTCTCTCTCTCTCTCTCTCTCTCTTTCTCTCTCTCTCTCTCTCTGAACTGTAACGTTTTTTCTTTTATTCTTTTTCTTCTCATTCTCTCTCTCTCTCTCTCTCTCTCTCTCTCTCTCTCTCCAACATCACACCCACAGTAAGCACTAGACCAGCCATCCATCCTATATAGAATGCAAAACAAATTTATCGAGAGGGAACACCCAAATAACACTGAACACAAAGATACATGATGACGAAAAATGGAACTATATTTTTCTCTTTCTCCTTTTTACAGTGGCCACTGAAGACTGACCAGTGCTTGGCAGTGCCTCGTACCGCAGGTAAGTTGATGCATTAACTTCAGCAGTGACTTCTACGACTGTGTCTGTTTAACTGTATGTCATGCATGTGATCTTTTCATCCATTGTGAGTTTGTCTGATTCAGGCTTGTGTCTCATCAAGATTAGTATATGATTAAGGTTTGTATGTGATTATATTGGTCGTGATTAATCTGTTGTGCTGGTGAGGTAGTTATATATATATATATATATATATATATATATATATATATATATATATATATATATATATATATATATATATATACATATATATATATATGAGAAGCGTGGGAGGTGAGCTGATTACAAAGTGTAGTGAGTGGTGGGATGAAGAAGTAAGATTATTAGTGAAAGAGAAGAGAGAGGCATTTGGACGATTTTTGCAGGGAAAAAATGCAAATGAGTGGGAGATGTATAAAAGAAAGAGGCAGGAGGTCAAGAGAAAGGTGCAAGAGGTGAAAAAGAGGGCAAATGAGAGTTGGGGTGAGAGAGTATCATTAAATTTTAGGTAGAATAAAAAGGTGTTTTGGAAGGAGGTAAATAAAGTGTGTAAGACAAGGGAACAAATGGGAACTTCAGTGAAGGGGGCTAATGGGGAGGTGATAACAAGTAGTGGTGATATGAGAAGGAGATGGAGTGAGTATTTTGAAGGTTTGTTTAATGTGTTTGATGATAGAGTGACAGATATAGGGTGTTTTGGTCGACGTGGTGTGCAAAGTGAGAGGGCTAGGGAGGATGATTTGGTAAACAGAGAAGAGGTAGTAAAAGCATTGCGGAAGATGAAAGCCGGCAAGGCACCGGGTTTGGATGGCATTGCAGTGGAATTTATTTAAAGAATGGGGTGACTGTATTGTTGACTGGTTGGTAAGGTTATTTAATGTATGAATGATTCATGGTGAGGTACCTGAGGATTGGCGGAATGCTTGCATAGTGCCATTGTACAAAGGCACTGTATTGTATTGTACTGTATTGTTGACTGGTTGGTAAGGTTATTTAATGTATGAATGATTCATGGTGAGGTGCCTGAGGATTGGCGGAATGCTTGCATAGTGCCATTGTACAAAGGCAAAGGGGACAAAGGTGACTGCTCAAATTACAGAGGTATAAGTTTGTTGAGTATTCCTGGGAAATTATATGGGAGGGTATTGATTGAGAGGGTGAAGGCATGTACAGAGCACCAGATTGGGGAAGAGCAGTGTGGTTTCAGATGTAGTAGAAGATGTGTGGATCAGGTGTTTGCTTTGAAGAATGTATGTGAGAAATACTTAGAAAAAAAAATGGATTTGTATGTAGCATTTATGGATCTGGAGAAGGCATATGATAGAGTTAATAGGGATGCTCTGTGGAAGGTATTAAGAATATATGTTGTGGGAGGCAAGTTGTTAGAAGCAGTAAAAAGTTTTTAAAGAGGATGCAAGGTATGCGTACGTGTAGGAGGAGAGGAATGTGATTGGTTCTCAGTGAATGTAGGTTTGCGGCAGGGGTGTGTGATGTCTCCATGGTCGTTTAATTAGATTATGGATGGGGTTGTTAGGGAGGTGAATGCAAGGGTTTTGGAAAGAGGGGCAAGTATGCAGTCTGTTGTGGATGAGAGAGCTTGGGAAGTGAGTCAGTTGTTGTTCGCTGATGATACATGTGAGAAACTGCAGAAGCTGGTGACTGAGTTTGGTAAAGTGTGTGAAAGAAGAAAGTTAAGAGTAAATGTGAATAAGAGCAAGGTTATTAGGTACAGTAGGGTTGAGGGTCAAGTCAATTGGGAGGTAAGTTTGAATGGAGAAAAACTGGAGGAAGTGAAGTGTTTTAGATATCTGGGAGTGGATCTGGCAGCGGATGGAACCATGGAAACGGAAGTGAATCATAGAGTGGGGGAGGGGGCGAAAATTCTGGGAGCATTGAAGAATGTGTGGAAGTCGAGAACATTATCTCGGAAAGCAAAAATGGGTATGTTTGAAGGAATAGTGGTTCCAACAATGTTGTATGGTTGCGAGGCGTGGGCTACAGATAGAGTTGTGCGCAGGAGGGTGGATGTGCTGGAAATGAGATGTTTGAGGACAGTATGTGGTGTGAGGTGGTTTGATCGAGTAAGTGATAATAGAGTAAGAGAGTGTGGTTGAGAGAGCAGAAGAGGGTGTTTTGAAATGGTTTGGTCACATGGAGAGAATGAGTGAGGAAAGATTGACCAAAAGGATATATGTGTCAGTGGAGGGAACGAGGAGAAGTGGGAGACCAAATTGGAGGTGGAAAGATGGAGTGAAAAAGATTTTGAGTGATCGGGGCCTGAACATGCAGGAGGGTGAAAGGCGTGCAAGGAATAGAGTGAATTGGAGCGATGTGGTATACTGGAGTCGACTTGCTGTCAATGGATTGAATCAGGGCATGTGAAGCGTCTGGCGTAAACCATGGAAAGTTTTGTGGGGCCTGGATGTGGAAAGGGAGCTGTGGTTTCGGTGCATTATTACATGACAGCTAGAGACTGAGTGTGAACGAATGGGGCTTTTGTTGTCTTCCTAGCGCTACCTCGCGCACATGAGGGGGAAGGGGGTTGTTATTTCATGTGTGGCAGGGTGGCGATGGGAATGAATAAAGGAAGACAGTATGAATTATGCACATGTGTATATATGTATATGTTTGAGTGTGTATATATATGTATACGTTGAGATATCTAGGAATGTATATTTGCGTGTGTGGTGGTGTATGTACATACATGTATATGTATGTGGGTTGGGTCATTCTTTCGTCTGTTTCCTTGCGCTACCTAGCTAACGCGGTAGACAGCGACAAGGCAAAATAAATAAAGATAAATATGTATATATATATATATATATATATATATATATATATATATATATATATATATATATATATATATATATGTGTGTGTGTGTGTGTGTGTGTATACTTTTTTTATATCTAAAACATAGATTGATCTAGAAACTTGGGGAATGTTGAATAACCGATCGCGTCTAATCGTTGAAAAGTAAATCTTCAACTTGATTCAGTGAAAACAGATGCGATCAAACCCTTGGCCAGTCTTTCTATCAATTCTTTTTTCTTCTGTCTCTTTTCTTGCCTTTAGCTCGAGCTCTTTCATTACACAGGAATTCGCAAATGAAATACAGGAGTGTAATACAGAGTTGAACATGGACTCAATCCCACTACACTGATCATTATGACTTTCTTTGTTACGGCAGATGAGAACTGTATACATGGTGGCGACAACCTCTGGTATTTCTTTAATTACATCAATTAGAAATGCTACATGACGGAGGTTTTTATCGATCATTAATGATATATCTTTATTGCTTTCAAGTATTGGCATTGTTGTGCGTTTTCTTTTCTGCTGTGGATGATGTTCATACCACTTGGGATGTTATCTTGTTACCACTGGTGATGTTATCTTGGTACCACTTGTGCTGTTATCTTGTTACCACAGGTGATGTTATCTTGTTATTCACTGGCGATGTTATCTGGTTACCACTGGAGATATTAGCTTGTTACCACTAGAGATGTTAGCTTGTTACCACTAAAGATGTTAGCTTGTTACCACTGGAGATGTTTGCTTGTTATCACTAAAGATGTTAGCTTGTTACAACTGGAGATATTACTTGTTACCACTGCAGATGTTAGCTTGTTACCACTGGAGATGTTAGCTTCTTACCACTAAAGATGTTAGCTTCTTACCACTGGAGATGTTAGCTTCTTATCACTAACGATGTTAGCTTCTTACCAATGGAGATGTTAGCTTGTTACCACTAAATATGTTAGCTTCTTAAAAACTGGAGATGTTAGCTTGTTACAAGGAAAAAATGTACTAAAATGAGTGATCACATGAGAAGGAGGGATGCAACAAGACAAGAGGAGGGACTGAAGTAAACACAAGAGATGCAACGAGAGAGAGAGAGAGAGAGAGAGAGAGAGAGAGAGAGAGAGAGAGAGAGAGAGAGAGAGAGAGAGAGAATGGTATAGGGGAATGATTAAACAAAGTTTAGGGAAGAGATAAGCAATGATAATTAAAGATGGTTAGTGATATAGTGAAGACAAGGAAAACAAGAGAGCAAACAACAGTGAAAGAGGATGTAAACATTGAAATATACAAGAGTAAAGAAGTAGACATGAGCGAGTAAACAAAAGGAAATATAAGAGTAAACAAGTATGGGAAAACACCAGAGTAAACTAGGAAAAATCCGAGAGTAAAGAAGAGGAAATGTAAAGTAAACAAGAGGAAATGCAATGTAAACAAAAGGAAATATGAGACTAAACAAGATGAATCCGGGAGTAAACAAGAGGAAATAAGTGAGTAAACTTGAGGAAATACAAAAGTATGCAATAGAAAATACAAGAGGAAATGCAAGAGTAAGAAAGCGGAAGATGAAGTACAGTGAAGAAACGTGAGGAGAGGCACCCCTGCTATTACTGGTGCATCTGACCCGCGGTATAAAACAGATTTTCACTGCCCCTCCTCCTCCTCCTCTTCCTCCGCCTCCTCCTCCTCCTCCTCTTCCTCCTCCTCCTCCTCCTCTTCCTCCTCCTCCTCCTCCTCCTCCTCCTCCTCCTCCTGTTAATCTACCCTTCCTCCTAATTCTCGTTCTTCTTCCCTTCTTTACTTTTTCATTAACGTCGCTTCAATTCATTCTGGACACCACAGGGTTTCTGAGAGAGAGAGAGAGAGAGAGAGAGAGAGAGAGAGAGAGAGAGAGAGAGAGAGAGAGAGAGAGAGAGAGCAAGCTCGTGCCTTCCCTCTGGTCTTACGTCTTCCCTCTCTCTTCTTCACTGTCGTCTTGACGGTGATGGACTGGGAAAACAGCGTTGATAATACAGGATGACCTAAGCCGCCACTGGGTCCACCTGCCCCTTGCATCATACACACACACACACACACACACACACACACACACACACACACACACTCAGTGACAGTCAGAAACACAAATAGAGAGACACTCAGATAAACAACAGACAGACACAATGGTGACCACAGATCATGTGAGGGCCACCTGATTCCCTGAGGGTGAGGTGAATGCGTTGCCAAGGTGAAGGGGAGCGAGAGGTGCAGAACCACGGAGGCAGAGAGAGACTTGTAGGGGCGTGGTTGGGGCGTGAGGTAAGGGGGAGAAGAGGGTGTTTAGGGGGTGTAGGAGGGGGTTAGGGGGGAGGGAGACAAAGGGTCTGGTGAATGGGTCAGAAAAGGAAGGGTACTGGTAGGAGAGGAGGTAGAAGATGGGCCGCTGGGAAAGTGGAAGATGGGGTATTTGGAAGACGGATGATGTGGCGTAGGGAGGGAGGGAGGAGGATGATGGGGTGGGGCGGGAGACAGAGAGGTGTGAGAGTAGATAATGGAATTTGGTTGCATGGAAGATAAGATGCTGTTGGGTGGATGATGCGGTGTGGGGAGGGTGGATGATGCGGTGTGGGGAGGGTGGATGATGCGGTGTGGGGAGGGCGGATGATGCGGTGTGGGGAGGGCGGATGATGCGGTGTGGGGAGGGAAGAATATGAGGTGTTTGGAGGATGGGAGATGTGATGTAAGTAAGGCAGAAGGTGGGGTCCTAGGAGGGTAGAAGAGGAGTTATTGAGATGGCAGAAGATGGGGTGTTGAGAGGGTAGAAGATGGGGTGTTGAGAGGGGTAGCAGATGAGTTGATGAGGGGGTAGAAGATGAGTTGTTGAGAGGGTAGAAGATGAGTTGTTGAGAGGATAGAAGATGGGGTGTTGAGAGGGGTAGAAGATGAGTTGTTGAAGGGGTAAAAGATGAGTTATTGAGAGGGAAGAAGGTGAGTTGTTGAGAGGGAAGAAGATGAGTTGTTGAGAGGGAAGAAGATGAGATGTTGAGAGGGTAGAAGATGGGGTGTTGAGAGGGAAGAAGATGGGGGTGTTGAGAGGGTAGAAGTTGGGGTGTTGAGAGGGGGTAGAAGATGAGTTGTTGAGGGGGTAGAAGATGAGTTGTTGAGAGGGAAGAAGATGAGTTGTTTAGAGGGAAGATGAGTCGTTGAGAGGGTAGAAGATGAGGTGTTGAGAGGGTAGAAGATGAGTTGTTGAGGGGGTAGAAGATGGGGTTTTGAGAGGGTAGAAGATGAAGTGTTGAGAGGGTAGATGGGGTGTTGAGATGGTAGAAGATGAGGTGTTGAGAGGGTAGAAAATGGAGTGTTGAAAGGGTAGAAGATGGGGTGTTGAGAGGGTAGAAGATGAGGTGTTGAGAAGGTAGAAGATGAGGTGTTGAGAGGGTAGAAGATGGGGTGCTGAGAGGGTAGAAGATGGGGTGTTGAGAGGGTAGAAGATGGGGTGTTGAGAAGATAGAAGATGGGGTGTTGAGAGGGTAGAAGATGGGGTGCTGAGAGGGTAGAAGATGGGGTGTTGAGAGGGTAGAAGATGGGGTGCTGAGAGGGTAGAAGATGGGGTGTTGAGAAGATAGAAGATGGGGTGTTGAGAAGGTAGAAGATGGGGTGCTGAGAGGGTAGAAGATGGGGTGTTGAGAGGGTAGAAGATGAAGTGTTGAGAGGGTAGAAGATGAGTTGTTGAGAGGGTAGAAGATGAAGTGTTGGGAGCGTAGAAGATGAGGTGTTGAGAGGGTAGAAGATAAGTTGTTGCGAGGATAGAAGATAAGATGTTGAGAGAGTAGAAGATGAGGTGTTGAGAGGGTAGAAGATGAGTTATTGAGAGGGTAGAAGATGGGGTGTTGAGAGGGTGGAAGATGGGATGTTTAGAGGGTAGAAGATGGGGTGTTGAGAGGGTGGAAGATGGGATGTTTAGAGGGTAGAAGATGGGATTTTGGGACAGTAGAAGAGTGGAGGGTGGACGATGATTCAGCGGAGGGATGGTAGAAGATAGGGTGATTTGGAAATGAAAAATTGGGTGTGGGGAGGATACACTCTAGGGTGATACGAGGGTGCAAAATGGGGTGTTGAGAGAGTGGGAGATGGAATTCTGGGAGGATGGGTGATGTGATGTTGGAAAAGTGGAATATTGGATGTTGGAAAGGTTGAAAACGGGGTGTAGAAAATATAGAAGATGGTGTTCTTAGTAGGTGGTATATAGGTTGTGGGGGAAATGGAGGACGGGGCCATGGGAAAGTGGAAGATGGCGTGATGGGGTGGTGGATGATGGGTGGATGACCGGTTATGGGAAGGTGGAAGATGATGTATGGGTAGGGTGGAAAATGTGATGTAAGGAAGGAAGAAAATGGGATGTGGGAAGATGGAAGATAGAGTGTGGCAAGGGTGGAAGATACAATGTGGAGAGGGTGGAAAATGGGATGTGGGAAGAGAATGGAAGATGGGATGAGGGAAGGATGAAAATGGGATGTACGTAGGGTGGAAGATAGAGTGTGGGGAGAGTGGAGGATGAAGTATGGAGAGGGTGGAAGATAGAGTGTGGGGAGGGTGGAAGATGGAGTGTGGGGAGTGTGGAAGATGGTGTGTGGGGAGTGTGGAAGATGGAGTGTGGAGAGGGTAGAAGATTATATGTGAAAAGGGTGAAAGATGGGGTGCTGGGGGAGGAAATAACGGGGTGTGAAGAAAATCTCGGAATAGGGTGTTGGCAGGTTGGGTGATGGGGTGTGAGGAGGGTGGCATATGGAGCGTTGAAAAGATGGAAGATACGTTATGGGGAAGGTTGAAGATGGGGAGCGTGGAAGGTGGAAGATGTGTTCTTAGAGGATGGAAGGGCAGGCCTTAGGATGGTTGGAAGACTGGGTGCAGAAATGGTTGAAGATATGGTGGTTGGAGGGTGGAAGATGGAGGATGGTGAAGGATGAAGATGGGATGCGAGGTGAGTGGAAATCAGAGTGTAGGGAAGGTGGTAGCCAGGGTGCGGGAAGGGTTGAAAATGCTGCGTGGGGAGGATAGAAGATAGGATGTGGGGAGAGTGGAAGATTGGGTATAATGAGGGTAGAAGATAGGTGTGTGGTGAGAGTGAAAGACAGGATATGGGTTGTGTAGATGGGGAGGTGCTGGATAGGGCGCAAGATGGATGTGTGTGTGTGTGTGTGTGTGTGTGTGTGTGTGTGTGTGTTGGGGGTGAGGGGGGCGGGAAGTAGGGGTTCATGAAAATAGGCAGTATCTTACAAGATTACGTTCCAAGAGTCGTTTAAATCCAAGAAGATGTAAATCAGTAGCGTAGGAGGCTGTAAATGAAACACAAGTCGTCCTTGTCTTTTTTTTCTTCTTCTTTCTTTTTTTGCATCACTCAGTATCTCCTAAAGAATTACATGTGAATCATTTACATATTGGTTGCTTATGAAATATGTAAACCATGGTGTAAACTGCCACCTTGTGGTTGATTGGTTAACGTTGGTTACCACACGTATGAAGGGTTCAGGGCTAGGGTCTAGTAGGGTTAAGTTGTGTTAGTTAAATGCACAGTTCGGGAGCTGGGGCTAGTACACATGTATGGAGTGTACGGGTAGGATGCTGATGACAGTGAGAAAAGGTAGGATGTATAGACCCGGTGTTGAGGTAGACATGTATGGATAGAGTGTAGGGTAGGGCGTAGTGGTTGGATGTATAGGGAGGGTAAGGGGATTATTGTAAGGGTAGGGTGTAGAGGTAGGATGAAAAGGTAGGGTCTAGAGGGAGGGTGTATAGGTATATTATAGGTGTTGAATGCTGGGTTAGAGTGAAGGGACAGGACATCAGGATAGGTCGTGGGGGATTGGATAAGGGTAGATGTAAAGGTGGGGTGTCGGGGTTGGGCCAAGAGGCTGAGGAAGGAGATAGGGTAAGGGGCGGCGGCTGTAGTACAAGGAAAAGGAAGACGTTTCACCTTGAGCAAAAAGTAGTTCTGGTTGGGAAGGTACACATCCCCGCTACATTACGAGACTTTTATCACGTGGACGGTATTTGGAATGTTTTTCAGGTGTTCCCTTCACCCCCAGCAGCCAGGGGAAGGTCAGTCAGTGGAGGGACGCCTCTTAATTTGTACCTTTCGTTTATCTTTTTTTTCTCTCTCTCTCTCTTTCTCACATACATGAAGCCTAGCCCAATGTCTTAGTAAATACCACTTAAGTCGACCATTAGTGCTTTGCAAACAACTCATATAATCCCCTTGACTAATATGTTTGGAAAGTATACAAGACGCAGTCCATTTTCTTCCTCAAAGAAAACGCCCACTAGAACATTTACGACACCGAGGCCGCCGTAATTGGTAGCAACAGTTTCGTTATAACTTAAGGGCTTACGTAAAGGTCAGTTAAACGGGTCTTCCTTGGGAGATGGTGAACGCCGCTGACTTTCCCACCACCAATTTTTTTTTTCTTTTTTTTTGCCTACACAAACGCTCGAGGTTAATCCGACTCGCTGGGGAACGCAAGATGAAGAACTATTCACTGTATTCAACACTCGCGAAAAATAAACGATTAATGAAAAATTATTCATTCTTAGTGTCGAGTAACTGCAGGGGGTCGAATCTATGACAGTGATGATATATCATATCATCAGAACTGGAAGTTCACGATAGTTGCTCGTTAACTGATGTGTAAAATAGCTATAGATCAAGGTGAGCTGGATATCTACATGCTTTGGATAGCCACATGGGTGAGGTACATGGAGAGAGACAGAACGTCAGATATTGGGGGATGTTTACAGAGCAACTAGTATGGTTTATACACAATACACTTGGTTGCACATTAGGGTAAGAATAGTTACAGTGATACAGTGGTTGACATACCACATAGCCTGACTAACAGTAAACTGAGCTATTCACTTACAGAGCTACGTACTTGTTCGTGGATTGTTTACAACGTTCACAACGGTAGATATGAGAGGGTTCTTCTATCTGACTGTACGAGCTCTGATTGTGACAAGTCGAGTTTGGTGACGAAAGGCGGTCCATGGTGGAGGGGCGTCGGGATGGAGGAGGTCTCTGTGGTGGGGGTGTCAGCAGTTTAGTGCCCAACTGTCGCGTGAGCTGCTGGTGTTGGTCGGGGAGGGTGGACAACTTCAGCAAGATGAGGTCCTTTAGGCAGGTGGCGAACGAAGGACCCGGGATGATTCTGCAAGTCCTTTTTTCTGCACTCTGGCTGGTCCTTCGTGTAGCCACAAGGTGTGAAGACCGAGGTGAGGAGGCGCAGGGAAGCTTAGATGGAATGATGATGGTACAAACATTCCTAAGCTCAAGGGTTTCGACGCCCAGAGATTTTAGAGAAGGTACAGACGATATGAGGAAGACCTGATGATAAGACTAACATAAGTCTTCCAGCTATAGTGACATCAAGAAGTTTGAAGTCTCTAGCTACCCGGAGGATGTCAGGGTCTGGTGTGATGTCAATAGGCGGGATGTTGTCTGCACCCACGTTGATGTGCATCATCACAGTCCTGGTGTGGTTGATGATGACCTCGTTGGCCGTAGTTCGCTCCTGAAGGTTGTTGATGATGTTCTGGAGGCCAATGACGTCAGGAGGGTTGTTGCTGATAGTGATGCTAAAAGTAAGGTCATCTACGTACTTCCAGCGGTAGTTCGCGCCTTTCAGGGCGTCATTAATAGGAGCGGCTCCATTTTGGTACACTGTGGCTCCATCTTGGTACGTTGTGCCTCCATCTTGGCACATTATGGCTCCATCTTGGTACGTTGTGGCACACGGCATGTTTGGGTTAGTGGGGTCCATGTGGCTCCCCTGAAGTGGACGGTTTGGTGTCGCCCGGTCAGGCAGTCCGGTAGCCACGAGATGGGTCGTCCCAGTGGTCCCAGGTGGACGGCTTTCTTTATGATGATGTTATGGTTTAGCAGGTCGAGAGCCTACATGATATCTGCGAGGGTGAGTGCCACTGAGGTCTTGTGCTTCTCCAAGTTGCGGTAAATATAGTCTAGGAGACTGAGAAGGCAGTGGGTGGTGAAGAAAGCTTTACGTTTCCAAACTATTTAGGGTTTATTGAATCAGCATTGTCAGTATAGGATCAGTCAAGCACAAAACTTTAACATATTAGATAAAGGACTGGAGCGACTGCATCAGGTCGTAAGCAATTAAGAAACTCTGGGTTGGTGGATTTGGATGGTGGAGTGATGTATGCCATCTTTCAAGCTGTTAAAGCATTACAGTTGTTTGAATGAAGCATTAATCATGACGGTTAGCGGAGTAGCAACTTCACAGAAGAATTCTTTGTATAGTTTCACTTGAAGATTTATGGATGTGGTTGAGCGTGTGGTAGTAAGACGCTGAGGACGCGTAACTATTTGATATTCCTTTACTGTTCTTGAGGGAGGTAGGGTTGGTTGGTGTGCTGGGAAGGAAATGATGTCGAGTTATGGTAATCGTCAGCAAATATTGGCAAAGTGGTTTTCAATTTGGTGGGCAGCCTCCTCATTGCTAAGTGGGTCTACACAAGGGAAGGGGAAGAACCCTCGATTGCCACAGTGAGTTGGTTCGCTTATTAAGTCAAAACACTGACCGAAGTTCGCCAGCTTTAAGTGCTACATCTTGTTTAGGTAACAGGTCTCCATTGTGGCTCATACCTCGCGTTGTATCTTGTAGCGAAGTTACTTGTAAAGGTCGTTGTTGCAACGCTTGAACGCTCGATTTCGATGCTGCATAAGTCAATGCGGTGGGTAATCCAGGGAACCTCGGCCGGGTGTAGTGGTACTGTCTTTTGGGGAAGGAAGTGTTGGTAGACCTGGCTGGAGGTGTCATAATACTTCTCACTAGCCACCTTAACCCAGCAATGACGAGTTACCCACCAACCGAAATTCCTTTTCTCATATTTTGTAAATGGCCGATAAAGTGTAGTGTCTGCCCGCCTGTGTCTGATGATGGTGGGAGACGTCGAACCACAACCCTGATAAATGAGCACTACGTCTGAGAAGGGGAGAGGCTTGGGAGGTAAGTAGTAGCCAGCCATGTCAGGAAGAATCAGGTCAAGAGTGTTTTGACCAGGCGTGGGGAAACGAACAATCTCAAAGTACCTCCCTAGTGGGACATGGCAGGGAGGTTAGACCACGCAGTAAATGATGATGACAGTCTGACGTGGGTGTAACGTGGGTGACACTTTAACCCATAACACCTCCAGACCCTCAGGCACGCTAACTATCAGCTGGGCTGAATGTGAGCCTTTGTGGCAAGACAGTGCCATACCACCCCCCCCCCCCAACACTATGATGGACGAGGGCGGTAGAGGAGAATGTAGTCAGGCAAGGCCAAAATTTCGTGAGTCATCTGCTGGGCTTCTGTTATTGCTGTGACCTGGCTGTGACCTGACCTGGTGGTGATGGCTAGTTCCTCCATGTCTTTGGGCAGACAGGTGACCCCTGACAGCAGCAGGGTCGACAGGTTATACCACTTCCTTGGAACTTCAGACATTTTTGAAAGGTTGAATTCCACCTGATCTGTGTCGCCTTCTCTTGGTAATGAATGTTTTATTTGCTTTCTCATGATTATATCTACGCTTACCCACTAACGTGCAATATGTATTTAGCGATTTTCACTCCTGCCAGACTCTGGTGTCGGGATAACAACCGTTACCCTTCGTCAGAGCTGTGTGCTGGCGTGGGTCAGTGTCGTGTGTGGTGTTTACTTACGCGACCGCATCTCTGACTCCGCGACTATAGGCAGCGTGGGAGACATAATCACCGACTCACTATTCACTGTAAAGTGATCGATAGCTCTCACTGTAATTGTCGTCGGAATTTGACGATCTCGTGTGAAGACAGAGGTCCAATCAAGTGCAATCGAAATATCCAGGGGGAAAGGGAAGGAGGAGGAGTATAGGTCACATTGACCTTTGGCGCATTGGCAGCGCCACAAACGCACGTCTGTCCGCCTCGAGGGTGTGTGTGTGTGTGTGTGTGTGTGTGTGTGTGTAATCGCGGAAACTTCACAAACCTCAACAGAGTCTATGGCGACAGTGATTGGGAAATGGAGTTCAGCGGCCAGAAACCAGGGCATTGTCGTGAGAGGTTATGTGAATTTTACAACTGAGGAGTAGAAACGATGTTACGTGTAGCCTCCAGTCCATAGGAGTAGTTAGGAGAGAGGGAAGAGCGTGTTAATGAAAGACGTCCGGTGGTGAAGATGCAGGTGCCAGATAGCATTTGTAAGGTGCTGGAGAGCAAGGAACGAGTACAGCAGGATAACAATGAATGGGGAAAAAAAAGACAATTTGAAAAGAAAATTATGGGCAAGATAGGAGAAAACCATAACGTTTACTATATGTGTCACGAGTAACTTGTCAGACAAAGAACGGCTAATCACGCATAATTATTAAGAGGGAAGACTTGTAGAGGATGATGTAAAGATATGTAAGGAACTGAATAACAGGTGGAAAAATGCTTGCACAGAGGAAGACACTATAAACCCATATCTAGTAAGACAGGATAGGGAGGAGGTTTTAGAAAACATTGAGAAATATTGATGGAAAAAACTAAAGGCTTCTAAACTATACGAGCCTCGTGGTCCTGGTGGAACTTGATCTTATGTACTGATGATGTGGGCAGATATACGAGGCAGACGTCTTAGAATACTGTCCAAAATGTCACTGGAGAGAGGCAAATTACTAAGGGAGTGGAGGAGAGCAAACTTCATACTCATCTCTAAGAAAGGAGACCGTGAGAAGGTGATGACCACTGACCAGTCTCCCTGGCGAGTGTGATCTGTGAGATGCTGGATAATCAAAAAGGCAACTAGATGACCTTCTACAGGGCAGAGATTACCTAGTAAGAAGCAACACGGTTCTGAGTGTGGAGGTCATGTGTAACGAACCTCTTAGATTTCTACAGCAGAATGAGCTCTGCCTCACACAAGGGAAGGCTAGGTTGCTTGTGTCTATCTGGAATGACTGAAAGCATTTGAAGCTGCACCGCATGGGAGGCTGATTATGATACTGGATTACCCGGCAGGAATAAGTGGGAGATTCCCCGATGGTAAGAAGATTATCGTTGTGAAAGGGAACCAAGGACACATGTTAGAGGAGCCTTCTCCAGATGGGTAGAGGTCACTACTGGTATGCTAGCGGGGCTCTGTTCTGGGACCACTATTCATCATCTATGTGAATGACCTGTCTGACTATGTTTGCAGATGATGCAAAAGTCATAAGGCCTCTGAAAAGTGAGGAGACCTGCATCAACTTACAAAGGAACCAGAACAGACTCCAGAGTTGGTCTGATAATTCAACCCGAGCAAGTGTACAGCGTGAGGATGAGACAAATTGAAAGAAGGAATCAGCATGAGCATTATCTAATAGGAAATGAGCTTCGTGATTGTCTGTGCGATTCTGTCACCAAAGTGCCACCTCTGGAGACTGGTAAGCAAATCCTCTTCTGGCAAATCTCAGAATAGCTTTCAGGAATAATACCAGAACCGGTATATTCTTTTCAAGCTTTCAAAGAAGTACGAAGAGCTAATATAGGAGATCCAGAGGAGCACCACAAAGGTGATACCAGAAGTAAAAGAGCTGATTTACAGGGAAGGGCTGGAAGCTTTAACACTGCTCACTTTGGGGGAAAGAAGACTGAAGGGTTATCTTATGTCAACCTTTGATACACACTTGAACACCATTATGTAAGATTCATACACATTTGAACACCATTATGTAAGACTCATAGATACTTGAACACCATTATGTAAGACACATACACACTTGAACACCAATATGTAAGACTCATACACACTTGAACACCATTATGTAAGTCTCTCGGTAGTGTATATATGATATTAGTAACAACTTATGTAACGGTTGTATCTTCTGGACGTTTCTAGAATTTGAGATGCATTTTGTGAGATGGGATGGATGGTAGGAACTAAGAGAGACCATGGTGATGGAAGGTTTAGTGATGAGACAGATGATGGAGCGATGACAGAGACGTTAGGGTGATGGGTAGTAAGGTGAGGGAAGAGGCATTGATGACATGGATGATAGTGTCAATGAACTATCCCATAAACCACTAAATACATAAGACCAAAACAATTTATACAGCAAGGAGATGCCTTGGCAACTCAGTTTGAAATATAGATTTTTAGGAGGTTCCAACCCACCACACGGACGACGTAATTGGCTGGCAGACAACACAGAAGCAGAAAATCCTATTGATAAGCGATAGCTCAGATGAACAGCTAGATTTTCTACCATCCCAAGTCAACACACAACTAGGAAGAAAACAAAGAATTGATACACTAAAGTTTCTTTTCACAAATAACGTAGATTTCATACGTCTCTCTCTCTCTCTCTCTCTCTCTCTCTCTCTCTCTCTCTCTCTCTCTCTCTCTCTCTCTCTCTCTCTCTCTCTCTCTCTCTCTCTCGTACGTTATATACTCAACACACACAACCTGTTAGATGTACCTGGCAAACTGAACTATCATGGCATAGCGCGCGTGCCTCAGCGGAGTTGATTTCGGCAAATTCAGTCTCGAGGTAAACAGTGAGCAGGCTACTGCACAGTGGGAATTACTCGTAAGTGGCCAAAAACGCCCGGAGGAGGAGTGTGTGAAATGTCAGACTGCAGAAGCACTTCAAACATGCGCCAGACAAATACCAACGAAAAAGAATTCTGCAAAAAAGATCTAGAGAAGAGCGAGCAAGACGTTCCATTTTACAGGAGACGGAAACAAGTTGCACACCTGAAAAGGAAAAAAAAAAGAACAGCGTATCAAAGGCAGAGAAACATGTTGAACGGTGTAGAAAACAGCGTATTAGCCTCATATATCATACGAGAGTTGAGGACTGGCAGACGAAAGAGCCATGCCTGCAAAACCACATATTTCTTCTGCTCATGTGCCAAAACTCACATCAAGGTTCCGCGCGTACCACTGGCCCATCAGAAACGGAAGGCACCACAACGGTTAGTAACCGGGGGATGAGAGAAGTTCTCAGGGGTCAGTACAGACCCGGACACAGTGAGCAACGTTCTCCTCCGTAGAGATGAACGACCCAGACCCACTTCCAGCGACGCAGCAGTCCCTCAAGTTGCACATAACAGATGTCGTAACCTCGTCCCTGGACACCGGGAGGAAGGAGGAGGAGGGGACGATGAAAGCATCTACGTATGAGGCGGAGGGGGAGTTGAATGCACACCCATGAGAGAGGACACTGAAAGGGGAGAGAGGTACGTTGAAAGCAGGCCTGTGCACTGTTCCAGAACTAGACCTATGAAACTGTCTGTGTGTAAACAGACGCAATGACCCCGCCAGCACACGCACTCAGCATCTTCTGGAAGGCAAGCCTCGGCCTCTGGCGTGATCCAGGAAAGTCTGGAAGTGATTCACGTCGTCCCGCTCCATAAAGGACAGTGCTGGGAGTCCATGAGACGGGTGGTGATCAAGATACGTGTGGGGAAGGTAATGAGAGAGATAAAACTGGAATGAGGAAGGTCATTAGTGATGGCAGGAATGAAATCAGTAGCCAGGAAGTTACGACGGGTGATGGAAGGGGAGAGCGAGGACGAGGGAGGGATGATGAGAACCGATGGTCGGAATGAGGGTGAAGGGGATGAGGATAGATAAGGGGATGGTAGAATTGGTACTACTGTAGTGGCTGAGAGAACACAGGACTTGCGGATAACTTCCATAAGAACAACAGTTGTACACAACCCAAACATTACCTCACAAGTTCAGGAATTTAGCTAAATATTATCATTATCATTATTATTATTATTATTATTATTATTATTATCATTATCATTATTATTATTATTATTATTATTATTATTATTATTATTATTATTATTATTATTATCATTATTATTATAATTATTATTATTATCATTATTACTATTATTACTATTATTATCATTATTATTGTTGTTGTTATCATTATCATTATCATTACTATCATTATCATTATCATCAATATTATTATCATTATTATTTTTTTTTTTTTTTTTTTTGCTTTGTCGCTGTCTCCCGCGTTTGCGAGGTAGCGCAAGGAAACAGACGAAAGAAATGGCCCAACCCACCCCCATACACATGTATATACATACGTCCACACACGCAAATATACATACCTACACAGCTTTCCATGGTTTACCCCAGACGCTTCACATGCCCTGATTCAATCCACTGACAGCACGTCAACCCCGGTATACCACATCGCTCCAATTCACTCTATTCCTTGCCCTCCTTTCACCCTCCTGCATGTTCAGGCCCCGATCACACAAAATCTTTTTCACTCCATCTTTCCACCTCCAATTTGGTCTCCCTCTTCTCCTCGTTCCCTCCACCTCCGACATATATATCCTCTTGGTCAATCTTTCCTCACTCATTCTCTCCATGTGCCCAAACCATTTCAAAACACCCTCTTCTGCTCTCTCAACCACGCTCTTTTTATTTCCACACATCTCTCTTACCCTTACGTTACTTACTCGATCAAACCACCTCACACCACACATTGTCCTCAAACATCTCATTTCCAGCACATCCATCCTCCTGCGCACAACTCTATCCATAGCCCACGCCTCGCAACCATACAACATTGTTGGAACCACTATTCCTTCAAACATACCCATTTTTGCTTTCCGAGATAATGCTCTCGACTTCCACACATTCTTCAAGGCTCCCAGAATTTTCGCCCCCTCCCCCACCCTATGATCCACTTCCGCTTCCATGGTTCCATCCGCTGCCAGATCCACTCCCAGATATCTAAAACACTTCACTTCCTCCAGTTTTTCTCCATTCAAACTCACCTCCCAATTGACTTGACCCTCAACCCTACTTTACCTAATAACCTTGCTCTTATTATTATTATTATTATTATTATTATTATTATTATTATTATTATTATCATTATTATTATTATTAATTTCATTACTATTGTTATCATGATTATTATAATTATTATTATTACTATCATTATTGATATCATTATTATGATTATCATCATTATTATTATTATTACCATTATTATCATTATTATCATTATCATTATAATACTATTATCGTTATCATTATTATTATTACCATTACCATTATTATTATTATCATTATTATCATTATTATTTCTACTATCATTATCATTATTATCATTATTATCATTATCATTATAACTATCATTATTATTATTATTATTATTATTATTATTATTATTATTATTATTATTATTATCATTATTATTATTATTATTATTATTATTATTACTATCATCATTATTATTATCATTATTATTATTATTATTATTATTATTATTATCATCATTATTATTATTATCATTATTATTACTATTATTATCATTATCATTATTATCATTCTTATTATTATTATCATTATTATTATTATCATTATTATTACTATTATCATCATTATTATTATTATTATCATTATCATTAACAATATCATTATTATCACTATTATTATTATTATTATTATCATTATTATTATTGTTATTATTATTATTATTATTATTATTATTATTATTATTATTATTATTATTATCATTATTATTATTATTATTATTATTATTATTATTATTATTATTATCATTATTATTATTACTATTATTATTATCATTTTTATCATTATTATTATCATTATCATGGAACAGTTATTCTTCGTCAGTGTTGCCAGTTGTATGGTTTCCTGGGGCAGGGCGTTGAACCGCGCCTCTCACTACGAGCCTCAGGAGGAACCGGTGTGATAAACTCCCTCGATAAGGTTGGCAACGACCGCGCGTCGCTTTTACGATGGTTCCGCTGACGGTGGTCTCCTCGTTAACCCTCTCAGGCGGGTTTCTATGGAGCCGAGACATTCTTTGTGAGACTGAGAGTTGCGGGGTTTCTATAGGGGGATGTGGTTTCCAGAGACTAACTTGCGAATCTTGACTCTCAGCCATGGGCACGATAGAGAACAAAATGGTCGTTAGGGTTCTATTGAGCTGATGGTTTTTTTTAGTTCCATCGAGATCCGTGAAGGCTTTTGGGCAGAGGTTTCTAAGGTTTCTAAGAAACAGTTTGCTTCCTGGTTATAGACCCCTGACTTCACCTAGAGACCTTCAACCCAAGACAAATGGGTCTCAAAATAGAGAGCAGTTCTTTACATCAGCTAAAGCTATCGAGTCCACCAGAACCTAAGGTTTTGAAACGCCAAAGGTTTTCTTATTTTACATTCAAGCGCCATTCCAGCAGGATTTAGTCTGAAAACGTACGGATGCTTTGGTTTCCGTGATTTGGTTTCTGGCGATTTAAAAAACCAAGTTATGTGGTTCAGAAGAATTGACAAGTTTGAACCCCCTTTAAGGGGGGGGGGGGAATGAACACAACCACTGTGGTGTGACGGTCAGCTTTACTGACCGTCACACATGCACGGGCCGTTTTGAATCAAACCCGCATACGCAGGTTCGAATCCATGTCGCTGCAGCCGGTCCAAAGTCCATCCAGCTGTTCATCCTCTCCTAGGGACTGGTTGATGAAATGGCTACCTGGCATAGGCTAGGGTGTGTATATGTGTGTGTGTGTGTGTGTGTGTGTGTGTGTGTGTGTGTGTGTCTACATATGTAGAAGTAAAAGACATGGCACATATGTACAAGGATAATAGACGGGGCAACAATAGTGTAAAGCTCCCTCCTCGTGACAGCGAAATAGTGATCACAATATCTGGTGACAGGGAAGGAGCTGGTGTCTACTGACTCTCCCTCCCTCACTCCCTCCCTCTCTCCCTCCCGCTCTACATAACCGCAACGCTCAGAGTTACCACTTACTACAGAGAAGGACGAGAGCAAGTCATGCGCTCCCCAGCTCATCATAAAGACATTGCGACGGTAGGCAAATATGTACCGACACATTATGTAAACAAAGAATAGACCAAATAAATCCCTTAACGTTGGTATTTCAATGATCAGAAAACAAGGGACTAGCAAAGTAATCAACTGTAGTGTGTCCTCTTAATAGAAATTATTGTTTTTGAGATTCGATCAGTTATTCGAAGAACCCGAACTAAGCGCTGGATATCTGAACACTGGTTATCTACAGGCATGGACACCAGCCAGTCACCTGCTCACCAGTGCAGATGATCTTTAGCTACTGAATCTCTCGTTCTGTCACCAGCAAGTTCCATTTAAGAGGAAATTTCTTCCCAGCGTGACTCAGATTCACGGGTTCCCATGATCATGCCAAAATGGTTTCTAATGAACGAATGGCTTATAGTGAGACTTATAACCACCAGTTCTACTAGCAACACAGAATGGATTTTAAGGAACTGATCGTCTTCAGTTACAGAGTTTCTAGTTCCACTTCTGTGTTCTATGACATGATTCTCTAATGTGCTTTGAGGACACAAGTGTACCACCTAATCTTAAATTGCCGAGAACGATTTCTAAAGACCCGACCGTTTCAGTCAATAAATCAACACATTTTAACGAAATGTTTCTAATTATCAATACAAACTCAAGAGTCTCATCAGCGTCTTGAATAGTGAAGAACTGAATCTCAAGAAGAGGCGAATTGTAGCATCACTAGCAAATTCAGGCCCTCGTCTACCTGCTCCAGCTGGGGGCGGTGAATAGCGGAATGGCATTGTTCAGTGGTATAACCTTTCACCTCCGTCCTATTTTCCTCTTAATACCTTCCAAATTGCCGACATAACCTCCCTGTTCAGCACTAACATATATTCTGGAAGATGTATTACCTCAGCAGCTAACATTTATCCTGCCAGGGAAATAGATGAACTGTCGTCAACTATGTATGAGAGTTAGTCATCGTGCGTCTGGATACTTCATCGGCGTGTCTACAGACAGAAGACAACAAGAATGTGTTTTTGTAGTATCTAATAAGGTGTGATATCAGCTCGAAAATATTTTACCCCGGCAGCCACCAATATCTATATTGCCAGAGAAATGAATGGATGATTAATTAGCAACTGTGTACAGAGGTTAGTCATAGTGCACCTAGCACATTGCTGGTGCGTCTATGTATAAAAGAAACAGGACCACCTTCTCATGGTACAGAGACTGATAGAAATTCACCAAGAACGTCTGAACAATCTAGTTAACACCCTTACCTGCAGCCGCCACATATGTTACCAGAAAACTACGAACAGACCAGAATGAATCCCTATTTCAATGCCTTCATGTCTTTTGAGCCACAGAAAACCTCACAAGATATGCATTTCCCTATCCCCATTGACTTAACCTTCAGCCAAATGTATATGTGTATATATGTGCGTGTGTCTGCCTTACGTAAATCCATTTTCACGGATGCACATCTTTGTTTTCTTATGTAAACCAGCTGGAATTTCATCTGGTCCTGCCACTGGGTTCTCTCTAAGTTACAGATTGCAATGAGGTATATATTTTTCTCTGTATGAGCGTATAAATTGTGACTATAAGACCCTCATGGCCTCACCAGATAAAAAGTTCGAGGGTGCGTACGGTAGGTCCTGGGGTCGAGGCCTTTTTATGGACATGGGTTTAAGGTTCGCAGGATGGATGTGCAACGGTTCACGGGATAGTGTTTCGAGGCTTCAGAGAAAACAAGATTTGTTTGTTTAAAGAAAAGCGGCTGATCCCTCGTGGCCAGACCCGTCCACCAGCTGTTCTGAGCCCTAATCTAGACCCTTATGCTAGTGCCTACTCCTTATCCAGGCCCTGTTAGTCGTGTGCGGTCCTTTTCCAGACCCTTATGGCGTCAGTTCCGGGTCCCTGACCGGAGTCAAGAAGCACAGAAAATAGAGCCTAGTCACAGAGCAGGAACCTCCAAGCCGGAGACCTTACAGGCCCGAGGCAGGGCGGTAAAGAACATGCAATTTCTAGCCACGGGGCTGCCAGTTGTGCTCGTTAATGTCCTGTCCGCCGACGAAGCGTGTCATTTGCCGTGTGGCTTACAAGGAGGGAGTGGGGCGCTGACGTGTCCAGGAAGGAAAGTGTGGGATTCCATAACGTGCGAAGGAAGGAAGGTGTGAGGGTTTGCTTAGCGTGCGAAGGAAGGAAGGTAAGTGTGGGGGTTGCTTAACGTATGAAGGAAGGAGGGTGTGGGGGTTACTTAGCGTTGAAGGAAGGAAGGTGTGGGGGTTTGCTTAGCGTTGAAGGAAGGAAGATGTGGGGGTTAGCTTAGCGTTGAAGGAAGGAAGATGTGGGGGTTTGCTTAGCGTTGAAGGAAGGAAGATGTGGGGGTTAGCTTAGCGTGGGAAGGAAGGAAGGTGTGGGGGTTTGCTTAGCGTTGAAGGAAGGAAGATGTGGGGGTTAACTTAGCGTGGGAAGGAAGGAAGGTGTGGGGGTTGCTGAACGTGTGAAGGAAGTAAGGTCAGGGGCTGTTTAGCCTGACCAGGAAGTAAGGTGAGGGGTTGTTTAGCCTGCCCAGGAAGTAAGGTGAGGGGTTGTTTAGCCTGACCAGGAAGTAAGGTGAGGGGTTGTTTAGCCTGCCCAGGAAGTAAGGTGAGGTGTTGTTTAGCCTGCCCAGGAAGTAAGGTGAGGGGTTGTTTAGCCTGTGAGGGAAGGCAGGTGAGGGGTTGTTTAGCCTGACCAGGAAGTAAGGTGAGGGGTTGTTTAGCCTGACCAGGAAGTAAGGTAAGGGGTTGTTTAGCCTGACCAGGAAGTAAGGTAAGGGGTTGTTTAGCCTGCCCAGGAAGTAAGGTGAGGGGTTGTTTAGCCTGTGAGGGAAGGCAGGTGAGGGGTTGTTTAGCCTGACCAGGAAGTAAGGTGAGGGGTTGTTTAGCCTGAC
This sequence comes from Panulirus ornatus, assembly GCF_036320965.1. Lineage (NCBI taxonomy): Eukaryota > Metazoa > Arthropoda > Malacostraca > Decapoda > Palinuridae > Panulirus > Panulirus ornatus. Next base: position 64,850,990 of record NC_092225.1, on the reverse strand, counting down.
CAGGAAGTAAGGTGAGAGGTTGTTTAGCCTGTGAGGGAAGGCAGGTGAGGGGCAGCTTAGAGCACGTCAAGTGAACAGTCACCTCACACTACGGGGTTTAGTGTGCTATGTCAGTTGGGTTTACCTGGCGGTAAGGAGGTTCATGAGGCTACTGATACTTACTGGTCAGTTACTGGTCCTTGGAAGGTCAATTATCTGTATTGGTGGGCTTTGTAGTTAATTGGCTATGCTGGTGGGTCATATAGTTAATTACCTGTACTGGTGGATCATATAGTTAATTACCTGTATTGGAAGGGTCGTATAGTTAATTATCTGTACTGGTGAGTCATTTAGTTAATTATCTGTACTGGTGGGTCATATAGTTAATTAACTGTACTGGTGGGTCATATGGTTAATTATCTGTACTGGTGGGTCATATGGTTAATTATCTGTACTGGTGGGTCATATAGTTAATTATCTGTACTGGTGGGTCATATAGTTGATTATCTGTACTGGTGGGTCATATAGTTAATTAACTATACTGGTGGGTCATATAGTTCATTATCTGTACTGGTGGGTCATATAGTTAATTATCTGTACTGGTGGGTCATATAGTTAATTATCTGTACTGGTGGGTCATATAGTTAATTATCTGTACTGGTGGGTCATATAGTTAATCATCTATATTGGCAGGTCATATAGTTAATTGTCTATACTTGTGGGCCATATAGTTAATAACCTTAACTACTCTTGCACTGCTTCCCTGCTAGTCAAATTCAGCAACGAGTCTAAAATAGCATTATAAGTAGTGTGTTGTCTGAGAAGGAATCATGATTGTATTGCAATATAAGTATCTAAGTATGTAATAAAAATATAAGTATTTATTCCGTGGTCAGGGACATCATGAGGTATGGTGAAGATGGTGATGATAATGATGATGATGGTGGTGATGAAGATGAAGATGGTGATGATGGTGGTGATGATGATGATGGTGATGATGGTGGTGATGAAGATGAAGATGGTGATGATGGTGGTGATGATGATGAAGATAGTGATGATGGTGGTGTGAAGATGAAGATGGTGATGATGGTGGTGTGAAGATGAAGATGGTGATGATGGTGGTGATGATGATGAAGATGGTGATGATGGTGGTGATGAAGATGAAGATGGTGATGATGGTGGTGATGATGATGAAGATGGTGATGATGGTGGTGTGAAGATGAAGATGGTGATGATGGTGGTGATGATGATGAAGATGGTGATGATGGTGGTGATGATGATGAAGATGGTGATGATGGTGGTGATGAAGATGAAGATGGTGATGATGGTGGTGATGAAGATGAAGATGGTGATGATGGTGGTGTGAAGATGAAGATGGTGATGATGGTGGTGATGATGATGAAGATGGTGATGATGGTGGTGATCAAGATGAAGATGGTGATGATGGTGGTGATGATGATGAAGATGGTGATGATGGTGGTGATCAAGATGAAGATGGTGATGATGGTGGTGATGATGATGAAGATGGTGATGATGGTGGTGAAGGTGGTGAAGGTGATGGCCATGATGAGTATGTCGACCCCCAGAATAATACACGGCTTTACCAGTGATGACTCTGGTGATGACTGATGACTCTAGTGATGACTGATGACTCTACCAGTGATGACTGATGACTCTGGTTATGACAGATGACTCTGGTCATGACTGATGACTCTGGTCATGACTGATGACTTTATCAGTGATGACTGATGACTCTGGTGATGACTGATGACTTTACCAGTAATGACTGATGACTCTGGTGATGACTGATGACTTTACCAGTGATGACTGATGACTCTGGTGATGACTGATGACTTTACCAGTGATGACTGATGACTTTACCAGTGATGACTGATGACTCTGGTGATGACAGATGACTTTACCAGTAATGACTGATGACTCTGGTAATGACTGATGACTCTATCAGTGATGACTGATGACTCTAGTTATGACAGTTGACTCTGGTCATGACTGATGACTCTGGTCAAGACTGATGACTTTATCAGTGATGACTGATGACTCTGGTGATGACTGATGATTCTGGTGATGACTGATGACTTTACCAGTGATGACTGATGACTCTGGTGATGACTGATGATTCTACCAATGATGACTGATGACTCAGGTGATGACTAATGACTTTGCCAGAGATGACTGATGACTCTGGTGATGACTGATGACTCTGATCATGACTGATGACTTTACCAGTGATGACTGATGACTCTGGTGATGACTGATGACTTTACCAGTAATGACTGATGACTCTGGTGATGACTGATGACTTTACCAGTGATGACTGATGACTCTGGTGATGACTGATGACTTTACCAGTGATGACTGATGACTCTGGTGATGACTGATGACTTTACCAGTAATGACTGATGACTCTGGTAATGACTGATGACTCTATCAGTGATGACTGATGACTCTAGTTATGACAGTTGACTCTGGTCATGACTGATGACTCTGGTCAAGACTGATGACTTTATCAGTGATGACTGATGACTCTGGTGATGACTGATGATTCTGGTGATGACTGATGACTTTACCAGTGATGACTGATGACTCTGGTGATGACTGATGATTCTACCAGTGATGACTGATGACTCAGGTGATGACAAATGACTTTGCCAGAGATGACTGATGACTCTGGTGATGACTGATGACTCTGATCATGACTGATGACTTTACCAGTGATGACTGATGACTCTGGTGATGACTGATGACTTTACCAGTGATGACTGATGACTCTGGTGATGACTGATGACTTTACCAGTGATGACTGATGACTCTTGTGATGACTGATGACTTTACCAGTGATGACTGATGACTCTGGTCATGACTGATCACTTGTACAGTGATGAATGCAGTAGTGATCATCATGAAATGGCCACAGTGACGCAGTGATCGCTCAATGTGGGTAACAAAAGGCCAGTGATGCTGTGCAGTGGATGATAGCAATATATGATGGACAGGATTACTTAGTAAAGATAGAGGGGGATGAGAGAGGGTGGTCAAGTGGGACGTCGAGGGAGTGTCACTGTAACGCCTAACTGTGATGTTAGAGGGTCGCTCTTCATATGCAGGCGAGCTCGACGCGCGGGAGAATGTCGTCGACTCGGGTGGGTGGCATGCCAAGGCGGTGGAGAGAGAGAGAGAGAGAGAGAGAGAGAGAGAGAGAGAGAGAGAGAGAGAGAGAGAGAGGTTTTATTACAGACAATACCTCTCTCTCTCTCTCTCTCTCTCTCTCTCTCTCTCTCTCTCTCTCTCTCTCTCTCTCTCTCTCTCCACACACACACACACACACACACGCCTACCAGATCGTCCAAAGTCCCGTATGGTCCCCTGTGGATCGCGATGACCCCCGATGATGACCTCCACAACCAACGGGATGGAGTAGGTCATTTCTCTCTCTCTCTCTCTCTCTCTCTCTCTCTCTCTCTCTCTCTCTCTCTCTCTCTCTTTCTCTCTCTATCTCTCTCTCTCTCATATGATCCATAAATCCTTTGCGGACGGGAGATGTGAAAGAGCTGATGTTCTAGACATCGTTCGGAGGATGTGAAAGGTATGTTGTAATAATACCATTCTGGGGGATGTGAAAGATACACTGTTATGATGTCATTTTGAGGGATGTGAAAGATATGTTGCTATGGTGTCATTTTGAAGAATGTGAAAGATACTTTGTGATGGTATGATTTCAGGGATTTTGCGGGATTTGAAATAGTTCTTGTTTCGTTCCGGAGATGCGCAAGAGCCGCTGTAATGGATAGCTATATATATATATATGAATATATTAGAAGCTATGTATAAAGGAGACAGAGATCTGGCCAAAGCAGTGACTATACTTAAATGTCGAAAATGCATTGTCCATTGAGAGAGAGAGAGAGAGAGAGAGAGAGAGAGAGAGAGAGAGAGAGAGAGAGAGAGAGAGAGAGAGAGAGTATTTTCAACGATGAGTATGCTTGGTCTGAATATGCATGAGGGTGAAAGGCGTGCACGGGACAGAGGAAATTGGAACGTCTGTTATACTGAGGACTATATGCTGTCAGTGGGCTGAACCAGGACATGTGAAGCGTCCGGGGTAAACCATGGAAAGGTTTGTGGGGCCTGGATGTGGATAGGGAGCTGTGGTATCTGTGTGTTACACATGACAGCTAGAGAATGGATATGAGTGGATGTGGCCTTCCCTCGTCTGTTCCTGGAGCTACCTCGTTAATGTGGGATATGGCGATCAGTGCATGGAGAAAAAAAAATGATTGATGGTGTTGTAGTACCATCGGTAACGTATGGATGAGAGTCGTGGGCCATGGTTGCTGAAGAACGGAAGTCTGTGGATGTGGTGGAACTGAAATACCTGAGGACAATATGTGGTGAAGGGAGGGTTGATCGAGATGGAAGGACAGTGTAAGAGAAGTGCATGGTAGTAATTGCAGTATAACTGAGGGAAGCGTCCATGTTGCATCTCCCTATTTGTACTGTGCGGTTTTACAGTCGTGGGCCTCCATGTGTTGACCATTTTCTACTCATGGTTGAAGCTGTCTGCTTTCACCAGGTCCTCAGTCAACTCCTTCCCTTCATCCACCAGGATAATACCATAAAATTACTTCTTTACATCTTCTTCTTTAGTTTCACGTTTTAGCCTCTGGTTAATTTATCCCTACATCTCTCGAAGACCCGATAACTGTCCACGTTTTTGATCTGTCTTAAAAACTTAAAAGTTGTGATCAGGTCATCCCTTCACTCTTTTCTCTTTCAAGATAAACAGATCTAAAGCCTTTAACCTTTCACTGTGGTTCACCTGACTTAATTCTAGTATCGTTTTTGTTGTCCTTCTCTCGACCTTCTCTATTAGCTCTGTCCTTCTATGAGTGCGGTAACCAAAACTGAGAAACATATTCTAGTCTTGCCGTCTGCGTCATATAAACAGCTTACTGAATATTTCCTTATCCATATACTGGAAAGCTATTCTCATATTTGCCAGTAGACAGTTTGTCTCCCTGACCATTCCTCTAATATGGGACTCTGACGACATGTTAGGGATGATGTCGACTCCCAAATCCTTCTCATGAAGATAATCCTGAAGATAATAATCAAATTGAGACCTTCTTTCACTTTCTTCCATCCTCGTTACTCTACATTTTTTCGAGTTGAATTTCATCTACCATCCATCGGAGTCTGTTGACATCCCCTTGTAAGGTGATGCAATCCTCCTCGATCTCCACTTCTCTCGTGACCTTTGCGTCATCAACATAGACCAAAAAGAGTAATGGTCCCAGAATAGAACTCTGCGGTACTCACTGGTGACTCGACTCATTTGGAGAATACTCCCCTGACATGAATCCTTTGTTCCTTCCTATTGAGATAATCTGTCCATTGAAGGAATGTCCTCTACAATCCTACCAGGTGATCTAGCTTCTTAATCAGCCCCAATGTGGTACAATGTCAAATGCTTTCTGGCGATCCAGATGCAAACACTCCACCCAATCCTTCCTTTTGTCCAAGACAGAGCTCACTCCCTCGTAGATCTAATAAGAGCTATTCCTTGATACTATGCACTACCTCATTTAGGTAATTTCTCCCTAGTAGATAGTGAGACTAGCCTGTAGTTCAGTGCCTATTTTCCGGTCTCCTTTGTACAAAGGTATGAAGTTCGCCCACCTCAACCCCCTTGGCATTTTGCCTTTCTCCAGCGACATTTCTAGCAATATTTCAAGAGGTTTTTCTATTGCATCTGTACACATCTTCACCGCATATTGTGAAATTTCATCGGGACCACAAGTGTTGCATTGGTCAAACCATTTGGTATTGTGTCTTTCTTACATAGATATCATGACGTTCTCGAAAACCTCCTTCTCTTTCTGTCTCATTGGCTCAAGGCCTATGGTCCCTGACAGTGATAACATTTCTAGATTCGTCGTTCATTTCCTCACAAATCTTTACCTTATCCTCAACCAATCTGCCCATGAATCTTTCACTGAAAACTGACTCCAGATGATATCATAGGATGTTTTGGGCATATACAGTGGATGAGGATGAGTGAGGGGAGACTAAGAGGATATTCATGTTCAGAAGCGGAGTTGATAAGAGGCAGGGAGAGACCAAGGAGATGAGAGGACGGGATGAATGAGTCTTTGAGTTATCGGGACCTGACCATTGAAGAGGGTGTGAGTCGTGCTTGTGATAGACAGAATAGGAGCGATGTTGAATACATGTGGCAAGGAAAACCATGGATCGGTCTGTAGGGCTTGGTTGTGGTTAGGTGGCTCTAGTTTCGCTACATTATTCATAACAGGTAGAGACTGGATGGGAACAAATGATGCCATTCTTCGCCTGTTCATAGCGTTACCTCACTACCACAGGAAACGGCAAACAAGCACGAAAAATTATGTTTATCTACACTTTTATTGCTGTGTAAATTGTTCTTTTTTCCCGTGGATTTATTATTCTCCATATGAGAATGCTGGTGCGCGCGCTCGTGTGTATGTATATGTGTTTATAGATAGTGCACAACGGAGACATATTGTCAGCAGGTGATCACAGTACAGGCCATAGGCCTTGTGTTACTCGTATGTTCCATTAATAGTCTGGACTCTTAAGACTCACTCGGTCTTTGTGTCCAGGAGAATTTCCGGCTGCGTGTAATGTTCGTAGGGCAGGTCTGGTGACAGATGGTGTAAAGAGGTGGCGCCCAGCCTCAGATGGTATATCTAAGGCAGTGTTGGTTCACAGATGGTATAGAGAAAGCAGTGCTAGGCAACAGATAATATAAGCAAGACAAAGTTGAGTCACAGACAGTATAAACAAGGCCATGCATGGACACAGCTGGTTTAAGCAAGGCTATACCAGGCCTCATATGGCATAAAAAAGGCATCATCTGCTCACAGATGGGATAAGCAAGGCATTAGCTGCCACAGATGATGTAGACAGAGCAAAAAACAAAAAAAGCGACTGCAGATGGCATGTCTAGACGAATGACCCTCCTCAAATGGTGTTCAGAAGATGAGGCACACAAACAATGCAGTGTATGTTTGGGTCAGTAGTTTTGCAGAGCAGATTTGAGAACTTCCTTTCGTCAAAGTAATACTGAAATGTTCGTCATTCATTTTCCACTATTGGATGAAGATGTGGTCTCGGATGTCTGTAGGGGAAATTGAAGATATATCAGTGTTTGTATAGAAAAGTAGAATTGAATATAGCTATGGTAAATCACGGCTTTTGAGTGTGATAATTCCCCGTAATCCTGCTGTATCATGCTGGTATAGTGGGTGTCCCTTGACGACATCACGAAGCCGGGGTCTCACGTTCGAACCCTTCCGTCGTGTTGAGCACAGAATGCAGCAGGATGTTGCTGGGTCGGTTTCGTATACACTGAGCCAACACCTCGCGTTACCAATCCCTGTGAGGAGAATGATCCTCCCTCACTGAACATGTGTAAATACTGCCTTTTACCTCTCACAATAACCTCTGTGTACACCCTTGTTTACACATTTACGAGTGCCATTTACACGGATGCTATTCACCCATGTGTTTACCCGGAGGTTTGGGGGTAGGGGGGGAGACTAGGCGACGGGGCTGGAGCAAGGACACTGAGCTCCCCATCCCCCTTTCCATCTCCCCCTCCATACCCATCACCTATGTTGCCCCCCCTCCCCTCTCTCGATAGTGTTGTGTCCACACATCACACCATTATAGCCACACGTTGCACCATCAGGCAGTTTTATAAATGCTTTTCCTCTTTTTTCTTCTTTTAAACCAAACCGTTATCAGCTATTGCACTTTCCCTTTTCTCTAGAGTGTTCATGTTTCTTTTTTTTTCCCCCCTAAAATGTCAACTGTGACATCATTATTTTTCCAAAGGGACGTCACCATACCCCACATTGTGACGTCACCATATTTCCCCCTCCCCCAAGGCGACGTCACCATATTTCACATTTATTCTTCAACAGCTTTTGTTCTTTCCTTTCATCTACCTCTCTGCCCTGCCCCATGTCCTGTTCTCATCATAACCTATTCATTTTTTCTCATTTTGTCTTACTTTATAATTTCACTCGTATTTCCCACATTTATTCCTACATCATCCAATCTCTATCACCGTCAGGTTTCATAATCCAATATCTTTTTCGTATTATTCTTTACGGACACTAACCATTCTCTCTTATTTTCACTTCTTTTCTTTTCTTTCTCTCCATATTCTATTCTTCAGTTTTCGTCCACCATCGTCTCCGCTGGAGGAATTCCCTGTCTACAGATCTTGCTTCTCATTGGACCAAAGTTGATCACATGACACACACACAAAAAAAAAAAAAACCAGCCAATCACCTTGCAAGATAAGACGACTGATTTTCTTTGTAATTTTTTTTCTTTCTTTTACGAATATTTTGAAAGTTGGTTGAACTGCAAGACTCCGTGTGTGTGTGTGTGTGTGTGTGTGTGTGTGTGTGTGTGTGTAGGTTAGAGGTACGCACATGATCCTTACGTCACACCCCATGGGCCTTACACCCCCCAATTTTCCTTCCCACCCCACGTTCTCCCATCTCCCTTGCCACCCCCTCAATCACCTATATGTATATATATATATATATATATATATATATATATATATATATATATATATATATATATATATATATATATATATGCTCGGCAATCACCCACCTGCCTCCCCCTTCCAAACCCCGTCCCTCATTCAGGACCTCATCCCACACCTCTAATCAGCCAAGTCTTACCACACTGAGCACTGTGATGGCATATAATCATCAGCGAATCCAGCACAAACATGTCACTCTGACTCTCCCAGCTCCCTACCTGTCCCCAGTCGTTTGCTGATCAGTTTTCGAATCTCTCTTCGTGGTATTGACGCCTATGCTCTTACCTCGATGTTCCTCTATTTTCTGGTCTACGTAGATAAGTGTTATCGGCCTTGATTTCCCTGTCATATCGTCGTTGACCTTTAAATCATCTCATTAAAATATTCAAGTTCATCCTTATCTTTTTTTTTCTGGTCCGGAATCTCAGGTATGTGTGGCTTCTGTTGTCTTATACGTCGCCAGAGTTTCCAGGTTTGTGGTGTCGAGTCTCACCGAAATTAGTTGATCTTTCGCTTCGAGTCCTTTGGTTTACAGTCTCGAACGACTCACTTGGTCTCAGTTCAGTCTTGACTCGTTGGTTCCATGTCCTATATCAGTCTCGACTCGCTTGCTTCAGGTCTCATTTCATTCCTGATGCGCATAGTTCAGCTCTCGTACCAGTCTGGTTGGGTTCAGGTCTCGTTTCACTTTCAGTACATTTGATTCTCGACTCGCGTGGTTTACGTCTCATTCCGGTCTCAATTCGTTAGAATCAGGTCTCATTCTTAATACGTTTGATTCATGTTTCATCTCAGATTCGACTCGTATGTTTCAGGTCTCATTCACTTGCCTGTGTGGTGCGAAAGGATCTGTGAAAGACTTTATTTTTCGAATCCTCAAATCAGTAGTCTCCATTCCTTACACTCTTAGGTTCCAAGATCATGACTGCGGACACGATTCTTTTTCATTTCGATCCTATGTTACGTGTTTATTCACATGGTTATTATGATGCCTTGTGCCAGAGAAAGGGCCATACTATTTACTTCTCATCCTAATCATTTAAGCAATATTACTTCTTTTCATATACAATTATGAATCTTATTTTCTAATATATTTTGAAATATATTAAGTATTTTCTAAAATCGTTTCGTAGATATTTGTGTCAAGATTATTCCATCGTTTTTGTCTCCTCGCCTTTGGTCCTGCTCTCAGAGGACAACGTAATGTTTCAAAACGTTTGCCGAGTGAGTGCTCCAGAATGTGTGGTGGCTGACCATATTAGTGAGAGCTCGGACCTTGCCTCTGGTCACGGCCGTGTAAGGTCAAGAGCCTCCCTGGTGACCTTGTGTGACCCGGGAGTGGCCCGGACAAGTCTCCAACCGGATGCACTTCCCCGAGACTCTCTACCCCTCCTACTTCAAGCACACACACACACACACACACACACACACACACACACACCAGCAGACCGAGAGTACAATGGCCTGTGTCGTGAGTGGAAGTTATTATTACTCAAGACCATATCAGTTAGGCTTACAGATGGGTGAATTCTGAGCAGGAAAATAAGCCTAAGCGTCTAGGCCTATAGGATCGAAGGTCGTACAACAGACATGAATTTCTTTGTGTTTTTCACTGTATGAGAAGTGTAGAGTTGAAGAATTTTAATGAATAACGAGTCTTAAGACGGATAACTGTGAAGATTATACGAGAATAATGGTCGTAATGATGGGGTATTGCCGAGTCCTTAATGATAATGAGGGGTTTATTGGCGATAGTGAGGGTGATAATGAAGGTGATAGTGGTGGTGGTAGTGAAGACAAATAGTGAGGATGTTGGTGGCTGTGATAAGGATGATGATGATGATGATGATGATGATGATGATGATAATGATGATGGAGGAGACGAAGATGGTGATGGTGATGGTGATGAGGACGTCGGTAGCTGTGGTGGTTGTAATGATAATGATGAGGATGTTAGGCGATATAGTGATGATGGTAATAATGGTTATGATGCTGATAGTGATGGTGATGATGATAATGATGAAGGTGGTAAACACGAGGACAGTGATCAGTTATATCGATCATCATCATCATCATCATCATCATCATCATCATCATATCGATGATAGTGGTGATGATCATACTGATCATGATGATGATCATCATGACAATGATAGTGATGATGATGATATTGATCATGGTCATCGTACTTTTCTATATATGTAAACATTTTCGTGTTTCCTGTGCATTGAGGAATGTTATGACAGCTTCTACATCCCCTTTACTGAGCCTGTAGCTGCCACAGAACCTCCTGCACGCTGGCTTCGGAGGCTATTCTGAGCCCACCAGAGGCCTCTCTACAAAAGCATTATAGGCTCCACGTACCTCACCGCCCTTCCTCAAAATCAGTAACCTAAGATTATGGCAAAAGACAGAGTCCAAAGGTACCAGATCTGGCCTGGCCTTAAAAGCCACGTTTCAAAGTATCATAAAACTTCTCTTTTCTTTTCCTCCATAGACCAGTGTTCCCCCGTCCAGCGTCTGGTACCCTAGTTAGTGACGTACTATCTTTGTGGCTCTTCTGATATCTACATTTCATTCTTTTTACAAATAAGGAATAGAATGAACCTTCCAGTCTCCATCCTGAGTTTTATTTTAAATCCTTTCTCTATTTCTATTATGCTTATTGTTTACTTTCTTGTTCGTACGTCAGGTTTTGCTTGATATTTGAGCATTCGTGAGTCGCAGGGGAGGAGGGAACAGTGATCATCTCTCTTCTCTATTATGAAAAGTGGGATTATGTACACAGGCGAAGCAAATGACCGTAAGCGACCCCAAGTCCCTGGTCAGTGGATGGCGTCGGGACCCTCCCAGATTCTTGACTTTTGACCCTCTCACTGTGGGAGAGGGAGATGGGTGGGGTGGAGGAGGAGGAGGAGGAGGAGCAGGGGAGAGCGAGGGAGAGTTGGGGTGGGGATTAAGGGGGAGGGGGAGGGGTGGGGTTGCGAGAAATGGGTGGGGAAGGTGGCTGGTGGAGGCTGGAAAAAGTGCCGGGTCTCTGAAATGTTGGTGATGTTGGTGGTGATGATGGTGTTGATGGTGATGATGGTGGTGATGGTGGTGGTGATGGTGATGGTAATGGTGATGGTGATGGTAATGGTGGTGGTGAAGATGAGGGTACTGATGGCGATGGTCATGATTAAAAGAAACAATCCGAGGAAGAAGGGTGAAAATGAAGGAGCTAATTTGAGAACAAGAAATATTCTCTCCCCCTCTCTCTCTCTCTCTCTCTCTCTCTCTCTCTCTCTCTCTCTCTCTCTCTCTCTCTCTCTCTCTCTCTCTCTCTCTCTCTCCTCTCATTCTCTCGGGACGAAAGATGGTGGAAGAAATTAAAGAGCAATCATCGGCGATGTCGGTACGTGATGTCGAATTTATTGTAGACCGCCGGCATGGAAGGTAGCCAAACCCTGCTGCTGAGGGTAGTGCAGTGACATCACAGCTTAGTGATGCTCCACGACACTGACCACCAGGCAAGCATGAGGAGCATGTGACTCAAGGGACGTTTGTGGGTCGAGATGAAGATTGGCATAATAACGGAGGAGGTAATGGTGATGATACTGCTGCTGATGTGGGGAGGAGGATGCTGACCCTGGTGAGGAGGACGGTGGCATGGGAATCCATGAGAGAGAGAGAGAGAGAGAGAGAGAGAGAGAGAGAGAGAGAGAGAGAGAGAGAGAGAGAGAGAGAGAGAGGTGAAGTAGGCTGGTGCTTCTCCTCGTTAAGACAAATTGAATCCTCCCTTCGTCCTGTTGTCTGTGGTCCATTTCTCTTCTTTACACATCTTGTTTATCAAGCCTCGTATCTTCTGTTACCCGTTATCGGTCCATGTTCCTCTGGCATCCACTACTGTAAATAGTAGTCGTAGACCTTGGGGTTTCTCGTGGATCTCGTGGATCTGTTATAGGATACAATTCATGGCCTTGTGTATCTTCCTCGCCATTGTCAGTGATGATTGCTTTTGTTACTCTTATGGGTCACCACATCTCTTATGGTCAGCATTCATATGAATTTTTCTTACTTATTGGTCATTTTTTTTATGTTTTCTATTTTTTCTGATTCAGTAGAGTAGTTATTACTTGTTTTTATTCACCTTACTGTTGATATTGTTCGTTTTCTGTATCTATCTGTTTTCTATTCATCCATATATATATATATATATTGGAAAGGATCACAATTTTGCGCGTGATCAAGATATTCCTATGAGTCCACGGGGAAAATGAAACACGAAAAGTTCCTAAGTGCACTTTCGTGTAATAATCACATCATCAGGGGGGACACGAGAAAGAAATATAACAGTCAGTTGATATACATCAGAGAGACGAAGCTAGGACGCGTCCTATATATATATGTAAATATATATATATTTTTTTTTTAAACTATTCGTCATTTCCCGCGTTAGCGAGGTAGTGTTAAGAACAGAGGATTAGGCCTTTGAGGGAACGTCCTCACCTGGCCCCCTTCCCTGTTCCTTCTTTTGGAAAATTGAAAAAAAAAAAAAAAACGAGAGGGGAGGATTTCCAGCCACCCGCTCCCTCCCCTTTTAGTCCTCTTCTACGGCACGCAGGGAATACGTGGGAAGTATTCTTTCTCCCCTATCCCCATATATATATATATATATATATATATATATATATATATATATATATATATATATATATATATATATATATATATATATATATTTTTTTTTTCACTAATCGCCATTTCCCGCATTAGCGAGGTAGCGTTAAGAACAGAGGATGAGGACTGGGCCTTTGAGGGAATATCCTCACCTGGCCCCTTTCTCTGTTTCTTCTTTTGGAAAAAAAAAGAAAATGAGGGGAGGATTTCCAGCCTCCCGCTCCCTTCCCTTTTAGTCGCCTTCTACGACACGCAGGGAATACGTGGGAAGTATTCTTTCTCCCCTATCCCCAGGGATAATATATATATATATATATATATATATATATATATATATATATATATATATATATATATATATATATATATATATATATATATATATTTTAACTTTCCTTGCATCTTAACTTTCTAAAAGGGGAAACAGATGAAGGAGTCACGCGGGGAGTGCTCATCCTCCTCAAAGGCTCAGATTGGGGTGTCTAAATGTGTGTGAATGTAACCAAGATGAGAAAAAGGAGAGATAGGTAGTATGTTTGAGAAAAGGAACCTGGATGTTTTGACTCTGAGTGAAACGAAGCTCAAGGGTAAAGAGGAAGAGTGGTTTGGGAATGTCTTGGGAGTTAAGTCAGGGGTTAGTGAGAGGACAAGAGTAAGGGAAGGAGTAGCACTACTACTGAAACAGGATTGGTGGGAGTATGTGATAGAGTGTAAGAAAGTAAACTCTAGATTGATATGGGTAAAACTGAAAGTTGATGGAGAGAGATGGGTGCTTATTGTTGCATATGCACCTGGGCATGAGAAGAAAGATCATGAGAGGCAAGTGTTTTGGGAGCAGCTGAATGAGTGTGTTAGTGGTTTTGATGCGCGAGACCTGATTATAGTGATGGGTGCTTTGAATGCAAAGGTGAGTAATGTGGCAGTTGAGGGAATAATTGGTATACATGGAGTGTTCAGTGTTGTAAATGGAAATGGTGAAGAGCTTGTGGATTTATGTGCTGAAAAAGGACTGGTGATTAGGAATACCTGGTTTAAAAAGAGAGATATACATAAGTATATGTATGTAAGTAGGAGAGATGGCCAGAGAGCGTTATTGGATTACGTGTTAATTGATGGGCGCGCGAAAGAGACCTTTGGATGTTAATGTGCTGAGAGGTGCAACTGGAGGGATGTCTGATCATTATATTGTGGAGGCGAAAGTGAAGATTTGTAGAGGTTTTCAGAAAAGAAGAGAGAATGTTGGGGTGAAGAGAGTGGTGAGAGTAAGTGAACCTGGGAAGGAGACTTGTGTGAGGAAGTACCAGGAGAGACTGAGTACAGAATGGAAAAAGGTGAGAACAAAGGACATTAGGGGAGTGGGGGAGGAATGGGATGTATCTAGGGAAACAGTGATGGCTTGCGCAAAAGATGCTTGTGGCATGAAAAGCGTGGGAGGTGGGCTGATTAGAAAGGGTAGTGAGCGGTGGGATGAAGAAGTAAGATTATTAGTGAAGGAGAAGAGAGAGGCATTTGGACGATTTTTGCAGGTAAATGATGCAAATGAGTGGGAGATGTATAAAAGAAAGAGGCAGGAGGTCAAGAGAAAGGTGCAAGAGGTGAAAAAGAGGGCAAATGAGAGTTGGGGTGAGAGAGTATCATTAAATTTTAGGGAGAATAAAAAGATGTTTTGGAAGGAGGTAAATAAAGTGCGTAAGACAAGGGAACAAATAGGAACTTCAGTGAAGGGCGCAAATGGGTAGGTGATAACAAGTAGTGGTGATGTAAGAAGGAGATGGAGTGAGTATTTTGAAGGTTTGTTGAATGTGTTTGATGATAGAGTGGCAGATATAGGGTGTTTTGGTCGAGGTGGTGTGCAAAGTGAGAGGGTTAGGGAAAATGATTGGTAAACAGAGAAGAGGTAGTAAAAGCTTTGCAGAGGATGAAAACTCGCAAGGCAGCGGGTTTGGATGGTATTGCAGTGGAATTTGTTAAAAAAGGGGATGACTGTATTGTTGACTGGTTGGTAAGGTAATTCAATGTATGTATGATTCATGGTGAGGTGCCTGAGGATTGGCGGAATGCTTGCATAGTGCCATTGTACAAAGGCAAAGGGGACAAAGGTGAGTGCTCAAATTACAGAGGTATAAGTTTGTTGAGTATTCCTGGTAGATTATATGGGAGGGTATTGATTGAGAGGGTGAAGGCATGTACAGAGCATCAGATTGGGGAAGAGCAGTGTGGTTTCAAAAGTGCTAGATGATGTGTGGATCAGGTGTTTGCTTTGAAGAATGTATGTGAGAAATACTTAGAGAAGCAAATGGATTTGTATGTAGCATTTATGGATCTAGAGAAGGCATATGATAGAGTTGATAGAGATGCTCTGTGGAAGGTATTAAGAATACATGGTGTGGGAGGTAAGTTGTTAGAAGCAGTGAAAAGTTTTTATAGAGGATGTAAGGCATGTGTACGTGTGGGAAGAGAGGAAAGTGATTGGTTCTGTGAATATAGGTTTGCGGCAGGGGTGTGTGATGTCTCCATGGTTGTTTAATTTGTTTATGGATGGGGTTGTTCGGGAGGTGAATGCAAGAGTTTTGGAAAGAGGGGCAAGTATGCAGTCTGTTGTGAATGAGAGAGCTTGGGAAGTGAGTCAGTTGTTGTTCGCTGATGATACAGCGCTGGTGGCTGATTCATGTGAGAAACTGCAGAAGCTGGTGACTGAGTTTGGTAAAGTGTGCGAAAGAAGAAAGCTGAGAGTAAATGTGAATAAGAGCAAGGTTATTAGGTACAGTAGGGTTGAGGGTCAAGTCAATTGGGAGGTAAGTTTGAATGGAGAAAAACTGGAGGAAGTGAAGTGTTTTAGATATCTGGGAGTGGATCTGGCAGCGGATGGAACCATGAAAGCGGAAGTGAATCATAGGGTGGGGGAGGGGGCGAAAATTCTGGGAGCCTTGAAGAATGTGTGGAAGTCGAGAGCATTATCTCGGAAAGCAAAAATGGGTATGTTTGAAGGAATAGTGGTTCCAACAATGTTGTATGGTTGCGAGGCGTGGGCTATGGGTAGAGTTGTGCGCAGGAGGGTGGATGTACTGGAAATGAGGTGTTTGATGACAATATGTGGTGTGAGGTGGTTTGATCGAAAAGTAATAATAGGGTAAGAGAGATGTGTAGTAATAAAAAGAGTGTGGTTGAGAGAGCAGAAGAGGGTGTTTTGAAATGGTTTGGTCATATGGAGAGAATGAGTGAGGAAAGATTGACCAAGAGGATATATGTGTCGGAAGTGGAGGGAACGAGGAGAAGTGGGAAACCAAATTTTAGGTGGAAAGATGGAGTGAAAAAGATTTTGAGTGATCGGGGCCTGAACATGCAGGAGGGTGAAAGGCGTGCAAGGAATAGAGTGAATTGGAACGATGTGGTATACCGGGGTAGACGTGCTCTCAATGGATCGAGCCAAGGCATGTGAAGCGTCTGGGATAAACCATGGAAGGTTCTGTGGGGCCAGGATGTGGAAAGGGAGCTGTGGTTTTGGTGCATTATTACATGTCAGCTAGAGACTGAGTGTGAACGAATGTGGCCTTTGTTGTCTTCTCCTAGCGCTACCTCGCACACATGAGGGGGGAGGGGGTTGTTTTTCGTGTGTGGCGGGGTGGCGATGGAAATGAATAAAGGCAAACAGTATGAATTATGTACAGGTGTATATATGTATATGTCTGTGTGTGTATATGTATGTATACGTTGAGATGTATAGGTATGTATATTTGTGTGTGTGGACGTGTATGTATATACATGTGTATGTGGGTGGGTTGGGCCATTCTTTCGTCTGTTTCCTTGCGCTACCTCGCTAACGCGGGAGACAGCGACAAAGCAAAATATAATATATAATATGATATATATATATATATATATATATATATATATATATATATATATATATTTTCTTTCTTTTCTTTTAAACTATTTGCCATTTCCCGCGTTGGCGAGGTAGCGTTAAGAACAGAGGACTGGGCCTTTTTTGGAATATCCTCACCTGGCCCCCTCTGTTCCTTCTTTTGGAAAATTAAAAAAAAAAAAACGAGAGGGGAGGATTTCCAGCCCCCCGCTCCCTCCCCTTTTAGTCGCCTTCTACGACACGCAGGGAATACGTGGGAAGTATTCTTAATCCCCTATCCCCAGGGATAATATATATATATATATATATATATATATATATATATATATATATATATATATATATATATATATATATATATATGTATATATATATAACATTGTATGCTCTATGAAGGTGCGCGTTTATATGCACTTTGTTCGTATATAGATATATAAATAAATGAACGAAGTGAAAGATGTCAAGCATATTTCAACCGAATCCTTTAGTAAAGAGGAAACTAGAAGAGACAATCGCTTATTCACAGAATGCGCAAGTGAATGCACATGTTCCAGCCCTTAGGAATGTCGCCTCTGTCCAAGGCAAAGATGCTGGAAGATATGCCATCTTCATCTATGTCACTGGATTCAAGGTCGAAGTCCAGGAGGTAGCCATTCTCTCTCTCTCTCTCTCTCTCTCTCTCTCTCTCTCTCTCTCTCTCTCTCTCTCTCTCTCTCTCTCTCTCTCTCTCTCTCTCTCTCTCTCTCTCTCTCTCTCTCTCTCTCTCTCTCTCTCTCACCTGCTTAATCGCCGCCTACATCTTTCACCTTCTACCTCCTCAGTCCTTTGGTGTTCGGTACTGACTACATTATCCCTCTACTGTGCCTGACTTCTCAGCTGCCTTACCTTTTTATGGTCTACATTCTTCCCTCAACGTTTACTCATTCTATTTTGTCCACTTACATTATTCTTTTTCACCTTTCCTTCTTCGCTGTCTTTCAACCTTGGTTCAACTACCTAACAGTGACATTTTCAGTTAATTCTCTTTCTGCTTGCCTCCTGTACATCCCCTCCTTCGGCTCCCTTCCTCGTTTACGTACTTTTTTTTGGATTGAAGACGACGGAGTCTTCCAGCAGAGCTTCAAGAATTAGTTGCAAGGGTCTGAACGTGGAAGGTATTAGCTCACAGTGTTCCAGCATGCTTCTGGAGAGGGTAGTAATAATCATTCGATCTTCAAGATGACAAGTATTCCAGAAAAGGTTAAGGAGTTAGTTGTAAAGGACTGGACGATGCGAACATCAGTTTAGCGTTCCAGCACGCTTCTGGAGGGGGTGGTAATGCTCATTCGATTCTCCAGGAGGGTTAGGCCGTTCCAGTCAGGCTTCTGCACGAATTGCTATCCAATCTTTGTTTATGACGCTTACAGCCTCAAGTTTCCAGGCAGGTTTATACTCTTCCAGGCAAGCTTCAGGTCGGGAGTTTGTTGCTCCAACCAGCCCTTTAGTCAAACTCCCTGGAAAAGCTGTTATCGCAACCAATATCTGCAACTAAGGCTCAGCTTCTGCAAAACATATTTTACATCCATTTACACAAAGTTTAGTTTCCAGGAGAAATGTATATTATTGTAACAGAAATTTTCCTGCCAAGTTTGCTGCAACTCAATCTCAATATATATATATATATATATATATATATATATATATATATATATATATATATATATATATATATATATATATATATATATATATATATATATACTTTAATCCAACCGAGGTTCCAGGAAAAGTTGATGCTGATACAAACTTCTGAGTTTACTCTGTTCCGGGCCAGCTTTCAAGCTGGAGTTTGGGCAAGGCGCAAGTGACCGGGGCTAACGGGAACTTGATGTCATAGTGTACTGGACTTTTTTTCTTAATGGAGGAGTTCAGCGGAAAGTCGTGGAATGTGCTCTTGGACTGCCCTGTCTGGTCTGGAAGTTTGGATAGCTTGATGGACTGGTTTTGTTGGGTCGCTTGGTGTTGTAGGGCTATCAATTAGTTGATTAGGGTTCTGGATAAGGTTTACGTCTTTTACCGGTTGGTGTTCAGGGATAGAATGGGTGAGGCTGTAGGAAAGGGGGGTCATGAAGTTGTGAGATGGGATAAGTACGACTATTGGATGGAATGATGGGTAGGGATGCTGGCTTTAGTCACTGGGGTGAGGCTGAGAGCTGCTGTTCTTCGGTGAAGTTGCTGGGGTTGAGTTCTAAGCTGATGTTTGACGTTTGGTTTCAAGTTGCTGGGGTTGAGTTCTAAGCTGATGTTTGACGTTTGGTTTCAAGGCTAGCATCAGGGAGTTAGAGGTGGGAAGGTTCCACATTATGTGAGCTGGGAGAGTTGTATGGACTGGGAGATTCCATTATGTTGTGATCTTAGACTGTGGTTGTTAAACTTGTCTGGCCTATGGTATGTGATTTGGTCGTCAGGAGTTCATTGTTGTGGGCTAGCTAATATAATTCAGTGTTGTGGATTGGTTATTATAGTTCAATGTTGTGGGCTGGCTATTATGGTTCTGTGTTCTGGGCTGACTATTAAAAGATCTTAATGATGATAGAACCTATATTCTGTCTACACTCTCTTGCTGAATCCCATGTGTTTACACATAATTGACTATTTTACAGTGTTCTGATGATTTACATATACTATCACATAACCTCATATATCTCATATCCTCATGCCATATCTACACATACAACCTACATATCACCATATAACATAATATTCACACAGACCCTTATGGAAATGATATTCCTGCATATGTCCACATTTTCTTGAATACCACTGTATGTACAGACATACTCTTACATGTGCACATATGCTTGTATTTACCTTGCATTATCATAGCTAAAGATACTGCACACATTCATACACACCCTCACTTATCCTGATACACCATCATTCTTTCACATACTTCCAAGTATTCCTATTTGTCTTCACATAATGCAAATAATACAACAACATGCTCATAAGTACTCACACGTACTTCAGTATCTCTTCACATAACTTCACTCTTCTCATATCCGTACATACTCTTACCTATTCAAGCATACTTCCCTCATACCATCACATGACCAGCATACATTCATAAACTCCAACACGTCTTAACATACCCACTCATACTATAACGTCTCCCCCCAGCATACTCTGTCGCATGGACACATCACACCTTGCACACCAGCCAACATACCTGACCCACACACCCATCATGAGATCCATGAGGGAGACGATATACCCCCAGCCAGAAGCAGACATTCTGTCCTGCACCAAACAAGGGATTCTTAATGGTTTTCATGCCGTTCTCTTGACCATAAAATGACGATTGTTTTTGTTTGGTATTTGTTTATGATAGATATAGCAGATGAGATAATCGATTTTGCTGGGCGTTCGTCGACGAGTGTATCTGGTCAGATCATACTGAGGCAATATAGTTGATCATAGAGACACAGGTGTACGCTATCACATAGCCTGTAAATCACCCATGGAGCATTTGAGGTAGAACGTTTCGAAGCCTTCAATATTGATGAGGATACCATTTTAGGTGACTCGTCTCAGACAACACGTCAAATTCTGTTTAGGCTTATAAAACAATGCTAAATATGGTTGGCTCTCTGTAAAATTCTGTGTCCCTTTTATCTTTTCTCCCAGTAAACCTTAGATTTATTGGCAGTGGTACAGAAGATGTGGTTTAGTTCAAACTCATGTGATGAAAATGGTCTTTAGATCTACACCAACTTCATAACAAAAACTTCAAAGTGATAAGCTATAATTAGGAGTCGACACAAACGATTTCTCCCAACATCTGAAGTGCATTCACCGTAAACTCTATAATACAGATTCCACGAAGGCTATTAGACAACATCTGGCATTCCATTTACCATTTACAGCAATCTCGCCATACCTTTCGTTCTCCTAAAGTTCCATTCGACACTATGCAGCCAAACATGCCGCAAACGTAACACCAGAACCCCCGTGAAGAGAGAGAGAGAGAGAGAGAGAGAGAGAGAGAGAGAGAGAGAGAGAGAGAGAGAGAGAGAGAGAGAGAGAGAGAGAGGAAAAAAAAGTTAAACTCCATCGCCCAAAGGTAAAAAGGTGCACGAACACCTCTGGCGATCAAACCCACGAGCGCACCACTACGCCCAGCTTCGCACCCCTTCCGGCCGGGCCCAAATATGGCGACCGACGGCGTCAGGGAGAAGCCCAGACGCGCCCCGTTAGAGGTCGAGGAAGGTCGACCAGAGGGACCCACGCCCTCTCCTCTCTTCGGCCGAGCTTTGTCTTGGCCTGAGGTCACCCCACTGGGCCGTGAGGATCCCCACAGTGGTCGCCCGACGTCATGGGCGCCGCTTGAGAAATGAGGGGGGGAGGACATCCAAAGGTGGTATTTAAGAGAAAGGATCCTATTAAGAGACATGCTGAAGTTGAAGACGACTTGCAGGTGATGGAAGAGTATCCGGGAAGGTGTACGGCAGGTGAGAGAACATCCTGCTGGGTATATGAGAGATGACACTATCTCGAGAGGCAAGCAAGTAATGACAGGGATTCTGGAAAGTTATTAAGATGAAAGACCTCCCTGGCTGGTGGACGGGGCGATGAGTGGACGTCCTGAGCGGGATAGCCAAGGTGAACAGACATCCTCAAGGATGCTACAGGAAAGGATGGGCCACTGGAACACACTGGGAAAGAAGGGACAGTAGGATCTACAGAGGGTGACTGGCAAGGATTATGGTAGTGAAGAATATGAAGGGTAAAGAAAATGTATTTAAGAGGAAATATTAGCGGAAATAAAGACTATGATTGCGCATGTCACACCTTAATTTTGACACACACACACACACACACATACTGGCCTCCATGGTGTGGGGTTTAGAGTTAATGACTGTGAGTCAATCCTGGCCTGCCTGGGGTTGGGCCCGCATAAGTTCGAATTCTGGGTGCGGCAGTTGGCCTACACCCAACCCAAGTGTTCATCCTCCCCTCGAAGCTAGTCGATAAAATTGGGTACCTGGCGTAGGCTAGAGTGTGTATGAATGTGCATACAAGCAAAGGAGTAAAGGCATGATACACATATACATAGTTAAGAGACGAGGCAACACGAGTGTAAAACTCCCTCCCTGTGACGACACATAAACAGTAATCAGACACACACACACACACACACACACACACACACACACACACACACACACACACACACACACACACACACACACAACATAAATACAGCACAACAGTACCGTTAGTTTGATGTGGACGAGTTTTTCTGAAATGAAACACCTGTCGAGCAAAAGTATTGAGAACTTCTCTACGATCAGAACGTGAGAACACAGCAGACTCGCAGTGAACATCTCGTCGTGTTACAACCCTTTGACCAAAGGTACCTTGAAGGATGCTTGTGACGTACTCAGAACTCATCTCTGTCTCTTAAAAGTTATGATGCGAGTGTGTGTGTGTTGGTGCACCTGACCCTGGCCTTGTGTCTGGGCGCATCTTTCTCACTAAACCTGATCAGCCATCCTTGAACTTGCCTCATACTTTCCCTCCAGGGATCATTGCTGACTGCCTTGCATATTATCTATACGCTTCCTCCGTCCCGTCTGATCCCTCCTCTCCCCCTCTTCCCTTCCCTCATGTCTCCTCATTAGACCTGACCTTGGGCCCTTCTCTGACCTCATCCGTGAAAATCAACTTCTCTCTCTCTCTCTCTCTCTCTCTCTCTCTCTCTCTCTCTCTCTCTCTCTCTCTCTCTCTCTCTCTCTCTCTCTCTCTCGTCGCATGACCTCGTCTGATGCAACACAGCCACCTCCCCCCCCCCCAAAGAAGAAAAAATAAAGAGAAAAATATCCCTCAAAATTTGACCTTCCACCTTGCTGCTCATCTCTAAGGTCATCATTTCCTCTTTCCCGTGTGACCCAGCCCTCCGTGTGACCCAGGTTTCGAGTGACCCAGGCTCCGTGTGACGCATCCCCCGTCAGACCCAGGCTCCGTGTGACCCAGCCCCTCTCTCCAGTACCCAAGCCATCTCTTGAGGTCTTTCCTTCCTCTCCCAGGTGACCCAACTGCATCACGTGACCCCAGCACCCCCCCCCCAAGAGTGTGACCCTTCTGATTGACCTCCTGACCGCCAAGGGGTGGCATCATAACGGTCTCAGAACCCAGACTGAACTTGAACTTTATCTTAAGGGATCTTGACCGCTCGATGACGAGCAGATAAAAGGCAATTTACCTTTTACCTCAACGCTTGGACCTGGCGCCACACACACACACACACACACACACACTCTCTCTCTCTCTCTCTCTCTCTCTCTCTCTCTCTCTCTCTCTCTCTCTCTCTCTCTCTCTCTCTCTCTCCTCTCTCCACTTACGTCTGAAAGTCTTTTTCTTTCCACGCTTCTGTGTTATGTCTGGCATGTTTTCGTTTTTTTTCTCTCCTGCTGTGTTCTCCGCCCCACCAGGAAGTTATCAGGTGTTCTCTGTCCCACCCGGATATTATCAGGTGTTCTCTGCTCCACCTGGAACTTATGAAGTGTTCTCTGCTCCACCTGGAAGTAATCAAGTGTTCTCTGTCCCACCCGGAAATTATCAGATGTTCTCTGCTCCATCTGGAAGTTATTAAGTGTTCTCTGTTCCACCTGGAAGTTATCAAGTGTTCTCTGCTCCACCTGGAAGTTGTTAAGTTTTCTCTGTTCCACCTGGAAGTTATTAAGTGTTCTCTGTTCCATCTGGAAGTTGTTAAGTGTTCTCTGTTCCACCTGGAAGTTGTTAAGTGTTCTCTGTTCCATCTGGAAGTTGTTAAGTGTTCTCTGTTCCATCTGGAAGTTGTTAAGTGTTCTCTGTTCCATCTGGAAGTTGTTAAGTGTTCTCCATTAACTCTAGGAACTAACTAGGGTTTGTGCTCTATCAAGTATTCACTCTTGGGTCTACGAGGTGGTTCGTGTTCTCTGTTCTACTTGAGTGTGTTATCTTGTGGTCTCTGTTATGTCTGGCAAAAAAAATTAAGGTTTTCTACTTTGCCTTGGAGTTATCTTGTGGTTTCTACTACTGTCTAGGTGTTGGCTCTTGTTTTTTCCTCCTCATGGGAGTCTGCCAGCGTTCTCTGCTATTGTCTGACAGTTGATCAGTGTTTACTGCTTCACCTGGGTGTTTACTGCTTCACCTGGGTGTTTACTGCTTCACCTGGGTGTTTACTGCTTCACCTGGGTGTTTACTGCTTCACCTGGGTGTTTACTGCTTCACCTGGGTGTTTACTGGGGTTCTCTGCTATGTCTTGTGGTCGATTGGGGTGTTCCCCTTCACCTGGGTGTTTACTGGTGTTCTCTGCTATGTCTTGTGGTCGACTGGGGTGTTCCCCTTCACCTGGGTGTTTACTGCTTCACCTGGGTGTTTACTGGGGTTCTCTGCTATGTCTTGTGGTCGACTGGGGTGTTCTCCTTCACCTGGGTGTTTTCTAGAGTTCTCTGTTTTATCTGGGTTTGACTAGTATTTTCTCTTTCACCAGGGGTTATCTATATCTGGGGCTGTCTAGTGTTTTCTGTTTTACCCGGGGCTCCCCAGTGTTATCTGCTACGTCTGGGGGTCGCCTAGGGTTTTCTACTTCACCTGGGGGTTATTTAGTGTTCTATGCTATGTCTGGGGGTCGAGTAAGTTTTGTGTGTCATCCAGGAATTATCAAGAACACATTTTCTTGATTTCTGGAAATTATCGAATGTTCTCTGCCCAACTCTTGGAAACAACATGTCGGGCGTTCATGAGTTCTTCATCAGAACAATTTGGAACTCTCATTTCGCTCTGCACGTCATCGTCATGTTCTCCGTTCTCTCTCTCTGGGGGTTTCAAGGTTTCTTTCTAATCTAAGTCAAGGGAATTTCGGTGTTCCATGAACTTTCATGGAATCACTTATTTGTGTAAATTGGATGATGTTTTCTCTCGTACGTGAGATTTATTCAGTATTTTCTATGCCATGTGTATACCTTTCCATTCACTGAAGCTGTATAGCATCTTGTCTGAGATTTCTACGGTGTTTTCGTTATCTAAGCTTCAAGTTTTCTACTGTTTTCGTTGTGTGTGGAAGTTCTCTAAAGGGTCTTGTTTTTCCACTGGAAACATCTCACGTGTTCTATCTTGACGTTCTTAATGTTCTCTCCTTGAAAATCTTGCTGATGTTCTCGTTCTTTGTTCTATCAGCCAGTGGCTTTTTTTCGTTCTCTGCTGCTGGTGAGGAAGATCTTATTGGCTTTATTCACCCTGAGAAGGACTGACCTGCCTCCTCCACTTGAGGAAGTCATGTGTGTGTGAATGTGTGTGGGTGTGTGTGTGTGTGTGTGTGTGTGTGTGTGTGTGTGTGTGTGTGTGTGTGTGTTTGGTTGTGTTGTGTGTATGTGTGTGTGTGTAGAAGCAGTGTGTGGACCCCGCGAGGACAACGCACTCCTCACACACACACACACACACACACACACACACACACACACACACACACACACACACACTCTTGCCTCCTTCCTCCTTCCCGTTCTCTGTACACATCCTGGGCTGCTGCTGCTCACCTGACTATTCATTCCTGCACGTTCCATGCCTCCGCCCCCCCCACCCACTGCCCCCATCCCCAACACACCTCCCCATCTTCTTTCCCCCACCCCCCTTCCCCTCCCTCTAGCCCCCACCTCCCTCTAGCCCCCTGGTAACCTATGCGACTCTTGCCTTTGCTGCTTTGCCTGTCATCTGCTTGCTCACCCCACGATCTCTCTCTCTCTCTCTCCCTCTCTCTCTCTCTCTCTCTCTCTCTCTCTCTCTCTCTCTCTCTCTCTCTCTCTCGTGAGTCATCACTTCACCACTTGTCAAAGTTTTCCCATTTCCCATTCTTCTCCTTCTTCCAGTCTTCCAGCACTAATTACCTGGCTCTAAACGCTGCCACAAAGGAATGGAAGAAAGTGATTTAATTCTTCCCTTCCTCCTTTTTTTTTTATATGCTGTTTTCCCGCCGAGCTGAGAGCTATTATCCACGCTAAGCTCCTTTTTAAGACTCAGTTTTATATGTATATGCAGATATTCTTATTGATTTTTCCAGCGTGGACCCGTTCGGCCATTGAGCTTGCCGAAGCCAGTCATAAAAACTAGTGTTATCATCTGGTCACTGGACCCCAGCTTGTAATGTTCCCAAGTCAGGAGGAGCGTCCGCGAGAGGAACGTTTGTTTATGGAGTTTACGTTTCCTTAGCGAGAAGTGACAGAGGCGCAACTGCGTCTCGCCTGGGGCTCTGGTCGACCAGGGATGGGAGGGCAGCTCCATTACGTCACTTATAATGATATTCAAGGTGCTTTTGAGGTTGTCCGGGGAGTGCTGTAGGTCCTGTGAGGAGGTTCAGGGCCCGTCCTGCGGTCTGGGGACTCTGGGGGAAGGAGGATCAGGTCCAGTCCAGCAGGTCTGAGACTCTTGAAAAAGGATCAAGCCCGGCTCAGGAGACTTGAGGCCCTGGGAGAAAGGTCAGATCCTACAGTCTTGAGAAGGGTCAGATCCTGCTCAAGTCTCGAGGCTTTGGGAGAAGGATCACGTCCTGCACACCGGTCTAGAAGCTCTGGGAGAAGGGTCAGATCCTGTCTATCAGTGTAAAGGCTCTGAGAGAAAGGGTCAAATCCTTTCCAATAGTTCAAAGTCGTCGTGAGATGATTCAGGTTCTTCCAGGAAGATCTCAAAGCTCTTGAAGCTTTTGAATGTAATAATTTCGATGCTTCCTTGCCTATAGTGATGCTCGACCTGGCTTTCCATATATCAGTTTCTACTCCTAGAACTTCCATCTTATCTTCTATATCTGTACCTGATCCCGCAAGCAACAGTGGTTACTCCCTTTTGTCAATCAATTTCTTCGAAGACCTTAATCAGGTAGGTTTGAGTGCACCATGGCTTTAGGAATAAGGTTTAAGGCATCTCTGAAGTAGATATACGAGAGCAGAATGCCCAGAACACTTCCATGCGACACTCCAGCCTAAGGCGGGTGACTCCTAGACTCTGTTCCGTTACCTGCAACCCTGAGATCACGTTCGTGAAGGTCCTCACCGGGAGGGTGTGCACGATGCACCTACACACTCTCAGACTTTTGTCATGAGGTCTCATAGCGCCTCACGTGGTTAAAGACCTCATGACCACCCAGGTGTCCGTTCCCTCATCTCTTGCTTATTCTTTCCTCTCTACCTCATGATTTGTCCCTCCTCATCCACTTTCTTTATTCCCCTTCTCCTTTTCCTTTCATTTTTCTGTCTCCATCAATGGCGACTATGAATCCAGGATACTATTGCTCTCCTGCAGCGGATAACCTCGTCACAAACCATCAGGTCCACTGGTTTATGGCCTTCTCGTGTACATCTTTCCCTCTATTTTCTTACGTCTTCTCTCACTTTCCACTCCTCTCTTTCTACGTATTCTCGATCACATTCATAACTCCCCTCACGTGTCTTCCTGTTTCATATTCCTCCTTCCCTCCTGCCCTACCTACCTGCACCCCTCCTGCCCCACCTTCCTGCACTCGTGCCCCACCTTCCTGTACTCCTGCCCCACCTTCCTGCACTCCTGCCCCACCTTCCTGCACTCCTGCCCCACCTTCCTGCACTCCTGCCCCACCTTCCTGCACTCCTGCCCCACCTTCCTGCACTCCTGCCCCACCTTCCTGCACTCCTGCCCCACCTTCCTGCACTCCTGCCCCACCTTCCTGCACTCCTGCCCCACCTTCCTGCACTCCTGCCCCACCTTCCTGCATCCCTCCTGCCCCACCTTCCTGCACTCCTGCCCCACCTTCCTGCACTCCTGCCCCACCTTCCTGCACCCCTCTTGCCCCACCTTCCTGCACTCCTGCCCCACCTTCCTGCACTCCTGCCCCACCTTCCTGCACTCCTGCCCCACCTTCCTGCACTCCTGCCCCACCTTCCTGCACCCCCACTGCATCCCTCCCACAACAACTAACACACCAGTAAGGACGCCACTGCCCAAGGGGGTCATTCCTTTCTGCTGTGAACACAGTAATCATCTTCCTCTGAGGTCTGGCCATGTAGGGAAATGAATGGACACTCTTTGTTGTGTGTACGCCTCTCCCTCTCCTACTACCTCTCTTTTAGCCTCCCTTCCCCAGGCTGTACTCTGTTTCACCTCCATCACAGACGTTCTCATCCCTCTTCTGTTTCCCTATCCAGTCTTTGCCTCTATAGATCAGGTGTTTAGGTTAGGATCACTACCTTTCAACAGATGATCTCGTTATAGACGATCAGATCTTCTATGACTGGCTTTCCCTTGTGCCTGATACTATCCTCTAGCATGTGATCTCGTCAGTGACTATCACTTCGTCTGTTATTCGCCCTTAACAAGTACATAAGTAGGTGTGCCTGTAAGGAAGCTCATTTTCTTGCTCATTTATTTCGTCTTTGTCTAAAATTCGAATTGTTCCTCATTCTTTGAAGCATTCCTTGGTCCAGCCTATCCCTATGAAAGGACACCGTCATACTACTTATAGATATCGTCCTATTCCTCTCACATCTGTCATCTTCAAAGCGTCTGGGTATCTTGTAATGTCTCCCCTTCACAAACAATTAGAATCCCGTTTTTATTCTTTCTGAACACCAGTAGGAACTTCCGTGGAGCAAAGTCTACTGGTGATCATTCTTATGTGACTCACCTCTGGTCCTCCTTTTTCAGGGATTTAGGCGACACTTCTCGCGTTCTCTAGCACAAAACTTCCTCTCTAGCTGATCCATTACACTATTCGTTGATGAACCTCCATATCCGGTCTTAACCTATCGATACTGATGATACTCAGGGTTCTGTTCCATCGCCTAATCTCTTTCATCTCACCATTAATGATCTCTCTTCACCTTCTACCCAGACTCATTATTACGGTGATGATTCCACCCCACACACTTCATCGCAGCTTCCCTCCCCTCATCACTCACTCTATCACTCGTCCTCTTTCTCACGCTGGTTAAATCTCCTCTCTAGGTTCGAACCTGTGCAACATCCCGGGACAGGACCACAGGATATGGTTAAGTTCAATAAGATTTAAAAGCAATTCCTCCCAGTATCTCTCAGTAGGTGTTACGCGTTTCTTTCAGTATAGTCACAAAACATCACAAATTAATTCTGTAATGTTTTTGTTGGCCACAACCATGCTCACCACTCTGTCCTGAAGACCCCTACATCATCAACATGAGCAGGGCCTACTTTCTAAAGGCTAAGAATGTTGTATAGGTTCCTAAATCACTTGATTTCGTTGTGAGAAACTTCTTCATATCTGCAAGTGTTTTATTCGTCTCAGAAGAGGGTGCTGCTCACTGATCTTCATTCACCTTCCGTTTCACTGGTACCCTACACATCACCTCCATCCAACCATCCCTTTCACTTCGTCGTGAAGTTCTTTCTCTTCCCTTGTTTCACAGGCATCATTCCGACCAAAGCTCTCGTGAGCTGTCTCCAAGCTTCCCCGCCACTAAGGATCAGTTCCATGGAACGCGTCTCGCCGTTGCTTCCCATAGCTCATATTTAGAGACCTGCCACACAAGGAATGACCTTTATGGTGCCTACTTCTTCCCTCGAACAGCTAAAGTGTGGATTGTTCTTCCTTCTGTCGTCTTTCCGTCTTCCTATAACACTTCTCGTACCTACCTACAAACACCTAAGGAACAGTGATTAATTTCTATAATATCCTTATCCTGGTAATCCTCCCTTCTTGTAGTACATTCCAAAAGAAACAGAGCAAGGAGCCAATAGAGGATTTTCCCCTAAAAGGCTCAGTTATCTGTTCATGTTAACTCGTTCAAGCGGGAGAATAAAAAGATGTTTTGGAAGGAGGTAAATAGAGTGCATAAGACAAGGGAACAAGTGGGAACATCAGTGAAGGGAACTAATGGGGAGGTGATAACAAGTAGTGGTGATGTGAGGAGATGGAGTGAGTATTTTGAAGGTTTGTTGAATGTGTTTGATGATAGAGTGGCAGATATAGGATGTTTTGGTCAAGGTGGTGTGCAAAGTGAGACGGTTAGGGAAAATGATTTAGTAAACAGAGAAGAGGTAGTAAAAGCTTTGCGGAAGATGAAAGCCGGCAAGGCAGCAGGTTTGGATCGTATTGCAGTGGAATTCATAAAAAAGGGGGTGAATGTATTGTTAACTAGTTGGTAAGGTTATTGAATGTATGTATGACTCATGGTGAGGTGCCTGAGGATTGGCGGAATGCTTGCATAGTGCCATTGTACAAAGTAACTTAAGTGAGTGCTTAAGTTACAGAGGTATAACTTTGTTGAGTATTCCTGGGAAATTATATGAGAGGGTATTGATTGAGAGGGTGAAGGCATGTACAGAGCATCAGATTGGGGAAGAGCAGTGTGGTTTCAGGATTGGTAAAGGATGTGTGGATCAGGTGTTTGCTTTGAAGAATGTATGTGAAAAATACTTAGAAAAGCAAATGGATTTGTACGTAGCATCTATGGATCTAGAGAAGGCATATGATACAGTAGGTAGAGATGCTCTGTGGAAGGTATTAAGGATAAATGGTGTGGGAGGCAAGTTGTTAGAAGCAGTGAAAAGTTTTTATCGAGAATGTAAGGAATGTGTACGAGTAGGAAGAGAGGAAAGTGAATGGTTCTCAAAGAATTTTGGTTTGCGGCAGGGGTACGTAATGTTTCCATGGTTTTTTTAATTTGTTCATGGATGGGGTTGTTAGGGAGGTGAATGCAGAGTTTTGAAAAAAGAGGGGCAAGTATGCAGTTTTTTGTGGATGAGAGAGCTTGGGAAGTGAGTCACGTGTTGTTCGTTGATGATACAGAGCTGGTGGCTGATTCGTGTAAGAAACTGCAGAAGCTGGTGGCTGAGTTTGGTAAAGTGTGTGAAAGAAGAAAGCTGAGAGTAAATGTGAATACGAGCAAGGATACTTGGTACAGTAGGGTTTAGGGACAAGTCAACTGGGAGGCAAGTTTGAATGGAGAAAAACTGGAGGAAGTGAAGTGTTTTAGATATTTGGGAGTGGATCTGGCAGTGGATGGAACCAAGAAAGCGGAAAGTTCTGGGAGCGTTGAAAAATGTATGGAAGTCGAGAACGTTATCTTGGAAAGCAAAAATGGGTATGTTTGAAGGAACAGTGGTTCCAACAATGTTGTATGGTTGCGAGGCGTGGGCTATAGATAGAGTTGTGCGCAGGAGGGTGAATGTGCTAGGAATGAGATGTTTGAGGACAATATGTGGTGTGAGGTGGTTTGATCGAGTAAGTAATGAAAGGGTAAGAGAGATGTATGGTAATAAGAAGAGTGTGGTTGAGAGAGCAGAAGAGGGTGTTTTGAAATGGTTGGTCACATGGAGAGAATGAGTGAGGAAAGATTGACAAAGAGGATATATGTGTCAGAGGTGGAGGGAACGAGGAGAAGTGGGAGACCAAATTTTAGGTGGAAAGATGGAGTGAAAAAGATTTTGAGTGATCGGGGCCTGAACATGCAGGAGGGTGAAAGGTGTGCAAGGAATAGAGTGAATTGGAACGATGTGGCATACCGGGAACGACGTGCTGCGAATGGATTGGACCAGGGCATGTGAAGCGTCTGGGGTAAACCATGGAAAGCTTTGTGGGGCCTGGATGTGGAAAGGGAGCTGTAGTTTCGGTGCATTATACATGACAGCTAGAGACTGAGTGTGAACGAATGTGGCTTTTGTTGTCTTTTCCTAGCGCTACCTCGCGCACATGAGGGGGGAGGGGATTGTCATTTCATGCATGGCGGGGTGGTGACGGGAATGAATAATGGCAGATAGTATGAATTATGTATATGTGAATATATGTATATGTCTGTGTGTGTATATACATGTATACGCTGAGATGTATAGGTATGTATATGTGCGTGTGTGGACGTGTATGTATATACATGTGTATGTGGGTGGGTTGGGCCATTCTTTCGTCTGTTTCCTTGCGCTACCTAGCTAACGCGGGAGATAGCGACAAAGCATGATAAATATATAGATGAATATATATATATATATATATATATATATATATATATATATATATATATATATATATATATATATATATATATATATATATATATATATATATATTCTCGTGGTACTGGAGTTAGAGTTGATAAATGAGATGGCATTACTCCAGTCAATACAATGATCATAGTTTTTAAAGTGATTAAACAAGGCATTTGATTCTTGTCCCGTTCTTATACTATATTTATGTTGCTTAAGTCTAACAGAAAGATCTTTACCAGTCGGCCCAACATAAAACTTATCACAATTTCTACATGGCACTTTATAGACACACCCAGGAGAGTTTTCTGGTGAGTTCCTGCTTTAGATATTTTTTATAGTATTATTGTTGCTGAAGACAACATTTACATTAAAGGATTTAAGCAACTTGGGAAGTACAGTAAAAACATTATCAAAAGGAAGAACAAAAAGATTCTTGATGTCATTGGGAGGTTTGCGCTCAACTCTATAAAATGATTTCTTTGCTAATTTAAGGGATTTATCAATGAAAGATCTAGGGTACTTTAACTTAGATCCAATAGAATATATCTCCTCAAACTCATCATCAATAAACTTTGGACTGCAAATATGTAATGACCTAAGGAACATAGATTGAAATGATGATAATCTAACTCTGTCATGTTGAGATGAGTAATAATGGATATATGAGCATACATTGGTAGGTTTTCTGTATATGCTAAACTTAAACTTGTTTCCTTGTCTATGGATCATGGAATCTGAAAATGGTAGCATACCATTATTTTCATTTTCTACAGTAAATTTGATGGTAGGTACTAAATTGTTAAGTAAGGAGAGAAATGTTTGTAAATTCTCATTTATTGGCAAAACACAAAGAACTTCATCTACATACCTAAACCAAGTTACATTAGAAGGTAAGATATCCTTGTTTAATCACGTTAACAACTATGATCATTGTATTGACAGAAGTAATGTCATCTCAGTTATCAACTCTAACTCCAGTACCACGAGAAATATCATTGAATCTTCTATTACTAAATACACAGAGAATTATAGCCTTGATATTAGTGAAGGTCTATACAAATTGGATAACTATAAGATTTGTAAACAAATCACCTTCTTGTCCACATAATAAGTCTATGATACCCTCGTTGTCTGTCTTGGACAATCACATGTTTACCAAATGGCGTCCTAGCTACGTCTCTTCGTTGTATATCAACTGACTGTTATATTTCTCTTTTGTGTGTCCCCTGATGATGTGATTATTACATGAAAGTGCACTTGGGAACTTATCGTGTTTCATTTTCCCGTGGACTCATATGAATATACTTGATCACGCGCAGAATTGTGACCCCTTCCAATATATATATATATATATATATATATATATATATATATATATATATATATATATATATATATATATATATATATATATATATATATATGCAAAAACACCACCAAGGAAAAAAAACACTATAATATTGAGCGCTTTCATGCATTACCACATCTTCAGAGGGGTAGTTAAAGAATGAGAAGATAGATACAATATAGGTTATGTATACAGAAGGGTCACGCACACCCTTGTGCCAAGCTCGCCTCTCACTAATTACAAGGTCGCTTGACCCCATTCCATGTATCCTCCGGTTCTGTATACATAACCTGTGTTGTATCTATCTTCTCATTCTTTAACTCCAAGTATATGATGATACACAAAAGTGCTCAGGATTTACGTTTTCTCTTGCCAGTGGTGTTCCTGCAGTAATGAAGTCACGTGCTTGTTGATTTTCTGCATATATATATATATATATATATATATATATATATATATATATATATATATATATATATATATATATATATATATATATATGTATGTATGTATGTATGTATGTATGTATGTATGTATATATATATATATATATATATATATATATATATATATATATATATATATATATATATATATATATATATATATATGTATATATTTACTATCCCTGGGGATAGGGGAGAAAGAATACTTCCCACGTATTCCCTGCGTGTCGTAGAAGGCGACTAAAAGGGGAGGGAGCGGGTGGCTGGAAATCCTCCCCTTTCATTTCTTTTCTTTTTTTTTTTCCAAGTGAAGGAACAGAGAAGGGGGCCTGGTATGGATATTCCCTCAAAGGCCCAGTCCTCTGTTCTTAACGCTACCTCGCTAATGCGGGATATGGCGAATAGTATGAAAGAAAAAGATATATATATATATATATATATATATATATACGAACAAAGTGCATATGACCTCGCACCTTCTTAGAACATACAAACCTCAAACAGCCAGGATCGAACCCGGGACCCTTGTGCCATAGGTAGGAGCGCTACAGTTAAGCTATTGATCGCCCCTAATAGCAAAATGACTATTCGAATACTATGTACTCGAATACCCTTCGTCTCACGTTGGTGAGCAACGGGGTCTACACCGGTCATTTCCCATCAGGCTCACACAGCCAGCAGATAGCATTTTACCGAACCTAACTGCACAACGCGGAGGTATATGAATACGAACAAAGTGTATATGTTCTATGAAGGTGCGCGTTCATATGCACTTTAATGACCCTAGCAGATTTGGAAAGATATGAGGCACTTCCTGCCCAAAATTAGGCAAGGTGATGTAGCCATATAGGTAATCTATCAGTCGAATTTCAATCAGATCATGACATTGTCTCAAGAAATATGAATCATCAGCACTGAGAATAACAGAATAAAAACGCAATTGATAGATGGTTCAACGTCCACTCAGAACCAGAGTGTCAGAATTTGAAGAAGTACCAGCAAAGACTGAGGGATACTGTAGAGTATACAGAAGGCAAGACATAGCAGTAATTCCGTCAGGTGACTGTGAGTGTAATGCTGCACAGTGGGACTAAGCATGGATCAGAGAACGAGTGGAAATAACAACTGAAACGATCATGGCAGACGAGGAGGAGCAACTGAATACTTTAATGGCCTCATATGAGACAATCACTCGATCACAATTTATAAACAAATCAACAAAGAAATGATAACAACATTGCTTTGATTTTCCTACAAATGAATCCAGCGATAATGACGGATATTGATGCTACTATGACGAGCGAATATATGTGATCATAACCATGATAGAAGTGTCGACTATCTTGAAGATAGTTGTCGAAATAGACAGAGGCATTCAGCATGAGATTTATAGAGACATGAGAAGTAAAATTCATTTAAATTTCTAACCTAACCAAATAGAATGGAACAAAGGCAATAAACTAATCTATCATAAAAAATATATGGAAACTATCGATAGACAAAAAGAGACAGAAAACGAGTGATGAAAATGTTTGATACCAAAAAAAGGAAAACAAAACAATGCTGTGTCGTATGTTCGGTCATCAAGCAGATAAAGATAAGATAGAGACACTTTGTGTATGTAATCGAGACACTAGTGTATATGAAATACAGTGAGAGACTTCAAGAATCTGAACTATACACTCTGGATCGACGAAGAGAGACATGGATGGTAACATTGGCCCCACAACAAATAGGAGAAATGACCAATGCCTTTATACCTGGAAGCAACTCAGTCAGGGAGACAGAGAACTGCAGTTCCTGGAAATACACGAATATGACATTAGACAAAATATATACATGAATACCTGGCGAGGTCAGTGGAACGCTTAATGTGCATACATACATAGAGTGACTGCAGACGCATGCAAAGGAAAATTAGGCCCAGGGTTAAAGAGGGTACCGGATGAACCTTCAGGTGACAACCACACAATCGAAGCAGCAACAGAAAAAAGAGGGTAAAATAGCGTTATACAACAAGCAACACAAGTGATGACAATTAGGAAGAGTTATTCAACGTATAAGACCATGGGTGAGCGCCACGCGCTGGTCCTGCCATCATGGCATTATCTCTGCGCAGGTACTCGTAAGAAGGTGCTCTCTCTCTCTCTCTCTCTCTCTGAGTTCAAAGCTAAACCAACAAACTTCTCACTAGTTCAAATTCTACTCTTGTTAGCCAAGACCCCAAGCAGCACCATGCTCCAGGTGTACCCCTCCTATCTCTATGCTCCAGGTGTACCCCTCCTATCTCACTCTACGCTCCAGGTGTTCCCCTCTTATCTCATTCCATGCTCCAGGTGTAAACCTCCTATCTCAGTCTATGCTCCAGGTGTACCCCTCCTACCTCACTCTATGCTCCAGGTGTAAACCTCCTATCTCACTCTATGCTCCAGGTGTAAACCTCCTATCTCACTCTATGCTCCAGGTGTACCCCTCCTACCTCACTCTATGCTCCAGGTGTAAACCTCCTATCTCACTCTATGCTCCAGGTGTACCCCTCCTACCTCACTCTATGCTCCAGGTGTAAACCTCCTATCTCACTCTATGCTCCAGGTGTACCCCTCCTACCTCACTCTATGCTCCAGGTGTACCCCTCCTACCTCACTCTATGCTCCAGGTGTAAACCTCCTATCTCACTCTATGCTCCAGGTGTAAACCTCCTATCTTACTCCATGCTCCAGTTATAGTCCACCTCCATCATTGTATGTTCTAATTATTCACCACCTGCATCACCACACGCTCCAATTGTACCTTATTTACATCATACCATGCTCCAGTTACACCCCACCTCCATCACTCCATGCTCCAGTTATATCATACCTTCATTACTCCACGCTCCAGTTTTAACCCCTCCTCCCTTCATTCCACGCTCTATCGCCTGTATCCTGCCTAAGCACACAAGGTGTATATACACAGGAGGAGAAAAAAAAAGGAATTCTTTGATTACACGGAGTGTTCAAGGCGGCCGATGATTGGTCGGACTCATTCGGGCGATACCCTCCCGGCCAATGAGCGGCCACCTCTGACGTCAGTGGGTCAGCTGATCAAACCGCCAGTACACGGAATTCTTTTTTCCCTTATTTTTCTTTCACGTTATGGCAAAACCTACTGACTCACTTCCACGTTTTCTATAGATCGTGAAGCCAACAATACACCTTCGCGGATTCCTCGCATTTTCTTCAGTGACCCAAAAAAAACTCTTCCATAGGAACAATATGTTATATTTTCTCCCCTCGTTTTTCTTTAGTGGACCATCGCTCTTGTTTTCTGTCAGTTGTGGGCGCCTTTCTCACCCCATTGTATGTAAATAGGATGCCGGAGAGTGATGGTCATCTCTGACCCCCGAGGCTGTTGGTGTTCGCACACACACACACACCCAGGCAGACTGTATGGAAGGGAACAGAGCTGTCAGAATGCAGCGTTAAGAACAAGTAGTGAAGATAAAGAATCAGAGGGTAATCACATTGTCCGTGGCGGTGACTTCTACTTGCTGAAGAGCGATAAGTATGGCGAACAATTCAGTTTGTAGATTAGATGTCCAGTTGGTTTATTCTAACGTATTTCTCTAATCTATCACCACTGAGCTGGATCACAATGGCAGCACAGTCTGCCCTCCTAGTGGTAGAGTCGCGAGAACCTTCAGTATAAATGATGCATTGGGTTATGTTATTGTCAGTCTGGAGTTTGTGTATATGTTCAAGAGCATTGGCTTTTGGCCAGGTGTTGAAGGTGAAGACTATGATATGGGTCGTCTATGCCACAGCAGTTCGGACGGAGACACAGAGAGGCTAACCTCCTGGCGGTGGAAGCGTTAGGTCACGGATCCGTTCGTCAGGTGCTTTCGTAATGGACTGCGTCTTTGTCGTCTCTCCTTCTTCCCTCACGACGCTCACGAGGTCACGACCCACGCCAAAGTTAAGGCTACTTACTATAGCACGTGCATTATCAGGTATCTGATGCAATCACACACACACACACATATAAAAACGCAAATATACATATAAGAATAATATATATATATATACATATATATATATATATATATATATATATATATATATATATATATATATATATATATATATATATATATATATATTTTTTTTTTTTTTTTGCTTTGTCGCTGTCTCCCGCGTTTGCGAGGTACCGCAAGGAAACAGACGAAAGAAATGGCCCAACCCACCCCCATACACATGTATATACATACGTCCACACACGCAAATATACATACCTACACAGCTTTCCATGGTTTACCCCAGACGCTTCACATGCCCTGATTCAATCCACTGACAGCACGTCAACCCCGGTATACCACATCGATCCAATTCACTCTATTCCTTGCCCTCCTTTCACCCTCCTGCATGTTCAGGCCCCGATCACACAAAATCTTTTTCACTCCATCTTTCCACCTCCAATTTGGTCTCCCACTTCTCCTCGTTCCCTCCATCTCCGACACATATATCCTCTTGGTCAATCTTTCCTCACTCATTCTCTCCATGTGCCCAAACCATTTCAAAACACCCTCTTCTGCTCTCTCAACTACGCTCTTTTTATTTCCACACATCTATCTTACCCTTACATTACTTACTCGATCAAACCACCTCACACCACACATTGTCCTAAAACATCTCATTTCCAGCACATCCATCCTCCTGCGTACAACTCTATCCATAGCCCACGCCTCGCAACCATACAACATTGTTGGAACCACTATTCCTTCAAACATACCCATTTTTGCTTTCCGAGATAATGTTCTCGACTTCCATACATTCTTCAGGATTTTCACCCCCTCCCCCACCCAATGATCCACTTCCGCTTCCATGGTTCCATCCGCTGCCAGATCCACTCCCAGATATCTAAAACACTTCACTTCCTCCAGTTTTTCTCCATTCAAACTTACCTCCCAATTGACTTGACCCTCAACCCTACTGTACCTAATAACCTTGCTCTTATTCACATTTACTCTTAACTTTCTTCTTTCACACACTTTACCAAACTCAGTCACCAGCTTCTGCAGTTTCTCACATGAATCAGCCACCAGCGCTGTATCATCAGCGAACAACAACTGACTCACTTCCCAAGCTCTCTCATCCCCAACAGACTTCATACTTGCCCCTCTTTCCAAAACTCTTGCATTCACCTCCCTAACAACCCCATCCATAAACAAATTAAACAACCATGGAGACATCACACACCCCTGCCGCAAACCTACATTCACTGAGAACCAATCACTTTCCTCTCTTCCTACACGTACACATGCCTTACATCCTCGATGAAAACTTTTCACTGCTTCTAACAACTTGCCTCCCACACCATATATTCTTAATACCTTCCACAGAGCATCTCTATCAACTCTATCATATGCCTTCTCCAGATCCATAAATGCTACATACAAATCCATTTGCTTTTCTAAGTATTTCTCACATACATTCTTCAAAGCAAACACCTGATCCACACATCCTCTACCACTTCTGAAACCACACTGCTCTTCCCCAATCTGATGCTCCGTACATGCCTTCATATATAATATATATATATATATATATATATATATATATATATATATATGGTTGAGAGAGCAGAAGAGGGTGTTTTGAAATGGTTTGGGCACTTGGAGAGAATGAGTGAGGAAAGATTGACCAAGAGGATATATGTGTCGGAGGTGGAGGGAACGAGGAGAAGTGGGAGACCAAATTGGAGGTGGAAAGATGGAGTGAATGGAGGTATATGAATAGGGATCCCAAGTTCGATCCTGGCTGTTGGAGGTTTGTCTGTTCTATGAAGGTGCGCGTTCATATGCACTTTATTCGTATTCATATACCTCCGCGTTGTACAGTTAGGTTCGGTAAAACGCTATCAGCTGGCTATGTGCGTCTGTTGGGAAACAACCGATAGACCCCGTTGCTCACCATTGTGAGACGAAGGGTATTCGAATACTTAGTATTTCGAATAGTTGTTTCCTATTATACAGTCCCATAGCCTAGCGGTTAGCATACCTGCCTCTTGCACAGGGGTCCCAGGTTCGATCCTGGCTGTTGGAGGTTTGTCTTGTTCTATGAAGGTGCGCGTTCATATGCACTTTATTCGTATATATATATATATATATATATATATATATATATATATATATATATATGACAGATAAGTGGATAAGGATGGAAGAAGACACATGAGACAGCTGAAGCACTTTATTCCTGTTTCGGTTCAGTGAACCATCTTCGTTAAGACGGTCCACTAAACCGGAACGCAGACATCAAATGCCCAAGCTGTCTCTGTGTCTTCTTCCACTTATTTATCCACTCATATATATATATATATATACTTATTTATTTATTTATTTTGTTTTGTCGCTGTCTCCAGCGTTTGCGAGGTAGCGCAAGGAAACAGACGAAAGAAATGGCCCAACCCACCCCCATACACATGTATATACATACACGTCCACACACGCAAATATACATACCCATACATCTCAACGTACACATATATATACACACACAAACACATTCATATATACACATGCACACAATTCACACTGAGTTTCTGTTAAAAGCATAAATGCCCAATGTAAAATGAATAATGACTAACCATCCTACTCCATCTAACATACATTAAAATGATTTATACAATAAATTCTACATGGATAATATTTCCTATCTGTTCATACTTCAATAACCTAACGTTAGAGTATAGAATTCAGAACAATTAGACAGTTCTACTCACACTGTTGATGCTTCATTGTTACTTATGGTGGGTTTGCTCGTGTGGGGCAGGAGGAACCCATCATTAACAAGTCGGTGTGTGATGAGCTACTGGCCAGCACAGAGAATCTGGATTCCCACATTGGCTAGTCATTGTCGTGGTTTCGTATAGTTAAAAAAAAAGGATGGTTTGGTCATTAGGCACTTAGGATTGACCGCCAAAATGCGCGTCCAGTGGTGTCGCTTCGTCTGGCCAATATACAAAGTATCACAACTGTTGTACTTATACTACTAGACAACTGATGACTGTAACTCCGTAAGAATAATATCCTTGAACTTGAAAAATTCTTGACTTCTATTTCATGATTTAAAGGTTAGTATTTTCTTGTAGGTAGAACTCATGTGATAATATAGTCTATTGCTTACGAAGTGTATAACCTCACTTCCCAGTAAACAAGATCAGAAAATGTATCATATTCCTGGGTATAGATGATTATACTGGTGGACGCGATAGATTATTCAATGCTTTACCAACATAGACATTAATGAAGTTCATGCAAGGTACACACGGTCAGTATTACAGTCAGGATCAACACTGACATTGTTTTTGGTATAGTCAGTACTTTGGACACACCTTCATTTCTGAGAGTCAGTATTATCACAGTAATCTTGTGTGGACACCATGTGGTTCGTCTCAGAAATCATCATTATTCAAGTGAAATGGAAAATAAGGACAAAGCTTGTACTGCAGTTATTCTGGTAACTCTTTGTATAAAACAACAAGTCGTCACAATAAAGTTTTTCCGTCTTGTTTCTCCAAATTAGCTGTCATTGTGACTGTCTTATGTTTCACGTGGCTGTGATGGGATTGACAGACAGTACACAGCGAACACACACGATCGGTAATAAGTCATTCCATAGCTTCCCCCACATACTGATGCCTGGATTCCAAAATTTTTGAAAATCCATCAGTACGAGTTTTCAGTATTGACAGTATATCATCAGTATGAGGCACACACCGTCAATAATACTGACAGTGTAGGAAATACTGACAGCAATGCTGATCGTGTGTACCCTGTTTAAAAAGGTCAATCGCTCTTATGTAACATATTTATCCATGGTCTTACTAAAGTGTGGTATTTAAGGTCATCAGAACATACCTAAGATGCTCATGTGGCCAGAGTTACCACCAAGTTGTGTTTATCGGGATAAAAGAAGTAACTTTCGCTCAGTGGCCAGTAAATGTTGATGTACAATGTACTGATGTTATGCCGGAATTCCCACATTTACTTCCCTTTATATCAAGAAAAGAAAGAGTATCATTTTTTCCTAATTCCGAGGTAAATTCAATGTTATGTTGGGAGTTCTAATTATCTAAAATGTAAAGGAATATCGTCCATATACTTAAAAAGAATAAATTATATCATCATCATATTGTTTATAACGCAAAGGTTTAAAATGTGATGAACTCTCTTCCAGCCATCTAATTTCATGATGAAAAAAACACATTAGCTCATGTTAGACCAAGTTGGGTCTGAATGTTGCGCCACTGAACAAAAAGGAAACATTCAGGGGGTGACAAAGATATCAGTTCCTTTAACTAAGACTTATGTAACCCACGACCTGTGTCAGTATGGCTCAATAGGTCGTCAGTGCAGATGATGATGGATTCCTCGATTGGATGTTTGTAAACAAAGATTTTACGTCAAAGGCCTGATGCACACTATGGCTCCGCTCCCGCTCCACTCACGGGACGCTCTCGCTCCGC
The DNA here is from genome assembly GCF_036320965.1 of Panulirus ornatus. NCBI lineage: Eukaryota > Metazoa > Arthropoda > Malacostraca > Decapoda > Palinuridae > Panulirus > Panulirus ornatus. Next base: position 64,808,556 of record NC_092225.1, on the reverse strand, counting down.
TCACAGTCATGGGTAATGCACACTTACCTCTCCGCTCACACAACGGTCATCTTAGTGCACTCTTGCCGCAGGGTGTCTAGTGCTGGAGTATCTGGCAGTGGGAGAAGATGGATTTTCCTTCGTCTGACTTGACTATTGATCGCTATAGCCCTGGACGAAGAGCAAGAAGAATCAAACAGATTTGGAATGGAAGAACTTGGCTCCATCCAATGTTGGAAGAGAGGAAAATTGAGGAGGAGTTTCACACCCTCTATCCTCCTCTGGCTTCAAAATCTCAATCCTCATCTGATTGATGATGAGAACAAATTCTTTCAGTACCAATCGAATGAACTTCGGCACCTTCGAAATGATTCTGTCAAAAATTGAGGAGGAAATATCTAAGGCAAACACAACCTTCAGAGAAGCCATCACTCCTAGACAAACCCTGGCAGCATGTCTCAAGTAAGACACAAAACGTATTTTTCCCTATTCATCATAAGGTCAACCACTTCACTAGTGGAGTTGTGGGGCATTACAGCCTCCCACCTCACTGATGACCAGGGCCAAGGCTGGGAGCGAGACTGTTGCTCTCGCCCTGGTCACGGTTCGCTCCCGCTCCCCTCAAACTATTTTTTGGATGACCATTGCTCGCGCGTGGTCTGAGAGATAGTGTGCATGCCACCAGTGAAATACATGTAATAATGTCTAATCGAAGCGAGAGCGAACCCGCCAGCGGACCGAGAGTGGAGCTGTAGTGTGTATCAGGCCTAACACATTTACTGAAACCCAATTTACAGATTTTTCTGTTACAGATGAAAAGGATTTTTTTTTTGTAAATTCATTATTAGTTATCGATGAAAAAGTGGAATCAAGACTGTAATTGTGAGTGCCAATCGCAGGGAGTTGAGGTCTTATGGGGAGAATTTTCCCTGGACTCCACATTAAAGTAGAATCATTGAAAATTATTACACTCAACAGTTTTCCTTTAAACCTCATCAATATGTATGTTGGTAAAACACTAAGTGAATTATGATGTGCATCAGCATAACCTTAAACTGTGACTAAGGATGTGATATATTTAGCGATCTTGTTCTCTGAGAAGAGAATGATACACTTTGTAAGAGAGTGACCTTAATATTACGTTACTTCTACGCACAAATTAACATTAGGGATATTTGTAAAAACAATTCAGTTATTTCAAAGATCGAGGATGTCATTCTTATGGAGTTGCATTTGTCAATTGTGTACCAGTATAAGTACAACAGTTGTAATGCTTTGTATATTGGCAAAACGTGGCGACACCTTTACAACGTGCAGTTATGAACACCTTCGGTGGCCTGTATGAACGAACTACTCAATTACCAAACCATCCTTAACTTTTATGAAACCACGCTCGCGACAGTGACCACCCAGTGTGGGCAGCCAGCTTCTCTGTGTTGACCAATAATACCGTAATCTTTCCTGTCCCACACGAAGAAACCCACCATAAGTAACCATGAGGCATCAATAGAGTTTTACTGTGGTTTAAGGAAAATTGTATTAGATATGAGTAGAACTGTCTAGTTATCCTGAAGTGTCTATTTCAACGCCAGAATATCTTATCATGAAGGGTAAGGTTTCAATTCTTGACCAGGAAATGTTGTCTTGGTTGAATATATTATATAAATCACCTTTCAATGTACTTTAGATAGAGTAGGAATATCAGTTATCATTCATTTTCTTTATTATTTGTCGATTAATTCATTTCACGTTGGGGTTTTATGACATATATTTTTTTTCAAGGAATATTTTAGATTTTATGCGTTTAACAGAAACTAATAATGTGTAAGTCACCTGTATGTTATCCTTCCTTTGTAGGTTTTAATGATGATATATATAATTACTGCAACGTAAGCCAATAGAACCAAAGGTGTTCATCCATATCCTTGTATATGTATATATCCATATATCCATATATACATATATAGATTTATATATATATATATATATATATATATATATATATATATATATATATATATATATATATATATATATGTGTGTATATATATACATACATATATATACGAACAAAGTGCTTATGAAAGCGCACCTTCATAGAACATACAAACCTCCAACAGCCAGGATCAAACCCGGGACCCCTGTGCAGGGTGCTGGCAGTCAAGCATTCACACACTGCACGGGATCTAAGCTTCAAAATATAATCATACGTGCATTCCCGCCTTGACGTCACGCCATCTCACACTATATCAACATCACCAACGTGGCCAACACAACGCACATACCACAAGGAAAATAAAGAGGTATAGAGCTGAGTATCTCTCTCTCTCTCTCTCTCTCTCTCTCTCTCTCTCTCTCTCTCTCTCTCTCTCTCTCTCTCTCTCTCTCTCTCTCAGTCTCAGTCTCCTGCAAGTTGCAGAGCACAGAGAGTCAAACTCGGAGAAATCCATTTACCATCATTTAGAACCAGACGGCAGATCCAACCGCTCGACATTACCATTACTATCGTGGTCGTTGAGAGCCAAACGGGAAACTGGCATCACTTCCTCCACGCAGTGAACGGCAAGGCCCACAGCAACCACACAGTGAACGGCAAGGCCCACAGCAACCACACCGTGAACGGCAAGGCCCACAGCAACCACAAAGTGAACGGCAAGGCCCACAGCAACCACACAGTGAACGGCAAGGCCCACAGCAACCACACCGTGAACGGCTAGGCCCACATCAACCACACAGTGAACGGCAAGGCCCACAGCAACCACACCGTGAACGGCAAGGCCCACAGCAACCACACAGTGAACGGCAAGGCCCACAGCAACCAACTGTGGCGCAGGCTAAGGAACAGCTACACCAGCTACACCAGTCCAGCCCGCACACATGAAGTGCTTCTGACTCACTCTACCGACGTCCTTCTGCCACAGATACTCGTCCTCATCAGTGAGGCACAAACCAGCCACATCCCTCGACGGGAAAGCCACGTTAAACTTACACCAAATTTATTTTGAAACTACCCAGCTCAGACCCTTCACTCCAACGGCCACACATGTACACACACACACACACACACATACACACTGACCCACACACACACACACTGACACACACACACACTGCATCAAGATATCAAAGAACTCTCCCGTAACAGACTCTGACAACGTACCAAACTCTCATACAAAGTCCTTTGTCTCAATAGAGGATAGGGGTCGACAAATGCATGAGGGTGTGGGGTGAATTCCCCGGCCATGTGGTATACAGGGAGCGACGTGCTGTCAACAGAATGCACAAGGGCAAATAAGGCGGTCAGGAAAACCCACATAAAGGCCTGAGGGGCTTGTTTGTGGATAGGTGGCTGTGGTTAGGGTTCATTACACTTGGTAGGTAAAGAGTGGATGAGGTCGATCTTCGTATGTTCCTGGCGCTACCTCTCTACGTGGAAAACGGCTAATAAGTGTATATATATATATATATATATAGGGGGCAAGTATGAAGTCTGTTGGGGATGAGAGAGCTTGGGAAGTGAGTCAGTTGTTGTTCGCTGATGATACAGCGCTGGTGGCTGATTCATGTGAGAAACTGCAGAAGCTGGTGACTGAGTTTGGTAAAGTGTGTGGAAGAAGAAAGTTGAGAGTAAATGTGAATAAGAGCAAGGTTATTAGGTACAGTAGGGGTGAGGGTCAAGTCAATTGGGAGGTGAGTTTGAATGGAGAAAAACTGGAGGAAGTGAAGTGTTTTAGATATCTGGGAGTGGATCTGTCAGCGGATGGAACCATGGAAGCGGAAGTGGATCATAGGGTGGGGGAGAGGGCGAAAATTTTGGGAGCCTTGAAAAATGTGTGGAAGTCGAGAACATTATCTCGGAAAGCAAAAATGGGTATGTTTGAGGGAATAGTGGTTCCAACAATGTTGTATGGTTGCGAGGCGTGGGCTATGGATAGAGATGTGCGCAGGAGGATGGATGTGCTGGAAATGAGATGTTTGAGGACAATGTGTGGTGTGAGGTGGTTTGATCGAGTAAGTAACGTAAGGGTAAGAGAGATGTGTGGAAATGAAAAGAGCGTGGTTGAGAGAGCAGAAGAGGGTGTTTTGAAATGGTTTGGGCACATGGAGAGAATGAGTGAGGAGAGATTGACCAAGAGGATATATGTGTCGGAGGTGGAGGGAACGAGGAGAAGAGGGAGACCAAATTGGAGGTGGAAAGATGGAGTGAATGGAGGTATATGAATAGGGATCCCAATTCGATCCTGGCTGTTGGAGGTTTGTCTGTTCTATGAAGGTGCGCGTTCATATGCACTTTATTCGTATTCATATACCTCCGCGTTGTACAGTTAGGTTCGGTAAAACGCTATCAGCTGGCTATGTGCGTCTGTTGGGAAACAACCGATAGACCCCGTTGCCACCATTGTGAGACGAAGGGTATACGTAAAATTAGTATTCGAAGAGTTGTTTCTATTATACAGTCCATTGCCTAGCGGTTAGCATACCTGCCTCTTGGCACAGCAAGGTCCCAGGTTCGATCCTGGCTGTTGGAGGTTTGTCTTGTTCTATGAAGGTGCGCGTTCATATGCACTTTATTCGTATATATATATATATATATTATATATATATATATATATAGTATATATATATATATGACAGATAAGTGGAAAAGGATGGAAGAAGACACATGAGACAGCTGAAGCACTTATTCCGTTTCGGTTCAGTGAACCATCTTCGTTAAGACGGTCCACTAAACCGGAACGCAGATCAAATGCCCAAGCTGTCTCTGTGTCTTCTTCCACTTATTTATCCACTCATATATATATATATATATTATATATATATATATTTTTTTTTTTTTTTGCTTTGTCGCTGTCTCCAGCGTTTGCGAGGTAGCGCAAGGAAACAGACGAAAGAAATGGCCCAACCCACCCCCATACACATGTATATACATACACGTCCACACACGCAAATATACATACCCATACATCTCAACTACACATATATATACACACACAAACACATTCATATATACACATGCACACAATTCACACTGAGTTTCTGTTAAAAGCATAAATGCCCAATGTAAAATGAATAATGACTAACCATCCTACTCCATCTAACATACATTAAAATGATTTATACAATAAATTCTACATGGATAATATCTTCCTATCTGTTCATACTTCAATAACCTAACGTTAGAGTATAGAATTCAGAACAATTAGACAGTTCTACTCACACTGTTGATGCTTCATTGTTACTTATGGTGGTTTGTCGTGTGGGGCAGGAGGAACCATCATTAACAAGTCGGTGTGTGATGAGTACTGGCCAGCAAGAGAATCTGGATTCCCACATTGGCTTGTCATTGTGTAGGTTTCGTATAGTTAAAAAAAAAGGATGTGGGGGCGGACTAGGTGGGGCGTACGGAGGGAGGTGTGTGGGGGGGGGGGTGGGGGGGTGGGGGTGGGGGGGCTGTGTGTGTTGGGTGTGGGGGGTCGGGGGCGCTGTCAGGTGATGGGGAGGGGAGCGCGGGCCGGGGGGGGGGGGGGTGGGGGGGGTGTATAGGTGATGGGGGTGGGGGGGGGGGGGGGGGGGGGGGGGGGGGGGGGGGGGGGGGGGGGGGGGGGGGGGGGGGGGGGGGGGGGGGGGGGGGGGGGGGGTGGGGGGTTTTTTCCTGGGTTGCTTCGATCATCGGGGGGGTGGACTGTTGGTACCAGGGGTGTATGGAGGGCGGGGGGGGGAGCAGAGTGTGTTTCGAAGGTGGTGGGGAACTGCGACGGGGGTGGTTGTCGCTATGGTCTCATTGGTGCGGGGTTCTTTGATGCAGGGAGATTTTTCCCTTTTCTTTTTTTGGGGGTTTGGTTTGGGTTTTGAATGTTACTTGGTTTGTTTTGTTGTCTTCTGTTTGAGCTGTTTTTGTAGGCTGGTTTTGGTCTAATTGTCCTTTGTGCTTGTGTTGTTTGGGTGTGTGTGTTATTGTTTATTCATTTTGATCTTCTCTTTTTACTTTGTTTTTTGTTTTATTGTATTTATGCCCTTTTTTTTAGCTTGTTTTGTTTTTTTTATTTTTCTATTTAATGATTTGGGCATTAGGCACTTAGGATTGACCGCCAAAATGCGCGTCCAGTTGGTTGTCGTCGTCTGGCCAATATACAAAGTATCACAACTGTTGTACTTATCAACCTAGCAATGATGACTGTAACTCCGTAAGAATATATCTTGAATGAAAATTTCTTGACTTCTATTTCATGATTTAAAGGGTTAGTATTTTCTTGTAGGTAGAACTCATGTAATAATATAGTCTATTGCTTACGAAGTGTATAACCTCACTTCCCAGTAAACAAGATCAGAAAATGTATCATATTCCTGGGTATAGATGATTATACTGGTGGACGCGATAGATTATCAATGCATTACCAACATAGACATTAATGAAGTTCATGCAAGGTACACACGGTCAGTATTACAGTCAGGATCAACACTGACATTGTTTTTGGTATAATCAGTACTTTGGACACACCTTCATTTCTGAGAGTCAGTATTATCACAGTAACCTTGTGTGGACACCATGTGGTTCGTCTCAGAAATCATCATTATTCAAGTGAAATGGAAAATAAGGACAAAGCTTGTACTGCAGTTATTCTGGTAACTCTTTGTATAAAACAACAAGTCGTCACAATAAAGTTTTTCCGTCTTGTTTCTCCAAATTAGCTGTCATTGTGACTGTCGTATGTTTCCACGTGGCCGTGATGGGATTGACCGACAGTACACAGCGAACACACACGATCGGTAATAAGTCATTCCATAGCTTCCCCCACATACTGATGCCTGGATTCCAAAATTTTTGAAAATCCTTCAGTACGAAGTTTTCAGTATGACCGTATATCATCAGTATGAGGCACACACCGTCCATAATACTGACAGTGTAGGAAATACTGACAGCAATGCTGATCGTGTGTACCCTGTTTAAAAAGGTCAATCGCTCTTATGTAACATATTTATCCATGGTCTTACTAAAGTGTGGTATTTAAGGTCATCAGAACATACCTAAGATGCTCATTGTGGCCAGAGTTACCACAAGTTGTGATTATCGGGGATTAAAAGAATTAAAAAAAGAAACTTTCGCTCTGTGGCAGTAAATGTTGATGTACAATGTATGATGTTATGCCGGAATTCCCACATTTACTTCCCTTTATATCAAGAAAAGAAAGAGTATCATTTTTTTCCTAATTCCGAGGTAAATTCAATGTTATGTTGGAGTTCTAATTATCTAAAAATGTAAAGGAATATCGTCCATATACTTAAAAAGAATAAATATATCATCATCATATTGTTTATAACGCAAAGGTTTAAAATGTGATGAACTCTCTTCAGCCATCTAATTTCATGATGAAAAAAAACACATTAGCTCATGTTAGACCAAGTTGGGTCTGAATGTTGCGCCACTGAACAAAAAGGAAACATTCAGGGGGTGACAAAGATATCAGTTCCTTTAACTAAGACTTATGTAACCCACGACCTGTGTCAGTATGGCTCAATAGGTCGTCAGTGCAGATGATGATGGATTCCTCGATTGGATGTTTGTAAACAAAGATTTTACGTCAAAAGGCCTGTGCACACTATGGCTCCGCTCCCGCTCCACTCACGGGACGCTCTCGCTCCGCTCACAGTCATGGTAATGCACACTTACCTCTCCGCTCACACAACGGTCATCTTAGTGCACTCTTGCCGCAGGGTGTTAGTGCTGGAGTATCTGGCAGTGGGAGAAGATGGATTTTCCTTGTCTGACTTGACTATTGATCGCTATAGCCTGGACGAAGAGCAAGAAGAATCAAACAGATTTGGAATGGAAGAACTGGCTCCATCCAATGTTGGAAGAGAGGAAAATTGAGGAGGAGTTTCACACCCTCTATCCTCCTCTGGCTTCAAAATCTAATACTCTCTGATTGATGATGAGAACAAATTCTTTCAGTAACCAATCGAATGAACATCGGCACCTTCGAAATGATTCTGTCAAAAATTGAGGAGGAAATATCTAAGGCAAACACAACCTTCAGAGAAGCCATCACTCCTAGACAAACCCTGGCAGCATGTCTCAAGTAAGACACAAAACGTATTTTCCCTATTCATCATAAAGGTCAACCACTTCACCAGTGGAGTTGTGGGGCTTTACAGCCTCCCACCTCATGATGCAGGGCCATGGCTGGGAGCGAGACTGTTGCTCTCGCCCTGGTCACGGTTCGCTCCCGCTCCCCTCCAAACTATTTTTTGGATGACCATTGCTCGCGCGTGGTCTGAGAGATAGTGTGCATTGCCACCAGTGAAATACATGTCATTAATGGTTCTAATCGAAAAGCGATGCGAACCCGCCAGCGGACGAGAGTGGAGCTGGTAGTGTGTATCAGCCTAACACATTTACTGAAACCCAATTATTTACAGATTTTTTTTAAGATGAAAAGGATTTTTTTTTTTTGTAAATTCATTATTAGTTATCGATGAAAAAGTGGAATCAAGACTGTAATTGTGAGTGCCAATCGCAGGGAGTTGAGGTCTTATGGGGAGAATTTTCCCTGGACTCCACATTAAAGTAGAATCATTGAAAATTATTACACTCAACAGTTTTCCTTTAAACCTCATCAATATGTATGTTGGTAAAACACTAAGTGATTATCAATGCATCAGCATAACCTTAAATGTGATAAGGATGTGGATATATTTAGCGATCTTGTTCTCTGAGAAGAGAAATGATACACTTTGTAAGAGAGTGACCTTAATATTACGTTACTTCTACGCACAAATTAACATTAGGGATATTTGTAAAAACAATTCAGTTATTTTCAAAGATCGAGGATGTCATTCTTATGGAGTTGCATTTGTCAATTGTGTACCAGTATAAGTACAACAGTTGTAATGCTTTGTATATTGGCAAAACGTGGCGACACCTTTACAACGTGCAGTTATGAACACCTTCGGTGGCCTGTATGAACGAAACTACTCAATTACCAAACCATCCTTAACTTTTATGAAACCACGCTCGCGACAGTGACCACCCAGTGTGGGCAGCCAGCTTCTCTGTGTTGACCAATAATACCGTAATCTTTCCTGTCCCACACGAAGAAACCCACCATAAGTAACCATGAGGCATCAATAGAGTTTTACTGTGGTTAAGGAAATTGTATTAGATATGAGTAGAACTGTCTAGTTATCCTGAAGTGTCTATTTCAACGCAGAATATCTTATCATGAAGGGTAAGGTTTTCAATTCTTGACCAGGAAATGTTGTCTTGGTTGAATATATTATATAAATCACCTTTCAATGTACTTTAGATAGAGTAGGAATATCAGTTATCATTCATTTTCTTTATTATTTGTCGCTTAATTCAATTTGACGTTGGGTTTTATGACATATATTTTTTTTCAAGGAATATTTTAGATTTTATGCGTTTAACAGAAACTAATAATGTGTAAGTCACCTGTATGTTATCCTTCCTTTGTAGGTTTTTAATGAGATATATATAATTACTGCAACGTAAGCCAATAGAACCAAAGGTGTTCATCCATATCCTTGTATATGTATATATCCATATATCCATATATACATATATAGATTTATATATATATATATAGATATATATATATATATATATATATATATTATATATATATATATAATATATATATATATATGTGTGTATTATAATACATACATATATATACGAACAAAGTGCTTATGGAAAGCGTCACCTCATAGAACATACAAACCTCCAACAGCCAGGATCAAAACCCGGGACCCTGTGCAGGGTGCTGGCAGTCAAGCATTCACACACTGCACGGGATCTAAGCTTCAAAATATAATCATACGTGCATTCCCGCCTTGACGTCACGCCATCTCACACTATATCAACATCACCAACGTGGCCAACACACGCACAACCACAAGGAATTAAAAGAGGTATTGTGATCGAGTATCTCTCTCCTTTTTTTTCTTTTTTTTTTTTTTTTTTTTTCCTCTATCTCTCGCTCTCTTCCTCTCTCTCTCTCTCTCTCCTCTCTCTCTCTCTCCTCTCTCTCAGTCTCAGTCTCCTGCAAGTTGCAGAGCACAGAGAGTCAAACTCGGAGAAAATCCTTTACCATCATTTAGAACCAGACGGCAGATCCAACCGCTCGACATTACCATTACTATCGTGGTCGTTGAGAGCCAAACGGGAAACTGGCATCACTTCCCTCCACGCAGTGAACGGCAAGGCCACAGCAACCACACAGTGAACGGCAAGGCCCACAGCAACCACACAGTGAACGGCAAGGCCACAGCAACCACAAAGTGAACGGCAAGGCCCACAGCAACCACACAGTGAACGGCAAGGCCACAGCAACCACACCGTGAACGGCAAGGCCCACAGCAACCACACAGTGAACGGCAAGGCCACAGCAACCACACCGTGAACGGCAAGGCCCACAGCAACCACACAGTGAACGGCAAGGCCCACAGCAACCAACTGTGCGCAGGCTAAGGAACAGCTACACCAGCTACACCAGTCCCCAGCCCGCACACATGAAGTGCTTCTGACTCACTCTACCGACGTCCTTCTGCCACAGATACTCGTCCTCATCAGTGAGGCACAAACCAGCCACATCCCTCGACGGAAAGCCACGTTAAACTTACACCAAATTTATTTTGAAAACTACCAGCTCAGACCCTTCACTCCAACGGCCACACATGTACACACACACACACACACACATACACACTGACCCACACACACACACACACACACACACACACACTGCATCAAGATATCAAAGAACTCTCCCGTAACAGACTCTGACAACGTACCAAACTCTCATACAAAGTCCTTTGTCTCAATAGAGGATAGGGTCCGACAAAATGCATGAGGGTGTGGGGTGAATTCCCCGGCCATGTGGTATACAGGGAGCGACGTGCTGTCAACAGAATGCACAAGGGCAAATAAGGCGGTCAGGAAAACCCACATA
>NC_092225.1:64647607-64782607 GCF_036320965.1 Panulirus ornatus | reverse complement strand
GCCACACCTGGGTCTCTCAGGCCACACCTGGGTCTCTCAGGCCACACCTGGGTCTCTCAGGCCACACCTGGGTCTCTCAGGCCACACCTGGGTCTCTCAGGCCACACCTGGGTCTCTCAGGCCACACCTGGGTCTCTCAGGCCACACCTGGGTCTCTCAGGCCACACCTGGGTCTCTCAGGCCACACCTGGGTCTCTCAGGCCACACCTGGGTCTCTCAGGCCACACCTGGGTCTCTCAGGCCACACCTGGGTCTCTCAGGCCACACCTGGGTCTCTCAGGCCACACCTGGGTCTCTCAGGCCACACCTGGGTCTCTCAGGCCACACCTGGGTCTCTCAGGCCACACCTGGGTCTCTCAGGCCACACCTGGGTCTCTCAGGCCACACCTGGGTCTCTCAGGCCACACCTGGGTCTCTCAGGCCACACCTGGGTCTCTCAGGCCACACCTGGGTCTCTCAGGCCACACCTGGGTCTCTCAGGCCACACCTGGGTCTCTCAGGCCACACCTGGGTCTCTCAGGCCACACCTGGGTCTCTCAGGCCACACCTGGGTCTCTCAGGCCACACCTGGGTCTCTCAGGCCACACCTGGGTCTCTCAGGCCACACCTGGGTCTCTCAGGCCACACCTGGGTCTCTCAGGCCACACCTGGGTCTCTCAGGCCACACCTGGGTCTCTCAGGCCACACCTGGGTCTCTCAGGCCACACCTGGGTCTCTCAGGCCACACCTGGGTCTCTCAGGCCACACCTGGGTCTCTCAGGCCACACCTGGGTCTCTCAGGCCACACCTGGGTCTCTCAGGCCACACCTGGGTCTCTCAGGCCACACCTGGGTCTCTCAGGCCACACCTGGGTCTCTCAGGCCACACCTGGGTCTCTCAGGCCACACCTGGGTCTCTCAGGCCACACCTGGGTCTCTCAGGCCACACCTGGGTCTCTCAGGCCACACCTGGGTCTCTCAGGCCACACCTGGGTCTCTCAGGCCACACCTGGGTCTCTCAGGCCACACCTGGGTCTCTCAGGCCACACCTGGGTCTCTCAGGCCACACCTGGGTCTCTCAGGCCACACCTGGGTCTCTCAGGCCACACCTGGGTCTCTCAGGCCACACCTGGGTCTCTCAGGCCACACCTGGGTCTCTCAGGCCACACCTGGGTCTCTCAGGCCACACCTGGGTCTCTCAGGCCACACCTGGGTCTCTCAGGCCACACCTGGGTCTCTCAGGCCACACCTGGGTCTCTCAGGCCACACCTGGGTCTCTCAGGCCACACCTGGGTCTCTCAGGCCACACCTGGGTCTCTCAGGCCACACCTGGGTCTCTCAGGCCACACCTGGGTCTCTCAGGCCACACCTGGGTCTCTCAGGCCACACCTGGGTCTCTCAGGCCACACCTGGGTCTCTCAGGCCACACCTGGGTCTCTCAGGCCACACCTGGGTCTCTCAGGCCACACCTGGGTCTCTCAGGCCACACCTGGGTCTCTCAGGCCACACCTGGGTCTCTCAGGCCACACCTGGGTCTCTCAGGCCACACCTGGGTCTCTCAGGCCACACCTGGGTCTCTCAGGCCACACCTGGGTCTCTCAGGCCACACCTGGGTCTCTCAGGCCACACCTGGGTCTCTCAGGCCACACCTGGGTCTCTCAGGCCACACCTGGGTCTCTCAGGCCACACCTGGGTCTCTCAGGCCACACCTGGGTCTCTCAGGCCACACCTGGGTCTCTCAGGCCACACCTGGGTCTCTCAGGCCACACCTGGGTCTCTCAGGCCACACCTGGGTCTCTCAGGCCACACCTGGGTCTCTCAGGCCACACCTGGGTCTCTCAGGCCACACCTGGGTCTCTCAGGCCACACCTGGGTCTCTCAGGCCACACCTGGGTCTCTCAGGCCACACCTGGGTCTCTCAGGCCACACCTGGGTCTCTCAGGCCACACCTGGGTCTCTCAGGCCACACCTGGGTCTCTCAGGCCACACCTGGGTCTCTCAGGCCACACCTGGGTCTCTCAGGCCACACCTGGGTCTCTCAGGCCACACCTGGGTCTCTCAGGCCACACCTGGGTCTCTCAGGCCACACCTGGGTCTCTCAGGCCACACCTGGGTCTCTCAGGCCACACCTGGGTCTCTCAGGCCACACCTGGGTCTCTCAGGCCACACCTGGGTCTCTCAGGCCACACCTGGGTCTCTCAGGCCACACCTGGGTCTCTCAGGCCACACCTGGGTCTCTCAGGCCACACCTGGGTCTCTCAGGCCACACCTGGGTCTCTCAGGCCACACCTGGGTCTCTCAGGCCACACCTGGGTCTCTCAGGCCACACCTGGGTCTCTCAGGCCACACCTGGGTCTCTCAGGCCACACCTGGGTCTCTCAGGCCACACCTGGGTCTCTCAGGCCACACCTGGGTCTCTCAGGCCACACCTGGGTCTCTCAGGCCACACCTGGGTCTCTCAGGCCACACCTGGGTCTCTCAGGCCACACCTGGGTCTCTCAGGCCACACCTGGGTCTCTCAGGCCACACCTGGGTCTCTCAGGCCACACCTGGGTCTCTCAGGCCACACCTGGGTCTCTCAGGCCACACCTGGGTCTCTCAGGCCACACCTGGGTCTCTCAGGCCACACCTGGGTCTCTCAGGCCACACCTGGGTCTCTCAGGCCACACCTGGGTCTCTCAGGCCACACCTGGGTCTCTCAGGCCACACCTGGGTCTCTCAGGCCACACCTGGGTCTCTCAGGCCACACCTGGGTCTCTCAGGCCACACCTGGGTCTCTCAGGCCACACCTGGGTCTCTCAGGCCACACCTGGGTCTCTCAGGCCACACCTGGGTCTCTCAGGCCACACCTGGGTCTCTCAGGCCACACCTGGGTCTCTCAGGCCACACCTGGGTCTCTCAGGCCACACCTGGGTCTCTCAGGCCACACCTGGGTCTCTCAGGCCACACCTGGGTCTCTCAGGCCACACCTGGGTCTCTCAGGCCACACCTGGGTCTCTCAGGCCACACCTGGGTCTCTCAGGCCACACCTGGGTCTCTCAGGCCACACCTGGGTCTCTCAGGCCACACCTGGGTCTCTCAGGCCACACCTGGGTCTCTCAGGCCACACCTGGGTCTCTCAGGCCACACCTGGGTCTCTCAGGCCACACCTGGGTCTCTCAGGCCACATACGTAAGAATATGAGGAGTAAGAAAGATGGCTTTACTGGACGACGTAGTAATGGACAGGAGTACAAGAGAGAGAGAGAGAGAGAGAGAGAGAGAGAGAGAGAGAGAGAGAGAGAGAGAGAGAGAGAGAGAGCAGAGTGGACACGTACATTCTACCGGGTGATAGTCGCTGAAACGGGTTGACTGTGGCTGGGGGTAGGGAGATTGTTGCTGGGATTGGGGTGATAGTGGTTTGTTTGGGGATGATGATGCTGGCTGGGTGACGTTGGCTTGGGTTTAGGGTGACGTTGGCTGGGGATGTCTTTATAAGCAGCATGTAAGATAATGTAGACATAGTTTAGATAATGTAGACATAGTTTAGATAATGTAGACATAGTTCAGATTATGTAGAAGTAGTATAGATAATGTAGACATAGTTAAGATAATATATACATAGTTAAGATAATGTAGACATAGTTAAGATAATGTAAACATAGTTAAGATAATGTAGATATAGTTAAGATAATATAGACATACTTAAGATAGTGTAGACATAGTTTAGATACATCAGATACGAAGTTGGGACTTCTGGTTTATTTTCTTTATCTTCTTTTACACCTTCTTCATCTTCTCTTCACCCCCACAGCCCAGGCTGGGGCAAGGCTACTGGATTAAGCCTATTTCTGCATTATTTTCTTTTTCTTTATCTATTTTCCACATTTGTCCATCTTTTCCTTTGTTTTACTTTTTCTTCGTTTTTCTAATCTTCGTCGTATTCTTATATCTTCTTCATGTTTTATCGCTTTTCTAATCTCCCTCTCATCTCCTCTCTCTTCTAATCTCCCGCTCATCTCCTCTCTCTTTTACTCTCCCACTCATCTCCTCTCTCTTCTAATCTCCTACGCATCTCCTCTCTTCTAATCTCCCACTCATCTTCTCTCTCTCTCTCTCTCTCTCTCTCTCTCTCTCTCTCTCTCTCTCTCTCTCTCTCTCTCTCTCTCTCTCTCTCTCTCTCTCTTCTATTCTCCCTCTCATCTCCTCTCTCTTCTAATACCCAACTCATCTCCTCTCTCTCTTTTAATCTCCCACTCATCTCTCTCTCCCTTCTTTCTCTCCCTCGACTTCGATCTTATCCTCCCTCTCTCCTTCTCCGAGGAGTGAGGAGGCAAGAGAGAATTCTCTGTTATATCGGGGTATATCTAGATAGATTGGAGGTATGTGTAGAAGCAGGGGAATGACCATCGTATATCAGAGTATATCTGGATAGATCAGAGGTATGTGTGGAGGCAGGGGAATGACCTTCGTATATCAGAGTATATCTGGATAGATCAGAGGTATGTGTGGAGGCAGGGGAATGACCTTCGTATATCAGAGTATATGTGGATAGATCAGAGGTATGTGTGGAGGCAAGGGAATGACCTTCGTATATCAGAGTATATCTGGATATATCGGAGGTATGTGTGGAGGCAGGGGAATGACCTTAGCATATCAAAGTATATCTGGATCTATCGTAGGTATGCGGTTCCATCAGATGAATTCAGAGATCGTCTACCTGCTTGAATTCCACGTTTGCTTTAGTTTACATTCCTCGCTTGCTTTTGTTTGAATTCCTCGCTTGCTTTTGTTTGAATTCCTCGCTTGCTTTTGTTTGAATTCCTCGCTTGCTTTTGTTTGAATTCCTCGCTTCCTTTTGTTTGTATGGCTCATTTGCTTTTGATTGTATGCCTTACTTGCTTTTGTTTGTATGCCTCGCTTGTTTTAGTTTGTTTTCCTTGTTTGCTTTAGTTTGTATTCCTTGCTTGCTTTTGTTTGTATTCCTTGCTTGCTTTTGTTTGTATTCCTTGCTTGCTTTTGTCTGTATGCCTCACTTGCTTTTGTTTGTATTCCTCGCTTGTTTTTGTTTGTATTCCTTGCTTGCTTTTGTTTGCATGCCTCGCTTGCTTTTGTCTGTATGCCTCACTTGCTTTTGTTTGTATTCCTCGTTTGCTTTTGTTTGTATGCCTCGCTTGCATTTGTTTGTATGCCTCATTTGCTTCTGTTTGTATTCCTCACTTGCTTTTGTTTGTCTTTCTCCTATCTTATTTACTGCTCGTTCGCTTTTATTTTCAACTAGTTTCTTTTTCTTTCTTAAACTATGGGTCTATTTGTGTTTTAAATATTTTTTTTCTTTTCCTTTCTTTAGCGTTCATTCCCGGCACTTGCGATGTAGTGAACTCATTTGTCTTTTCTCTCATTGTTTCAGAACTCTTACTTGCCCTCACTTTGGTCCACTTCTTGAGTTCATGGCAACACCCTCCTGCACTCATTTTGCCTAACCGCTTGCGTTCATTTGCCTAACCGCTTGCGTTCACTTAACAGCTTATAACCAAGACACGCGTTCATTCGCGGTCTTACATACATGTACTCAACGCTCTTTTTCAAATGCGTTCACTTCGTGAAAATCTCAAGCTATCCAATTTGCGTTCATTTGCTTATGAGATCTCGCGTTTTTTCCTTCAAATTCATTGGGAGTATCAAAAGGAAAGCATGGATATCCTAGAAGATCGCGTGGGTATCCCAGAAGATCGCGCGGGTATCCTAGAAGATCGCGTGGGTATCCTAGAAGATCGCGTGGGTATTCTAGAAGATCGCAAGTGTATCCTAGAAGATCGCGTGGGTATGCTAGAAGATCGCGTGGGTATCCTAGAAGATCGCGTGGGTATCCTAGAAGATCGCGTGGGTATCCTAGAAGATCGCGTGGGTATGCTAGAAGATCGCGTGGGTATCCTAGAAGATCGCGTGGGTATCCTAGAAGATCGCGTGGGTATCCTAGAAGATCGCGTGGGTATCCTAGAAGATCGCATGGGTATTCTAGAAGATCGCGTGGGTAGCCCAAAGGATCGCGTGGGTATCCTAGAAGATCGCGTGGGTATCCTAGAAGATCGCGTGGGTATCCTAGAAGATCGCGTGGGCATTCTAGAAGATCGCATGGGTATCCTAGAAGATCGCGTGGGTATCCTAGAAGATCGCATGGGTATCCTAGAAGATCGCGTGGGTAGCCCAAAAGATCGCGTGGGTATCCTAGAAGATCGCGTGGGTATCCTAGAAGATCGCGTGGGTATCCTAGAAGATCGCGTGGGTATCCTAGAAGATCGCATGGGTATCCTAGAAGATCGTGTGGGTATGCTAGAAGATCGCATGGGTATCCTAGAAGATCGCGTGGGTATCCTAGAAGATCGCGTGGGTATTCTAGAAGATCGAGTGGGTATCCTAGAAGATCGCGTGGGTAAGCTAGAAGATCGCGTGGGTATGCTAGAAGATCGCGTGGGTATCCTAGAAGATCGCGTGGGTATCCTAGAAGATCGCGTGGGTATGCTAGAAGATCGCATGGGTATCCTAGAAGATCGTGTGGGTATGCTAGAAGATCGCATGGGTATCCTAGAAGATCGCGTGGGTATCCTAGAAGATCGCATGGGTATCCTAGAAGATCGCGTGGGTATCCTAGAAGATCGCGTGGGTATCCTAGAAGATCGCGTGGGTATCCTAGAAGATCGCGTGGGTATCCTAGAAGATCGCGTGCCCCCACATTGCTCACATTCATTCACCAGTGTTACCAAGACGCGTTCATTCAACTCGCGGGTGTCGAGTCACCTTCTCCGGCGCGCGTTCACTCACCTGTCCGCCGGCGAATCTCCTTATTGGATCTCCGGTGACATATAGAAAAACGGGCTAATGATGGGGATAGCCAGGTTCATAATGGCCGCCGAGGAGACGGGAGTCCGCATTTTCCGAGTGGCAACGCTGTGTTTTCCCGCCAGCGCAAAGGCACTACATCTTTCTAAAGTTGACATTAGATTAAGGCGACTTCTAGCTACATTCCTCGGCGTTTTTTACGGAACTGGTTCTCTTGCTGGCTTCGTTTTAAGGTGATTCACTTATTTTGATAAGCTTTCTTGCCTGATTTCACAAATCTATTCCTGGTACAGAGCGCTGAACTGAATCCTGACTTTGATAAATTTGAATTACATTTCGGTAGAATTCTCTTCTCAGTCATTTATCTTGTCTTTTTAATTTTGGTTAAGAAATTTCAGTCGTAGTTTCTGAATTCTGTCCAAGTCTATATTATCAATAAGGATTCGTGGATGAAAGATGTACAGACTAATCTTGAGAATTCCTTCATCGTTGCTCGCCAAGAGCAGTAAGAAAAAGAAAGATCCCCGTGATATTTTTAGACTTGACTGGAGGCATTTTATTTCGGGGGATGACAGATGATAAACACTGGCTTAATTTACACTTGAGGTTTGTGAGTTATTTATGACATGACCGTGGTATGAATCATAGCCATGACATGCGGCATAATGAGAACTTAATGGTCAATGCTCGCTATTTGCAGAGCGTTGTAGTCGCCTGAAGGGTATATGTATTGGCAGCGCTTGACGCCTTTTGTTAGACTATGATGGCAGTTTTGAAGACTTTCCCCGCTGGCTGTTTAATATTCATAGCAAACCGTATGTATATCATACATTTACAATATTTCATGAATGCATGAATATTGCTTTAAACGCAGACGTTAACAGAAGCAAACATATAACTTGTGAATATAGATATATATTTCTACATATAATACAAATTCACATTAAATTTGCATATATATCTATATATATATATATATATATATATATATATATATATATATATATATATATATATATATATGTATATATATATATATATATATATATATATATATATATATATATATATATATATATATATATATATATTTTCTTTTTTCTTTTCTTTCAAACTGTTCGCCATTTCCCGCATTAGCGAGGTAGCGTTAAGAACAGAGGACTGGGCCTTTGAGGGAATACCCTCACCTGGCCCAATTCTCTGTTCCTTCTTTTGGAAAATTAAAAAAAAAAAAAAAAAACGAGAGGGGAGGATTTCCAGCCCCCCGCTCCCTCCCCTTTTAGTCGCCTTTTACGACACGCACGGAATACGTGGGAAGTATTCTTTGTCCCCTATCCCCAGGGACAAATATATATATATATATATATATATATATATATATATATATATATATATATATATATATATATATATATATATATATATATATATATATGTATATATACGAATAAAGTGCATATGAACGTGCACCTTCATAGAACATACAAACCTCCAACAGCCAGGATCGAACCCGGGACTGGCCCATAGCTTAGCGGTAGCATTCCCGCCTGTGGTACAGGAGTCCCGGGTTCGATCCTGGCTGTTGAAGGTTTATATATATAAGTATATATATATATATATATATATATATATATATATATATATATATATATATATACATACGGAGAAAGTGAAGTGTTTTAGAGTGGACTTAGCAGCGGAAGGAACCATGGAAGCGGAAGTGAGTCACAGGGTGGGGGAGGGGGCGAAGGTTCTGGGAGCGTTGAGGAATGTGTGGAAGGCGAGAACATTATCTCGGAGAACAAAAATGGGTATGTTTGAAGGATTAGTGGTTCCAACAATGTTATATGGTTGCGAAGCGTGGGTTATAAATAGGGTTGTGCGTAGGAGGGTGGATGTGTTGGAAATGAGATGTTTGAGGACATTATGTGGTGTGAGGTGGTTTGATCGAGTAAGCAATGAAAGAGTAAGAGAGATGTGTGCTAATAAAAAGAGTGTGGTTGAGAGAGCAGAAGAGGGTGTGTTGAAATGGTTTGGTCACATGGAGAGAATGAGTGAGGAAAGATTGACAAAGAGGATATATGTGTCAGAGGTAGAGGGAACGAGGAGATATTGGAGGTGGAAGGATGAAATAGAAAGGATTTTGTGATGGGGCCTATTTTCGTATATATATATGATTCATATGATTTTTATCATCCTTGTTCGCCACTTACCACCTTCGCGAGATAACGCTAGGAATAGATGAACAATGCCCATAATTGCCCACTCCCACCCCGTGCTGTTGTCCATAATGCACCGGCACCAGAGTCACCATACACGGTCAAAGCCCCTCAGGCCATTCAGCAATTTACCCTGGCCACTTCATATGCCCTGATCCAGTCTATTGAGAGCACGTCGTCCCCCGTATATCAAGTTGCTCCAATATCACTCCATCCTACGCTCACCTCTCACCCACCTGAATGTTCCGCTCATCATCATGCACGGCTCGTATATCTGGCATGGCTCTTCCTCCACTCTCTCTCTCTCTCTCTCTCTCTCTCTCTCTCTCTCTCTCTCTCTCTCTCTCTCTCTCTCTCTCTCTCTCTCTCTCTCTCTCTCTCTCTCAGCCACAGTGGGGTCAGGAAGCCTTCCATCCAATTACATCCACAAGCTCTTCACTTCTCTTCAGCCTTCTCTTCCTGCCCCCCCCCCCCCCCCCCCCCCATGATGGTGTTGACCTCGCGCTCTCCTTCCGTCATCACTTCTCCCAGTGTTTCCTGCGAGCTGTCTGCTTGTGACCCTGGACTTGTATCCGCGACACACGCCCAGCTGCTGCTTCCCCTAGTTTTCTTTGTGGAGACCAACCACACGAGGCATGACGGTGCTGCCTTCCTTCTTCCCTTGAAAAGCGAAGCTGTGGAATCCACTTCCTTCTCCTCGTCTTTCCTTCTTCTCATTACCTTTCTGTTTACCAGTCATGTTTTCAAACCAAGTTCTTTATTCTTTTTCTCATTATTCTATTTTGGGATATGTCTTTCCCAATTCCAAGATGATTAATATATATATATATATATATATATATATATATATATATATATATATATATATATATATATATATATATATATATATAAGACATACAAATTATATCTTCCTACTTGAATAGATACACTAATATTACAGAGCAGTCAGTTAGGTATACGAATCATTACCATCCGGTAATCTCCACTGAATACTACACTACATTCATAACTGTATTTCCCAGGGTTATCCGCCCTTCCAGCAGATGACTGTAAAAACTAAAGAGATTATATGCTACACTTGCCTTATTAACTTTTTTTCCTCCGTTTTCAGTTTGTTTGGCACGTCTTCAAGGGAGACTACTGCAGTCGCCCGAAACATACTACGTAAGTTCATCGAATTATTATTGTTTGGGCGTATGGTTGGTCAGGTTGACTGGACGGTTCTTTGGTTAATTATCTGGTTGATTAATCAGATGGTTTGGTCGGTTGAATAATTCATACTATGGTTAGTTGACTGAATAGTTAGTACTTGGTAGCTAGATGGGTTCTAAGTTGGTTAATTGCTTGTTTATCTTTACTGGTTGTCTGTATGGTTGATTGGTTGATTGTTGGGCAAGTTAGTATGCTGATGATTGGCTGAATGGTGGTTGGTTGGTTGTTTCGGTGGTGTTGGCCGGTTGGATAATTTATTGCTTGGTCATTTTTGCTGATTGGATGATGCCTTGGTTGGTGCGTTGTCTAGTGAACTGCAATGGCTGACTGATCCTCGTTGTTGATTTGGGATAAGAAATTTCAAGCATGCAATAATGATCATTTTGCTTTGTTATCTGCACCAGATGTCAACCCTTCATCAGTTGATGCATAGTCAACCCAGCTGTTCTTCCACCTCTAAGGGTTGGTCGATAAAATAGGTACCAGGCTAAGGATAAGGTATATATATATATATATATATATATATATATCGTTAAAAGGAGGGCTATTTTTAAAGCATCAGTTGTCCGTTCCGTCTCAGCTGACAGAAGAAAAGCTCTTTCGTTGACCTTGGAAGCAGAGGCAGGCAGTTCACATCAGACAATCATTGTTTCGATAAACTCTCACGATACCTGACCAGGAGTGTCTGAAAGGCCTTGGACATCTCAGCACAGGGCTGCTGTTGCTGCTGGCCCGCACATCAGCACAGGCAGAACGCTCGAGGATGGTCTCAAGACCTGAACTTGGAGGGCGAGATATGGTTCAGAAAGCACGGTGTTCCACCTTCACGATCGACCGCTTCCACACCCAGTCAGTGTCCAGACATCTGTCAGGTTATACTGGAGGGCACAGGACATCTGTAACACAAAGTAACACATTAAGTTTCGTCCCTTATTCTCTGGATACGATAAGTGGTCGGTATGGTGTCTCGCTATAGGCCAGAGGCAGATCAACTGCACCTCGAGTTCTTAGGATGTCTTCAAGCTGGATTTAGGAAGGTGCTGTCAACTACCACGGCCACAGGCTGCAGTATAATGAGGCTTATTCGTATACTGAGATCGCTGGAGAACTACAGCAATCATTACCATACATATTCAATATTACAGTACCTAAAATGATGATATAATAACTTGAGAAAATGCCATGAAACCTCCAGCTTTGGTCATGATCCTAAACCTGTTACAAATAGCCACACACTACCCCAGCGTTCCAGCTTGGTGCCCTGGAAATTCAAACTGACAGCTGTATAATGAGAATGCAAACAAAGTGATTCGCATGGCCCTCATTACCTCATAAGGCAAACAAGGGCCAACTCGTGTCCCACGACTCTCGCTCCCCTGTGATATAAAACTGTCGAGTGATTAGGTTCTCATTTAAAGAGCGAGTTGGTCTCATGGCCATCACTTGTGCCCATGTGTCCACCACAGTCTCTCCCTCTCTTTAACTTGTGAGCCAGTGAGGGGTGACTGGGAGGAGAATTTACACAGATGTTCCTCTCCACCACACAGCAATGCGTCCTGACTCACCCTCAGGATCTTACAATAAAGGTCAAGGTCACAAGCAGAGGTCATAGGAATATGTTAAGATGATCCTTTCTACCACCACCAGCTCAGGATGTGACGCATCTCCAAGGTCATACCCTTGAAGTCCAAAAGGTCACGGCTGACGTCACAGTGGTATCGTCTTCATGTCCCCTCCCATAAGTTCTGATCCAGTAGAGTTTGTCATAATGATCCCTAACGCCCATGTTCATCCTCTGCAGACTGTGTGTGATGAGGAGTCCCTCACGTGCCGTATCACCACCACCCGAGTCCTCCCACCACAGCACTTCAAATTTGATTATGGAAAATTTTTTTTTTTTTTGCTTCACTACCTGGCGATGTTTGCCCCGCCAGCTGGCAACATTTGTCCCATCACCTAGCAATGTTTGCTCCACCACCTGCCAACGTTTGCACCATCACCTGGCAACGTTTGCACCATCACCTGGCAACGTTTGCCCACCACTTGGCGATTTTGCCACACCACCTGACAACGTTTCCCCATCACCTGGCAATGTTTGTCCCACCACCTGGCAACGTTTGCCCACCACTTGGCGATTTTGCCCCACCACCTGGCAACGTCTGCCCCATCACGTTGCAACGTTTGCCCACCACCTAGCAACGCTTGACCCACCACCTGGCAATGTTTGCCCACCACCTGGCAACATTCAGCTGCCAACACCTCAAATTCAACGCCACAGCTGGGATAACAATTTACACAAGTTGTAGTTGTTAGAGGACAGTTCGCCTCAATGATGGCACCGTCCATGGTAGGGCCCTCAGTAATGGCACTTAATCCTGTGGGGAACTCAGAGATGGCATCGATCATGGTGGGGTCTCCAGTGATGATGCCCATTACCATGGAGACCTCAGAGATGGCGCCCCTTATGGCTGGGACCTAATAGATGGTGTCTATCATGATAGGGACCTCAGAGATGCCCACCCATCATGATAGGGACCTAAGAGTTGGCACCCATCATGGTAGAGACCTCAGAGATGGCACTCATCATGGTAGAGACCTCAGATGGCACTCATCACCATTCTCATCACACAATGGAACAAGTGTTGCTCGCTCGCTTCCAGTTCGCAAGATGCAGCGGCCTGCACCTCTGCTCTCTCATCTTACACGTTGATACTTCTACTTACAGCAACAGTCTATGTTTTAGGGCCGCTCTCGTTAGGTAGGCATTACAGTATCCATGTAGTTTATTAACCTACATCAGGACGTTAGTTGGTTGATCGTACTCAAGTGGAGTTTGATAAGGGTCGATAATACCGGATGCAAGCAGCTGAACCAGGACCCTCCGTTGCTGACATCGTACTCATAGAGGTAAGTTATTGTACAGAGTTTAGTGTTAACAGTAAACGGACTGGTGATGAGCCATGTCGTATCAATCAAGAAACTGTAATCATACACATGAGATTGAATCATGTGAAGTGCTATTTTATCATAGATGAAAGGTTATCATTACATGAATATTTCTCTTTGTACAGGGTTATCAAACACATGTAAATCTCACCGTACATAACTCACAGTAACGACCAGCAATCAGAGGGGCAGTAGCGCATACAGTGTAGGGATGGCCCATGCACGTCCATAGATATGGTGATACATAACGTCTCAAAATCCAGACTAAGAATGAGAGATAAAAGCATTATCAAAGTTGCTCATCTCCATCATCAACTGCCGACACAACATTGAAAACATAAAGTGCGAGCAAAAACGAAACTACAAAAGTGCCAAATTTTTATTCTTTTTTCATTTCAATATTCTTTCATCTTCCTCTGAGATGACGTAATGAAGAATAGAACGATTTATCTCCATAGTTCAAATATCTATCAACTGTGTTGTTCAAGTGGAAGTGTAGCGTATCGTTGTTAAATCACCTTAAAGGTAAATCTAAGAAAGTGAGTCATAGAGACAGTCACTTGTTGCTCAAACTCCACAAGACTTCGCAAGACGGATGGATGCCATACTGCCACACTTAGGAACATATAGATGAACCAGAAATAGAAACGGACGCTAGAAATGCAGTTAGATGTAAGGACGATATGGCAAAAGGCATATAGCACGTTGAGGAAGGGATGAGAACGCCATTGAAACAAGCTCTGCATTCGAAGCCCAGCCACACAGCTTTCATCTTACCCTACACCTCGTCTGTTATCGTTGCCACAGGATTCTTAAGATAACCAGTGGTCATGATCGACAACCTTTGTAAAGGGATGGATTATGAGAAGAGGAATGTCCATGTACATGCCTGAGGTTACGAGGAAAGCTGGGTGAAGCTATGAGACTCACGCGGGTGTTAGCATATCATGGTTGTGTTTATCGTGCACGCGTGTTCTATGGCACCCACACGTACATAGCTAATGAAAACAGCCAAGCTGGTATCAACGAAGGAATGTCTCCAAGTGAAAGACGGTGGAGGGAAGGAGTGGGTGCTGGACCCTTGTATGCAGCTGTAGTTCCATGGCAACGGCAATTTTTTCCTTTGTATACTTTTGGCCAGTTTGTCTCTGCGTTTATCCGCCTTCTGATTGTTTCTTTTTTTCTTTTTTTTGTTTCTTATTTTTTTTGTTACTTGCATCCGCAGGTCAATATAATCCTTCAGTCTTGATGACGGGTCGTATGATCAGGACGGCTGGATATCTCCTAGTGCTGTCTTGGTCGGCGTCTTGGCTCTTCTATTTGACCCGTTGGTTGTGGAGGACAGAGACTCAAGGATGTGAG
This sequence comes from Panulirus ornatus, assembly GCF_036320965.1. Taxonomy (NCBI): domain Eukaryota; kingdom Metazoa; phylum Arthropoda; class Malacostraca; order Decapoda; family Palinuridae; genus Panulirus; species Panulirus ornatus. The sequence goes on along the minus strand of NC_092225.1, from coordinate 64,768,069 downwards.
GGATTTACTCTACATCCACTCTATCCTCTGGTCTTTAATACATCTTTATTAAGACATTTTTCATTCTACTTTTATTATTTTAATATCTTACTTCTCATACACCTATTTCTCAACCTTCTTTCTAAGTAGTGATCTAATGAATCTATGTCACTCTAATGTCGTATGCAACACTTGTTCTCAGAGACACATTTACCTCGAACACCAAAAGAATCTGGTAGAACCACTAGATCCCTCTGACCATGGTGGCTACCAGCCTAGTGCACCAAGTTGGCTATCACACACACACACACACACACACACACACACACAAATTGTAGCTCAAAAGAGATTAAGCTTATCTCGTATTAATCTCCGGCTAATCTGTGATCAGGGCCCCGTCTACACTAATACCACATGAAGGGAGCCACTGGTCGTGGTAAACGCGCCGTTATCTCTGCATTAGGCATTCCTCCCACCACCTGCTCCATATGGTCCTGAAGTCCAGTATTTCTCGCAGATTGCATCTCGTAACGTCGCCAGTCATGATATTAGTGTACTCTAGTTCACATACAATTGGCTGGCAGGGAGATTACAGCCTTATCTCTCACAATTTTCCCTTCATCGTCTCGACTGCGGGTCCTGGGCTGCAAGTCGGCCGGGTGGAGGAGGAGGAGAAGGAGGAGGAGGAGGAAGCTCTGGCCAGCAACCTTGAGGGAGAGAACACCGAGGCAGAACGTCGTCCTCAACGAGGCCTGAGAAGGAGTCCAACAAAAGCCAACAAAAGCTCGACAGTAGCGAACAATAGCCTAAGAGATGACGTAATGTTTATCCACCTCCTGGCCAAGCCTGGTGGTTCCACTATGCTGACTCTGGTAACAACAGAGGAGGCCTCTCGGACCACTGCACACCTTTTCATGGAGGTCTGGAGAACCTGGGCGAAAGTTCCTGGACGCCAAACGTAGGTCAGGGATGACCGCGAAATTTATCCTACCCTGAAAACTTCGCCAACATCCACGCCAGGCAGTACGTTTCCCTCCACTGCCTTCGAACCCACGACCTGAGACCTTCATGTCACCTCACACACCACCAGCCGCACCAACATTACGTGATTTTTCAAGAAATTATGTTTTTGTACCACAACACTCATGGTGGGTGAAAAGATGGAATGTGCTTATTACAAAAACACTTTTCATACAATAAATATATATATATATATATATATATATATATATATATATATTTTTTTTTTTTTTTTTTTTTTTTTTTTTTTATACTTTGTCGCTGTCTCCCGCGTTTGCGAGGTAGCGCAAGGAAACAGACGAAAGAAATGGCCCAACCCCCCCCCCCATACACATGTACATACACACGTCCACACACGCAAATATACATACCTACACAGCTTTCCATGGTTTACCCCAGACGCTTCACATGCCTTGATTCAATCCACTGACAGCACGTCAAACCCTGTATACCACATCGCTCCAATTCACTCTATTCCTTGCCCTCCTTTCACCCTCCTGCATGTTCAGGCCCCGATCACACAAAATCTTTTTCACTCCATCTTTCCACCTCCAATTTGGTCTCCCTCTTCTCCTCGTTCCCTACACCTCCGACACATATATCCTCTTGGTCAATCTTTCCTCACTCATTCTCTCCATGTGCCCAAACCATTTCAAAACACCCTCTTCTGCTCTCTCAACCACGCTCTTTTTATTTCCACACATCTCTCTTACCCTTACGTTACTTACTCGATCAAACCACCTCACACCACACATTGTCCTCAAACATCTCATTTCCAGCACATCCATCCTCCTGCGCACAACTCTATCCATAGCCCACGCCTCGCAACCATACAACATTGTTGGAACCACTATTCCTTCAAACATACCCATTTTTGCTTTCCGAGATAATGTTCTCGACTTCCACACATTTTTCAAGGCTCCCAAAATTTTCGCCCCCTCCCCCACCCTATGATCCACTTCCGCTTCCATGGTTCCATCCGCTGACAGATCCACTCCCAGATATCTAAAACACTTCACTTCCTCCAGTTTTTCTCCATATATATATATATATATATATATATATATATATATATATATATATATATATATATATATATATATATATATATATATATATGTGGGAGCGGGGGGCTGGAAATCCTCCCCTCTCGTTTTTTTTTATTTTCCAAAAGAAGGAACAGAGAACGAGGCCAGGTGAGGATATTCCCTCAGAGGCCCAGTCCTCTGTTCTTAACGCTACCTTGCTAACGCGGGAAATGGCGAATAGTATGAAAGAAAAAGATATATATATATATATATATATATATATATATATATCATACTTGATCGCTGTTTCCCGAGTCAGCGAAGTAGCGCCAGGAGACAGACGAAGAACGACCCATCCACTCATATACACATATATACATACACGCATATACACGTACATATACATTCATATACATATATCAGCATGTACCCATACACATGCATATACATATATCAACATGTACACATATACATACATATACATTCACACATACAGACGTATGCATATATTTACACATATGCATATTTATCCTTGCTTGCCTTCATCCATTCCCATCGCCACCCTGCCTCACAGGAAACAACATCGCCACCCCTGCGTCAAGGAAGTAGCGCCAGGAAAACAGAGAAAAAAGACCACATTCATTTACATTCAGTTTCTAGCTGTCATGTGTAATGCACCGAAACCACAGGTTAGGTTAGGTTAGGTTAGGTTAGGTTTGGTTAGGGTTAGTTCTCTCAGACAAAGCAGTTGTTAAGACTAGTTTTGACTGAAACATTTAGGTAAAACTAAGTATAAAAACACTGCAGTCCTGCATTTCGTGTTTTACCCACCTTCCTCAGGTGCAAAAAAGGGTTCTGTCTAGTTGAAACGAATTCTCACTGATATCTGGTTTTAACTACACAATACATACAAAACTGTATAACTCATGAATGGGAGGTTACATAAGTATTGCCTTAGTTAAGTATTGCCTTAGTTAAGTATTGCCTTAGTTAAGTATTGCCTTAGTTGTAGTCGAACCTCAGATGTCTTCGCTAAGTGATTCAGGGTTGTCCCAGTGAGCCAACTGGACAACTGGCCGAGTGATGCTACTTAATAAACGTAAAGGTTCTGGTTACCGCCGGCAAAATAACCATAAACAATGGTTTCTCAACGGCCGTCAACTGCTGCAGGTCGTTAGGGAAATGCCTCAACCCAGGGAGACCAGACCACTGGCCACTGACGAGACACACTGGGTGGGGTGACCTCAGGTCATCCCTGTACCCTGATACTTGTTGGAGTGACCTCAGGTCATCCTTGTACCCTGATACTTGTTGGAGTGACCTCAGGTCACCCTCGTACCCTGATAGTTGTTGGAGTGACCTCAGGTCATCCTTGTACCCTGATACTTGTTGGGGTGACCTCAGGTCACCCTTGTACCCTGATACTTGTTGGGGTGACCTCAGGTCACTCTTGTACCCTGATAGTTGTTGGAGTGACCTCAGGTCACCCTTGTACCCTGATAGTTGTTGGAGTGACCTCAGGTCACCCTTGTACCCTGATAGTTGTTGGAGTGACCTCAGGTCACCCTTGTACCCTGATACTTGTTGGGGTGACCTCAGGTCACTCTTGTACCCTGATAGTTGTTGGAGTGACCTCAGGTCACCCTTGTACCCTGATAGTTGTTGGAGTGACCTCAGGTCACCCTTGTACCCTGATAGTTGTTGGAGTGATCTCAGGTCACCCTTGTACCCTGATAGTTGTTGGAGTGACCTCAGGTTATCCTGGTACTTGCCTGAGTGACCGCAAGTCGTCTTCGTGCTCTGATATTTGTTGGGGTGACCTGAAGTCGTCCTAGTCCTCTGATGCTTGTTGGAGTGACCTCAGGTCATCCTTGAGCTCTGGTACTTGTTGGGGCGACCTCAAGTCATCCTAGTACTATGGTATTTTGCTAGATTGACCTATGGTCGTCCTTGTACTCCGGTACTTGTTGAAGTGATCTCAAGTCCTTCCTTGTAATCTGGTACTTGTCATGGTGACATCAAGTCGACCTTGTACCCTGTTACTTGTTGGAATGAGCTTAGGTCACCCTTGTATTCTGGTATTTGTTAGGTTGACTTCATGTCGTCCAAGTACTTTGGTACTTGCTGAAGAACACATTAAACAACCGAGGCCCAAGATTCCTCAATACCTCGCCAGCTATCATCAGAAACACTCCATGACGCACAGAAGTTTAAGACTGCACTGGACAAGTGTACCAGACCAGGCAGGCCGTGGGGGCTCTGTAGGCCTGAGGGCTGCAGCGGCCAGCATCTTGATCGACCAATAATCCAACCCAAAAGCCTGGGTCCAGCTGGGGCTTACGGGTGAAGAACCCCCGAAGACTTCATCAGGTGGACCTTGTAGAGCAGCAGTTACACTCAAGAGTGACCAGAGCTCTGCCTGGTGACCTGCACTTCCTGACCCACCTAACATAATGACGGGGATGATGACAAAGACCGTCTCTTCTCTCTACCACTGCCTGCAGGGGACCACAGCCCCTCATGTCCCAATGAGACAGCCGCTAAATTTCACTTTTTTGGCGTTAAAGTGACTCTAAGGTTTTCTAATATGGATTGATGGCTACGTCTTGTCCTCTATGATCATTCCAGTATACATCAGTGCTTTCCAGACGGCAAAGTCTCATAATGTATCTCTTTTCTGCTCACAGGCAAGAATTTTATCCAAGATCTTCTCTGGCAATTCTTGCCACTGTCTTCTCTTTCCTATAGATTCCGCAAACCCTGAGTAGAAAACAAGCTCCTTTTTTTTGTCTCTCCGCGAGTAGCACGTCGCATGGCTATGACTCCTCCGTTATCTCCATTGTTCCTCTCCGTTAGGTAACAGTCGCGTTGGAAATGCCATTTCCTACAGCCTCTGTAATCTAGTCTTTCTACACGTTTTATTCGCTTAATTACTGTTATTTGGTGTCATTTTTTCTTCTATTACTCGAACTAAGATTTTCTAAATTGCGTTTCATTTCTGTCATCAGTGTATCCATTTTTTTTGCGGTCATTTCCATTTGTCTCTTGTTGCTTCATTGGCCCGTGTTCCTTCGTGTTCTTTTTTATTCGTGTTTGATCGTCAAACATTTTGCACATTGGTGAAAGTCGTTTACGTTTTATGTGTAGCAATATCATGAAATGTATAATATATATATACATATATATATATATATATATATATATATATATATATATATATATATATGTATATATGTATATATATATGTATATATAAATGCAGAAAATCTCAAAAAAACTAGGCCACGTAAATGCAGAAACACCTCTGGTAAAAGGAAGCATGAGGAACCTGAGCTCTCTCGTGTATCACCACATCTTTAGAGGATTTTTTCTCTCTCCCTCTGTAACTAGTCCTCTGAAGATGTAATACACGAAAGCGCTCAGGATGTTCGAGATTCCCTTTACTAGTAGTGTTTCTGCACACACACACACACACACACACACACACACACACACACATACACACACACACACACACACACACACACACACACACACACACACACACACACACACACACCATTATCCATTTTTTTTATATATATACCATGAGATGCCACTGGGAATAAGGTGGATGCGGCCCACGATGATTGTAACTTCTCAATTACCTGTGGTAATCATAGGTCATGTTATATTTATGCATAATTAAGTCCCAATAACTACCAGTTAGGGCCTGGGGATCGCAAGGGACTGACAGGTCAATGGTCATTACCGTCATCATTAGTCCCCCAGCAGAGAGGACCGGACCATAAAATTTTCACCTGATATAAACATTAATCTTTTTATTGATCCCCCAAAATAAAGGATAAATCAAAGACCAAACCACCCGACCCTTGCGTGAGGGGTGAATCATACGATGGGCTAATTATGAGATTATCCTGATTGTATAATTACAAAAGCCATAATTACCCTTACTTAACAATATAATGGATATAGATGTTTCTCACTAGCCTCGTTTCAAGCTCACATTCTCCTGGGGTCGGATTATCTCCTGACACACGGGTGAAATGATATGTGAAATCGGCTTTAGGGTAGGGTTAGGGAGGCATGACAGTACTATACCCACCTTTCCTATGGGTTACTGCCGTGGCTGTAAAGGCGAATAACACTGAGTGAATTAGTACCAGTGTGAGCCCTGGTATACACAAAACACCTGGTATGAGAAGGGCATATATGAAGAGGAAATGATCATATAGAGTTCATCTGAAGATATACGTGTGTATATGTATGAGCACATATCATATGTAATACCTGGATATAAGCAGATAAAACGTGGGGACCTGAACACTCTATATATCAAATGAATGCTTACAAGACTAACCCTTGAACTACGTCAACTTCACCCAGGAAAACAATGATTTATCACCTACGTCCATTTTGGCTCCTTAGTGTACGATAACTACCACTTACGTACGATATTTCTATGTTTCGTGCTGACAGTGCCGTCAGAGGAGAAACTGTCGCTGGTGTGGTCAGCAAACAGCGCGTCGTCGTCACCAGGCACGGATCGCCGGCGTCACGTCCTGTCCCCCCCCCTAACCCCATCCTCCCCCAGCCTCACCCCAATTTAAATGGCCAGCACAGGAAGTGGCGCCGGAAGCTCACGTAAGCCCCACCTGAAAGTTGCAAGAGAATATGGAGCAGCGGTAACTGTGGTAGGGTGACGACGCGCCTTGCCTGCCAGCCACCACGCACACCTGCTCTAGCCTTGGGTGCTCCTGTGTTTGACTCACTCACTAGTCAAGCCCTGGTCTTAAAATGTTCACATTGCCCTCCCCACAATGACGATGTACTTTAGAATATATTTTTTTTTTTTTTTTTTTATACTTTGTCGCTGTCTCCCGCGCTTGCGAGGTAGCGCAAGGAAACAGACAAAAGAAATGGCCCAACCCACTCCCATACACATGTATATACATACGTCCACACACGCAAATATACATACCTACACAGCTTTCCATGGTTTACCCCAGACGCTTCACATGCCCTGATTCAATCCACTGACAGCACGTCAACCCCGGTATACCACATCGATCCAATTCACTCTATTCCTTGCCCTCCTTTCACCCTCCTGCATGTTCAGGCCCCGATCACACAAAATCTTTTTCACTCCATCTTTCCACCTCCAATTTGGTCTTCCACTTCTCGTTCCCTCCACCTCCGACACATATATCCTCTTGGTCAATCTTTCCTCACTCATTCTCTCCATGTGCCCAAACCATTTCAAAACACCCTCTTCTGCTCTCTCAACCACGCTCTTTTTATTTCCACACATCTCTCTTACCCTTACGTTACTTACTCGATCAAACCACCTCACACCACACATTGTCCTCAAACATCTCATTTCCAGCACATCCATCCTCCTGCGCACAACTCTATCCATAGCCCACGCCTCGCAACCATACAACATTGTTGGAACCACTATTCCCTCAAACATACCCATTTTTGCTTTCCGAGATAATGTTCTCGACTTCCACACATTCTTCAAGGCTCCCAGAATTTTCGCCCCCTCCCCCACCCTATATATATATATATATATATATATATATATATATATATATATATATATATATATATATATATATATAGAATATATATATATATATATACATATATAGAATATATATATATATATATATATATATATATATATATATATATATATATATATATATATATATATATATATATATATATATATATAAACAGGAGTACCCAAGATTTCGACTGAATTTCAAGCCATTCTAATGAATACGTCAATATGAACAAGATGATATATACAAAACCAAACTTCACCACGACCAAGGGAACAAGGAACAGCTGATTTGAGAAACATGGAAAGGTGGACCAGAACAGGAAAGTGAACCGTCTCTCTACTTGGCAAAGGACGTCAGGTCATCTACTGTTTTCTTATTTCCCCAAATTTCAACAGAGATTCTATTAAGATGTCTAATCACTACGTTCTTTTATTCATCTTTATGGCGCTGTTAACTTTGATAAGAGAGGTTTGAACATAAAGTCTTTTTATAAGTGACATGCAAGGGTAAACATTGTTTGACTCCCACCAGTTCATTGGACGTGAATAATCTTCAGTATGTTAGAATATTGCCTTTGATTCTGTAGCTCTCCTTACTGAATGGTTATGTTGCTGAATCTTCTACTTTAAGGACTTAGTTGTGTGGCTAATATACATCTTACTACAGACTTGATTTGGAACACAGTAGACACCTGAATTTTTATTTGATGATGGTCTGTTTTTTCTAAGTATGGAACTCCGTGTTTTCCTATTGAAAAGAATACTAATAAAAAGTTGTTTCAATAAAGGTGAAAAACTCCTTTAGAGAGAGTAGAGCCAGAAGAGTTTTGTTATTGAATAGTCTTCCTTCTCATTCTGTCAAAAATGTTTACTGTTACATGTATATTTCTTGCGGCCTCAAGAATTTTCGACCATGAATTCTTAAATGAAGAAATTGTACAGATCTACGACATTACGATAACACTGAGTTATCCTGAGAAGGTTACTGACACATGTACGCAAAAAAAAAGCAAAGAAGACCTGCTATTGTAATGAGGAGGAAGACAAATTCAACAAACAAAAACATTTTGGTTCTACTCTACATTTAGGAATCTTTAGCTTTTACTAGAATGTTGAAACAAATATCATGAACTTTGTTTTCACATCTGAAAACACCATATGGAGTTCCTTGATAAAGATCAGGTCATCATCTAATGAATAACCAGGTGTTTACTTTGTTTCGTCTTAAGTTTGTTGTAAAATGTATATTAGCCAAACAAGTAAGTCTTTAAAGGAGAGGATTCAACAGCATAGATATTCTGAAAGGAGAGCTTCAGAATCAAACGCATTATTCAAGCATACTGAAAATTATTCACACACATTGAACTGGGAGAGGGAGGCAAAATTTGTTTACTTTTGTGTGTCATTTATAGAAAGGCTTATTGTTGAAACCTCTCTTATCAGAGTAAACCAATCAGCACCATAAACAAGAATGAAGGAATTTAGTGATTAGATATCTCAATGAAATCTCTGTTGAAATGTGGCACAATTAAGAAAACAGTAGATGACCTGAAGGTCGTGTCCACCATTCCATGTTTCTCAGATCAACTGCTCCATGTGTCCTCAGGTGTGGTGTAGGCTGGTTTTGTACATATTCTTTTGCTCGTTTTGACTCTGCTGCCTTGGAAACGGCTTGAAATACAGTCGAAAGCTTGCAGCTTCTGTGTATATTTTTCAAGCGAGTTTCCTCATATCAGTACTTTATGAGTGTGTATGATTTACCACAAGGTTCCTGGGGTAGGGGAGAAAGAATAGTACCCCCGCATCCTCTGCGTGTCGTAGAAGGCGGCTAAGAGGAACGGGAGATGTGGGCTGGTGATTTAGGGAATCGGCAAGAGGGAAGTGCTTGGATAGGAGAAGGTGCCTCTTAGAAATTCAAAAAAAATTGCATTGTATACACTGTGTGGCATAGGTTCTGTTAAGGATTAAATGGCCCATGCACCACTCAGGAAGTCGGCTATATCCACTAGCCGGGATCACAGATCATGGGGTAAGTTCACAATAACTGACATGAAATTGTTCAGTACGAAAGTTCCATCTTGAGATGAGGGGGTCTTGTGATGCGTTAAAGCGGTGTTTGCTAGAGAGATAGATGGTGTGTATAATTCAGTAGAGAAAGCATAATTCGTACGTGCCTGGGGAGTGTGGTTTCGGATGGGTGCATGTCTGATGAGGTGGAGTTTAAAACTGGTTTGGGAGGATGTTTGCTTTGTGCCTGTCAGGTCATTTCGATGCGTATGTTTTCGTCAGTGTCGCATTTCTTTGGGTTGGGGGGATTTGTAAGTAAAGGTTGGTGAAGTACAAATCAGGGGTAAGTCTTTCATATTTGCATGGTTGGTGGTGATTAGTTATGGAGTAAATTGGATGCAAAAGTTTCAATTCTGTTGCATAGAACTGAGTACCGAAAACATTTAGGTGATATGATATTGGAAGTATTTGTACTTCGTTGTGGAGGCGCTGAGCACTCATGGTGATTGGGCAGCCACTGACTGTTATGAAAACTGCTTTGTGTGGTTTACAGACTTTCTAGATTTGTTTACGATAGCGTGGATGACCAGGTAGGTGAGGCGTAGGTTAGGGCGGAGCGAACGAACTGTTTATAGAGAATAATAAGGGATCGATTTTCTTGTCCATATGCGGTACTGGTAAGTGTACTGAGAGCGTTTAGTTTGTTTATGGCCTGTAAACTATTGTTTGTAATGTGAGGAGTGAATAACCTTGCTCTTATTCACATTTACTCTCAACTTTCTCCTTTCACACACTTTTCCAAACTCAGTCACTAACTTCTGCAGTTTCTCACTCGAATCAGCCACTAGAGCTGTATCATTGGCGAACAACAACTGACTCACTTCCCAGGCCCTCTCATCCCCAACGGACTGCACACTCGCCCCTCTCTCCAAAACTCTTGCATTCACCTCCCTAACAACTCCATCCAATATATGTCCATGGGGACATCACACAACCGTGCCGCAGACCGACCTTCACAGGAAACCAATCATTCTCCTCTCTTCCTACTCGTACACATGCCTTACATCCTTGGTAAAAACTTTTCACTGCTTCTAGCGACTTACCTCCCACACCATATACTCTTAAGACCTTCCACAAAGCATCTCCATCAACCCTATCATATGTCTTCTACAGATCCATAAATGCCACATACAAATCCATGTTTTTTCCCAAGTCTTTCTCACACACATTCTTGAAAAAAAAACCCTAATCCACACAAAGCGAAAAAACACCGTCATCTAAAAACAAGCGGCGGCCCCATAAAGAAAAATCGATTAAACGAGACATGAATAATAAAAAGAAAAAAAAAATAAAAAAAAAAAAAAAAAAAAAAAAAAAAAAAAAAAAAAAAAAAAATATATATATATATAATATATAATATATATAATATATATATATATATACATATCACATACAAACCTCCAACAGCCAGGATCGAACCTGGGACCCCTGTGTCACAGGCGGAAATGCTACCGCTAAGCTATGGGCCTGTGGCACAGGGGTCCCGGGGTTCGATCCTGGCTGTTGGAGGTTTGTATGTTCTATGAAGGTGCGCGTTCATATGCACCTTATTCGTTTATATATATATATACATATATATATATATACTATATATATATATATAAATATATATATATATACTATATATATATATATCATATATATATATATAAATATATAATATATATATAATAATATATATATATATTAATATATATATATATACCATTAAATTCTCAAATAAGTCTGTTGGGTTTAAACACATAAGGACAAAGATAACCGCACCTTTCTTTATCGTTTCTTGCCATCCAATTTTCCCCCATAAATAACCTGAGGATTATGTAATGACGTGGCTGGACGAGACTCCTGAACAGGCCAGCATGATAATTGTCATCCTCCTCCCTGTGGTCCACATCAGACCTGCTGGTTTCTCAGGGTTTATCTGATGGAGTTACGAATTACATGTCGTGTGTGCCCGGATGAAATTGTCTTCTCCCTTCGTCTTCTTCTTCTATCTTGTTTACTTTACTGGGGATAAAGAAAAGCTTTTTTCTTTTGTCTTTGTCTGCCATTATGTGTTTTTCTTTAAGTTTATATTTAGAATTCTTTTTCTTTTCGAGTGTAAATATGCCGTATTATACGATTATCTTTTTGTATATATTTCGCCTCAGGTTCTTTTGCTAAGAAAAGACTCTTACATTAACCAAGATCTCTTACTAGCAGCTTCTCTAGCTCCGAGGTTGCGTTACTTCCAGTAGCTGGGAAAATAATGGACCCCTTGAGAGTGAGAACTTCTCTGACGAGCGTGTTCTCTCGCGATACGGCCTCGCCAAAGCTGATGTAAGCTCTTGCAGATATAATCCGGTAATATATATATATACTATATATATATATATATGTGACGGAGTTTGGTAAAGTGTGTGGAAGAAGAAAGTTAAGAGTAAAAGTCAATAAGAGCAAGGTTATTAGGTACAGTAGGGTTGAGGGTCAAGTCAATTGGGAGGTGAGTTTGAATGGTGAGAGGCTGGAGGAAGTGAAGTGTTTTAGATATCTGGGAGTGGATCTGTCAGCGGATGGAACCATGGAAGCGGAAGTGGATCATAGGGTGGGGGAGGGGGCGAAAATTTTGGGAGCCTTGAAAATGTGTGGAAGTCGAGAACATTATCCCGGAAAGCAAAAATGGGTATGTTTGAAGGAATAGTAATTTCCAACAATGTTGTTATGGTTGCGAGGCGTGGGCTATGGATAGAGTTGTGCGCAGGAGGATGGATGTGCTGGAAATGAGATGTTTAGGACAATTTGTGTGGTGGTGAGGTGGTTTGATCGAGTAAGCAACGTAAGGTAAGAGAGATGTGTGGAAATAAAAAGAGCGTGGTTGAGAGAGCAGAAGAGGGTGTTTTGAAATGGTTTGGGCACATGGAGAGAATGAGTGAGGAGAGATTGACCAAGAGGATATATGTGTCGGAGGTGGAGGGAACGAGGAGAAGAGGGAGACCAAATTGGAGGTGGAAAGATGGAGTGAAAAGATTTTGTGTGATCGGGGCCTGAACATGCAGGAGGGTGAAAGGAGGGCAAGAAATAGAGTGAATTGGAGTCATGTGGTATACAGGGGTTGACGTGCTGTCAGTGGATTGAAGCAAGGCATGTGAAGCGTCTGGGGTAAACCATGGAAAGCTGTGTAGGTATGTATATTTGCGTGTGTGGACGTGTGTATGTACATGTGTATGGGGGGGGGGGGTTGGGCCATTTCTTTCGTCTGTTTCCTTGCGCTACCTCGCAAACGCGGGAGACAGCGACAAAGTATAAAAAAAAAAAAAAAAAAAAAAAATATACATATATATATATATATATATATATATATATATATATACATATCACATACAAACCTCCAACAGTCAGGATCGAACCTGGGACCCCTGTGTCACAGGCGGAAATGCTACCGCTAAGCTATGGGCCTGTGGCACAGGGGTCCCGGGTTCGATCCTGGCTGTTGGAGGTTTGTATGTTCTATGAAGGTGCGCGTTCATATGCACCTTATTCGTTTATATATATATATATATATATATATATATATATATATATATATATATATATATATATATATATATATATATATATATATATATATATATATATATATACATATAAAAAATGCGATGCCTAGTATACTAGCATTTTTCTTTTTTTTTGGATGGGAGTGATTGTTCAGTCAGGGAGATGGGAAGATGCAGGTTCGATCCATATCCGTCTTGGGCTTGAAGGGTGGTGGTTGTGGACGTCCGTGGTGAAACCAGGAGGTGAAGGGTAGGTCATGTAGGAAGAGACTGAGGGTTGGAGAAAGAACTGCTCTGTGGAGAATTCCGTTGTAGAACTTGAGATTGTTTTGATGTTGAAGCCTGTGAAAGTGATGCTGGCTTGGCAGGCAGTTCTAAAGTCGGCTGATCATTCTTTGACACTATTATGGAAATTGGTTTCAAGTGTCTTTTGTTTAAGGTTATGTCGGGAGATGGCGTTGATTGCTTTGTTGACCTGTATTGCCACTAGCACTACGTAGGAGGAAAGGGGACTGATGGAATCCCTCGAGCAGGTGTTGTGTGAGTGTGAGTCTGTTTGTAGTATGGTGGCGGATTGGGTCCAAAGGTGTGCTGTGAAACTGAGAATGAGATCTATTTCTTGAGTCTACTGCAAGTCAACTTTCATGGAGTTTAGCTAATGAAGACAGAAGTAATATAAGGCGGCAGAAGAAGAGCAGGTTAGGTTGTCTAATGATCTTTTGGACTCGTGCCACGTTGACAAGTTTCCAGGAGTTTAGGGTTTTGTTGTGTGATCAAGAGGTGGTTGAATACGTCTGTATGTGCTAGGATCGCAATTGAGTTTAAGTGGTTTAGGTTGAAGTCTGATATTTTTCTTTCCATGTTCTGTGGCAGGAGAGTTCTTTAATGTTTCAGTTGCGTTGCCAGTGTCACTGGGAGAGATGGGTGGGTCATCAGCTCTTTCAGAGTGGAATTATTGTAGATATTTCATGACTTTCCTGTTTTTTGCGGGTGTGGTAGATTTACGGTGAAATTCTGAGAGGAATTTCATGAGTATTTAATGCCTGTTCTTTGGAAGATGTTGTGTGCTTGCGTGTCTCGTGCTTAATGTGCTTGCGTGTCTCGTGTTTCATATGCTTGCGTGTCTCGTGTTTCATGTGCTTGCGTGTCTCGTGTTTCATGTGCTTGCGTGTCTCGTGCTTAATGTGCTTGCGTGTCTCGTGTTTCATATGCTTGCGTGTCTCGTGTTTCATGTGCTTGCGTGTCTCGTGTTTCATGTGCTTGCGTGTCTCGTGCTTCATGTGCTTGCGTGTCTCGTGCTTCATGTGCTTGCGTGTCTCGTGCTTCATGTGTTTGCGTGTCTCGTGCTTCATGTGCTTGCGTGTCTCGTGCTTCATGTGCTTGCGTGTCTCGTGTTTCATGTGCTTGCGTGTCTCGTGCTTCATGTGCTTGCGTGTCTCGTGCTTCATGTGTTTGCGTGTCTCGTGCTTCATGTCTTTGCGTGTCTCGTGCTTCATGTGTTTGCGTGTCTCGTGCTTCATGTGCTTGCGTGTCTCGTGCTTCATGTGCTTGCGTGTCTCGTGCTTCATGTGCTTTCGTGTCTCGTGTTTCATGTGCTTGCGTGTCTCGTGTTTCATGTGCTTGCGTGTCTCGTGCTTCATGTGTTTGCGTGTCTCGTGTTTCATGTGCTTGCGTGTCTCGTGTTTCATGTGCTTGCGTGTCTCGTGCTTCATGTGCTTGCGTGTCTTGTGTTTCATGTGCTTGCGTGTCTCGTGCTTCATGTGCTTGCGTGTCTCGTGCTTCATGTGCTTGCGTGTCTCGTGCTTCATGTGCTTGCGTGTCTCGTGCTAAATGTGCTTGCGTGTCTCGTGCTTCATGTGCTTGCGTGTCTCGTGCTTCATGTGCTTGCGTGTCTCGTGCTTCATGTGCTTGCGTGTCTCGTGTTTCATGTGCCTGCGTGTCTCGTGCTTCATGTGCTTGCGTGTCTCGTGTTTCATGTGCTTGCGTGTCTCGTGCTTCATGTGCTTGCGTGTCTCGTGCTTCATGTGCTTGCGTGTCTCGTGCTTCATGTGCTTGCGTGTCTCGTGCTTCATGTGCTTGCGTGTCTCGTGTTTCATGTGCTTGCGTGTCTCGTGCTTCATGTGCTTGCGTGTCTCGTGCTTCATGTGCTTGCGTGTCTCGTGTTTCATGTGCTTGCGTGTCTCGTGCTTCATGTGCTTGCGTGTCTCGTGCTTCATGTGCTTGCGTGTCTCGTGCTTCATGTGCTTGCGTGTCTCGTGCTTCATGTGTTTGCGTGTCTCGTGCTTCATGTGTTTGCGTGTCTCGTGTTTCATGTGCTTGCGTGTCTCGTGCTTCATGCGTTGGTGGCTGGGGTCAGTGTGTGTTGTCATCATTGCTCACCAGATTTGGTTGTTGTTGGCTGCGTTAACGATGGATTGACACTTCGCCTTTTGACTTTCACTGATTAGGACTGATAGTGTTTTCTTGGGGCTTGGATCTGTTCTCTGATCTCTGCTGTGGGTGAGCAGTTCTTCCAGCTGGGCATGTTTCTTGGCTTTATGGGGTCTTCAACCGGCGGGAGGAAGTTTGGGCTTTATTGTGTTCCATGTTCCCAATGGCGCGTGCCTCTTGCTGGAAGGGTTAGGAGCGTTCATAAAATGTCCGATGACATGGTGTAGGGCTGGGAGATTATACACGAGAAATTTTGGCAGTATATATATATATTTTTTTTTTTTTTTTTTTTTTATACTTTGTCGCTGTCTCCCGCGTTTGCGAGGTATATATATATATATATATATATATATTATATATATATTATATATATATATATATATATATATATATATATATATATATATTTATATATATATATATATATATATATATATATATATATAATATATATATATATATATATATATATATATATATATATATATATATATATACATATGTTATACTTTGTCGCTGTCTCCCACGTTAGCGTGACAGCGCAAGGAAACAGACGAAAGAATGGCCCAACCCACCCACATACACATGTACATATTCATTCATGCTACCTTCATCCATTCCCACCGCCACCCCCCCACACATTGAATGTCATATATATATATATATATATATATATATATATATATATATATATATATATATATATATATATATATATATATATATATACCATTAAATTCTCAAATAAGTCTGTTGGGTTTAAACACATAAGGACAAAGATAACCGCACCTTTCTTTATCGTTTCTTGCCATCCAATTTTCCCCCATAAATAACCTGAGGATTATGTAATGACGTGGCTGGACGAGACTCCTGAACAGGCCAGCATGATAATTGTCATCCTCCTCCCTGTGGTCCACATCAGACCTGCTGGTTTCTCAGGGTTTATCTGATGGAGTTACGAATTACATGTCGTGTGTGCCCGGATGAAATTGTCTTCTCCCTTCGTCTTCTTCTTCTATCTTGTTTACTTTACTGGGGATAAAGGAAAGCTTTTTTCTTTTGTCTTTGTCTGCCATTATGTGTTTTTCTTTAAGTTTATATTTAGAATTCTTTTTCTTTTCGAGTGTAAATATGCCGTATTATACGATTATCTTTTTGTATATATTTCGCCTCAGGTTCTTTTGCTAAGAAAAGACTCTAACATTAACCAAGATCTCTTACTAGCAGCTTCTCTAGCTCCGAGGTTGCGTTACTTCCAGTAGCTGGGAAAATAATGGACCCCTTGAGAGTGAGAACTTCTCTGACGAGCGTGTTCTCTCGCGATACGGCCTCGCCAAAGCTGATGTAAGCTCTTGCAGATATAATCCGGTAATATAATATATATATATATATATATATATATATATATATATATATATATATATATTCATACTATTCGCCACTTCCCACGTTGGCGAGGTAGGGTTTAGAACAGGACTGAACCTTTGAGGGAATATCCTCACCTGGCCCCCTTCTCTGTTCCTTCTTTTGAAAAAATAAAAACGAGAGGGGAGGATTTCCAGCCCCCGCTCCCTCCGCTTTTGTCACCTTCTACGACACGCAAGGAAGACGTGGGAAGGATTTTTCTCCCTATCCCCAGAGATGATAAATATATATATATATATATATATATATATATATATATATATATATATATATATATGTATATGTGTGTGTGTGTGTGTGTGTGTGTGTGTGTGTGTATGTGTGTGTGACCGTGCTGTACAACATGGTGACTTCAAAAGTTTGGACTCCATGAATTTTCAATAGGACTTGTGTGTCCTGGAAAGGTTGTATATCTGGAAAGAGAAACCTAAGTTATCAATCTTCTTTCTTATGTTCTCTTATTTTCTCAGTATCATTCCACAATTTAGTGGGTGCTGAAACACCAGTTGTCCAAAATTTTCCATTTCATTTCAATCAAGCTTCTACGTTCACAGAGGCATCATCAGGAATTTACAAAAAGTAGAAAAAAAACTGCTCCACAAAACTTGGATATGAAATGTAAAATGCAAACAAAATGTAGATAAAAACGGGTTTGAAAAACCCACAGTACGTAGAACATGAAATGTAAGGGTAAACCACAGTACATAGAACATGAAATGAAAAATGAGGGAAAACACTTTAAGTGATACAAATTAACCACATGATGGGTAGTATGAGTTACAACATGAATACAAAACATAGATAAAAAGATATATATAAACTTAGAGTAGATAAAACACAGAAGGACGATGTCAAACGAGCTAGGAATATAGACAGTCCATCACTAAACACACCAAGTTGGGCCAAGTGAGACCATTATTGCCTGGGTGTGGCGATGAGGTCAAATCTGGCTCGTCTGTACTTCTATGTTTCTGTATCTATATTCTGTATCTATATTCTGTATCTATACTCTGTATCTATATTCTGTATCTATATTCTGTATCTATATTCTGTATCTATACTCTGTATCTATATTCTGTATCTATATTCTGTATCTATATACTGATGTTGTTAATTTGTATCACTTATAGTGTTTTCCCTTACATTTACTGTTCTATGTACCGTGGTTTTTCCGAATTTGTTTCATATTTACATTTTGTTGCGTTTTACATTTCATTTCCAAGTTTTGTGCCGAAGTTTTTTCTTTTTTGTAGATTCCTGATGATGCGTCTGTGAAGGCGAAAGCTTGATTTAAATAAAATGGAAACTTTTGGACAACTGGTGTTTCAGCACCCAACTAATGGTAGAATAATATCAGAAGAATTAGAAAACATAAGAAAGAAGATTAATGATACTGAATGCGCTGTCATATTCAGTTCTATGTCTGGAAAAGGCTTATGAAAGGGTTGATAGGGGTGCTCTGTGGAAGGTTTTAAAAGTATATGGTGTGGGAGGTAAGTTGCTAGAAGCAGTGAAAAGTTTTTACCAAGGATGTAAGGCATGTGTACGAGCAGGAAGAAAGTAGAGTCATCGGTTCCCAGTGAATGTTGGTTTGCGGCAAGGGTGCGAGCTGTCTCTATGGTTGTTTAATTTGTTTATGGATGGGGTGGTTAGGGAGGTTATTGCAAGAGATGTGGAGAGAAGGGCAAGCAAGCAGTCTGTTCTGGATGATAGGGATAGGGAAGTGAGTCAGTTGTTGTTCGCTGATGATACAGCGCTAGTGGTTGATTCGGATGAGAAACTGCAGAGGTAGGTGACTGAGTTTGGTAGTGTATGAAAGGAGAAAGTTGAGAATAAGAGCAAGGGGTAAATCACGGAAAGGTCTGTGGGGCCTGGATGTGGAAAGGGAGCTGTGGTTTCGGTACATTACACATGACAGGTAGAGACTGAGTGTGAACGAATGTGGCCTTTGTTGTCTTTTAATGGCGCTACCTCGCTGTAGGGAGGGGAGGGGATGCTATTTCATGTGTGGCTGGGTGGCGACTAGAATGGATGAAGGCAGCAAGTATGAATATGTACATGGTTATGAATGTATATGTCTGTGTATTTATATGTATGTTTACTTTGAAATGTATTTATATGTATAGGTGCGTGTATGGGCGTTTATTATATCCATATGTATGTGGGTAGGTTTGGCCATTCGTAGTTTGTCTCCTTGCGCTACCTCGCTGACGCGGGAGACGGCTTTAAGTATAATGAGTAGATATTATATATATTTGTATATATATATATATATATATATATATATATATATATATATATATATATATATATATATATATATATATATATATATAAGTAAGGATTATTCAATTACTTGTACTGGAATGCTATTCGTTACCTCTTCCCAGGTTCTCAGTGACCGGGATACAACATTTTACCGCACGTTCTGTCAGACCTGCAGGTAAATGAGCGATGAACATAGCGCAGGGTAGGGTCAGAAACAGGCAGGGGAAGATGCTGGCCAGAGCATCAAAAGCCTGTGGTAGATGCAGGCTGGAAGCGGAGGTTCGTTTGAAGAGAAGCAAGAGGGTAAGAGCAGGCTAAAGCAGACAGAGATAGTGTAGAAGAGAAGTGTGTTGAAGTAGGCTGAAGCAGGAGTCTGGAGCCTGCTGGAGCAGAAGTAGACTGGAGGAGAATGCTTGAACAACAGAAGTAGGCTGGAGCAGAGATAGGCTTGGGAAAAAGCAGGCTAAGGTGAGAGTAGGATTAAACAAAAGCAGACTGGGGCAAGAGTAGGTTCAAGCAGAAGCAGGAATGGGCTACAGCAGAGGGAAAATGGGTCCAAAGCAGACTAGAACAGAGGCATATTGGGGTAGAAACGAACTGGAGTGAGAAACAGGTTATAGTACAGATTGTCTGGGGCAGATGCTGGGTAGGGAAGAAGCCGACTAGAGCAGAGGTAGGCTGGAGTAGAAGCAGGCTACAGAAGCAGGTTGGAGCAGGCTGTGGTGGACACAGGCTGCAACAAGAGCAGACTGCAATAGAAAATTGGGTCGGATGCAGACTTCAGCAGAAACAGGCTGGGGCAGAGGCAATGATGGGTGCAGATGCAGGCTTGTGGAAAAAACATGATTCGGTGGGAGCAGACTGGCTCAGAAGCAGGCTGTGGTGGAAGCAGATGGCTGGGATAGAAGCAGGCTGTAGGTTGGAACAGAAACAGGCCGGGCAAAGATAGCTAGGGACAAAGGCGACCTGGAGCAGGAGCATTCAAGCAATTAAGTAGGCTGGAGCAGAAGTAGGCTGGAGTGGAAGTAGGCTGAAGCAAAAATATTGTGGGCAGGAGCAAACTGAAGCAGGCTAAAGTAGGCAGAACCAGACTGGGAAATACGGAGGCTGGAAAGGAAGCAGACTGGGAGCAGATGCAGGCTGGGGGAGGGGTAGGCTGGGGAAGAGGCAGGCTGGGGCAGGCTGGACAGGAGGATGGGCAGCCAGCGAAGCGTCACCAGGGTTAGGTTCAAGGCCAGTGGTGGTGGTGGCCGACACCTTCATGCTAACTCACCTGGGCCTTGGTTCCCACCAGAGAGAGAGAGAGAGAGAGAGAGAGAGAGAGAGAGAGAGAGAGAGAGAGAGAGAGAGAGAGAGAGAGAGAGAGAGAGAGAGGGGAACTGATGGATCAGAAGGATGATAGGACGAAACCACAATAGGGTTATTGAGAATAAAAAGAACGATAAACAGACAGAGAAAAGTCAGATCATCTACCACAAATTAAGGAGAGGGAGAGAAGCAAGAGATGAACTAGAGGAGGAGCGAAAAAGGTAAACTCCATACAGCAAGAGAGATGAACCAGTACGCTTGGAGAAGATAAGAATGAAGAAAAGAAAATGATGAATGGGTGACGGAATAATATCTTCAGAGCATTGCGTGATGACGAAACCCAAAGGTCACAAGAGGTCACACTACCGTATGAGTCAGTCTTCCAGTGCCCTCAGGCCTGGATCATAGATCCTAAGGTCTGTTGTTCAAAAGTTGGCCACGAGAGATCGATTTTGTGGGTTGGACAAAGTTGCCATGTGGATGGTGAGCGTCCTCAGTGCCCAGTGCCCTCTTAGCTTCGCCATATTGACCACACTTGTTCCTTGGAATAAAGGTGATTATTTCTCACGTAGGCAGACTTACAGCACACATGGAATTATCCCATGAGTAAAGAGATACAACCTTCGCTTAAGCAAAGAGATGCTCCTTAAATCTGTCTCAGTAATTACATAGGATGCTGGTATTCTCAGTACCCGATCTTGCCGTCTACAGCACAGAGGATAGATGTGGTTAGCATTAGTATCATCTATGGATATATATATCTGTGCGAGAGGAGTAGCATCCCTGAAAAGGCACTAATGCTCATACGCATCACCTCATGCCTGGGGAACTCCTCTACTTGTATATAGGCTTCTTTCTCACGTAGAATTATTCCGCTCTTGAGGGAAGCTTCCACCACACACATGGTCATTTCTCCCTCAAATCCGAATAAACGACCGAGCAAAGTGTACTTCGGGAAATCGACAGTGATTATGTTGTCTCTCTAACGATCAGACATGGAAACAGACAGACATATGCTGCCAGCAGACACTGAGAGATTGATCAAAATCTAGACAGGGCCTCAGACACAGTGCAAATTCGTAACAATATACATTGATCAACTGGGTCTGAATAATGTGAAGCAATGTGTCCACCTTTACAACGCGAAGACAAAAATAGATGTCACACGCGCAAGAAATATACCCATCGACATGAGTCATTAAGATTTACGTTGAACTTGACATCGAGTCATCGCTATAAAACCAGGCATGTAGACTTATAAACCAGTATACCTGGGCCATTACAAGCAGGTATTGAGTTGCTTAGGCTTTCTCCAGTCGCGTCTTCCGAAGACTTTGTTCACAAGAGAGAATTTACACCGGGTCGCAGGTGAGGGTTTGGTCCAGTTGGGAGCCCGGAGGGAATGTACTGCTGCTGCTGCTGCTGCTGGCGTGGGAGGGGCAGGGACCTCTGTGGTGTAGTCAAGAGGGTGCGAGGGAGCACGCAAGCACAGACCAGAGAGCGGACACATGGGCACCCCCCCAGACACTGTCTGGTCAATAGGAAGACATACTTGGTCACGAACGAGCACGTAGCCTCACGAACTGTGTGGTGGAAACACGGACATACAGGAGGAGGACAGTGAACTCAAACGTGGACGAACTAACATACGGACTTGTACACTAATTCCTATGCGGACCAACAACGGACAACACGCACGAAATTCTACAAAATACTTGATGGATGATCCATCACTGTCGAGACGTTATGTCGCCCTCTGTAAGAACAAAGACTTAAGCTTAATCCTTCTTTTTTATTATATTTTTTCATCAGTCAGACCTTAACTCTGGTACTGTGGAGATGCCCTTGTCATGATCCATAACTGCTAAGTCAAGCGTTTCATTTAACGGCGTCGAGGTAGTAAGGAAGAAGTCGTTTGACCTGAGTCTTATGTCTCAGGTCAAAGGCCATTGGTGCCGGCGTTTTAGTGAAGATGAGAGTGTAGTTATGGTGATGGTGTAGTTAATATGGAATTAGATACAATCGTTACAGATCAGGTGAAAAACCAGGTTTGTTGAGGGAGTGTCACGTGAAGACGATGATGTAGTAAAGATGATCTTTGACCTGACCTTGAACTGTCAGGTCAAGGGTTGTTGATCCGTTTTTTTTTTTTTTTTTAGGTTTAGGCCTCTCAATTACCAAGGGTATTAAGACTGTTGGCGTCGTTATAATCACAAATCGGAAACCTTGAATTTCTGAATGTGTTTAAGATGAGTTTCAGGGCCTCACACTCTCCCACTGTGTATATGATCAGTGGTGTCGACGGTGAACTGAAGATGAAGGTATTGTGAGGTTGGCCTTTGACCTGACCGTAAGAGCACATGATGGTGAGTCACAGTGTGGTGGGAGATGTACTGCATTCCCTCACGATCCTATTCTCTTTCCAGTAATCAGCAATCTAAGCCCAAGTTAGAGAATATGCATTTGACCTTCCTTACAAGCAGGGAATGTTTAGTGCTTGCCAGTAAAGGTTAGGTTGTTGACTTGAACCGTAGAGTTCAATCAGAGGCCATTGGTGCCGAAATTGTAGTGAAGATAAAGGTGTAGTGAAGGCGACGTTCGACCTGACTTATAGTGAAGATATAAAAGTATGGGAAGACCTTTACAGGTCAGTTCAAGGGACTCTGAAGCAGCTTCAGATTATCAAGGGTGTGGTGAAGATGAGCTGTGGACTTTAATGTTGGCGTTTTTTGTTTTCAATTTGATAACACTTTGCTGGTCTTTGGGCGTTTTATGCATCCTTTTCCCAACAGTGATCTTATAACGTATTTGCTCATTGTGTAGAGGTTTCCGTTCACGTTGCTCATTCTTACATATATTTTGAGACAACGTCACATGCATTACCAAGTGACAACTACTTTGATCAAAATGATGATATTAACCAATCAAACTAGTGGTTTATAACAGTTGTGCGTGAGTAGTTTGATTGGTTAATATCATCATTTTGATCAAAGTAGTTGTCATATATATATATATATATATATATATATATATATATATATATATATATATATATATATATATATATATATATATATATATGTATACGTCTTTACTCCTATGTGTGTACCCACAAACACACACACACACACACACACACACACACACACACACACACACACACACACACACACACACACACACACACGCACACACACACACGGAACTAAGGGAGAAAAAAATGGTGCAAGTAAAAACTAGGACGAGGATGACACAGCCAGATCTGGGGAAACAGCCAGGGGCCACAGATGTAGCTCGCCCAGGTGGACACCAACAGCAGCCAGGGACAAGTAGCTCGTCCAGATGGACACCAACATCAGCCAAGGACAAGTAGCTCGTCCAGGTGGACACCAACATCAGCCAAGGACAAGTAGCTCGTCCGAGTAGACACTAACATCAGCCAGGGACAAGTAGCTCGTCCAGGTGGACACCAACATCAGCCAGGGACCAGTAGCTCGTCCAGGTGGACACCAACATCAGCCAAGGACCAGTAGCTCGTCCAGGTGGACACCAACGGCAGCCAGGGACAAGTAGCTCGTCCAGGTGGACACTAACATCAGCCAAGGACCAGTATCTCGTCCAGGTGGACACCAACATCAGCCAGGGACAAGTAGCTCGTCCAGGTGGACGCCAAAAGCAGCCAGGGAGCAGTCGCTCGTCCAGATGGACGCTAACAAAGTTTAGGTTAACAAGAGGACCATCTAAATACACTGGTTAGCACCACTAAGATGAGGATGCTTTCTCATTGTCAGAATGCCATTGAAATTCAACTTGAGAGTCAGGGGACCCTTAAGACGGCGTAAGCTTGACAGGGAACTCTTGATGTGCAGTAAGCTTGTCAGGAAACCCCTGAGATGCAGTAAGCTTATCAGGAGACCATTGAGATGCAATAAGCTTGTAGGGGACTACTGAGATGAAATTAGCTTATTATGAGACCACTAAAATGCAGTAAGCTTACCAAGGGACCATTGAGATGCAGTAAGCTTATTGGAAGACCGTGAAAATGCACTAAGCTTGTCAGAGGACCACTGATATGCATTAAGCTTGCCAGGGGATCACAGAGATGCAGTAAGCTGGTCAGGTGACTACTAAGATTCATTAAGCTTGTTAGAGGACCCTGGATCTGTAGTAAGCTTTCCAAGGAATCGTTGAGATGCACTATGCATGTCAGTGGGTCACTGAAATCCAGTAAGCTTGTTCGAGGACCCCTGAGACGCAGTGCCCTTGTCATGGAGCCTCAGAGATGGAGGTTGCTTGTTAAACGACCCCTGAGATGCAGTAAGCTTGTGTGAGGACCACTGAAGTATAGGAAGCTAGCCAGACGGCCATCGAGATGCAGAGAGCTTATCAGAGCTCCAATGTGATGCACTATGCATATCAGGGGATCCAGGAGAGGCATTAAGCTTGTCGGTGGACCAGTGAGACGCAGCTAGAATGTGTTAAAGAACCAATGATATGAAGTTGAATTATCTGAGGACCACTGGGATGCAGCTAAATACTACGGGAACCACTGAAATGCAGCCAGATCTTCAGATGAAAGCTAAGATTCATCTTTGTAAATTATTTAGTGTCGTTGAAATGAAGCTTAATTGTCAGGGGGATCGTTTCGATGTAGCAGGATTGTCAGTGGACCACTGAGATGCAGCTAAGCTGTCAAAGGACCGATGACATGCAGCTAGACTCTCAGAGGGATCACTGAGACACAGCTTGGTCGCCAGGAGAGATGCAGCTAGTTCGCTAATGGTCCATGAGATGTAGTTAAGAGTATATGGGGACAGCTGAGATGCAGCCACTGATGTGAAGTTACACTGACAGGGACCACTGAGCTATGGTTTCATTGTCCAGAAATTACTGAAGTGCAGCTCAATCGTCAGAGGACCACAGACAAAAGACCACAGCTACATGCAGCTCAGCTGCATGTAGCTTAACAAGGGAACATTAAGCTGCATCCAGCTTGATAATGGACCACCAGGACTTAACCAGTTATTCAAGAGTTGAGGGAGATCTAGCCAGTGTGTACTAGGAGGCCGTCTGATGAAGCCAGTGAGTCTGGGGACCACTGGATCACATCCAGTACAGGACAGAGGACCGTCCAGACGCACCTGGATCGGGACGTGGGAGGACCTCGGGGAACGAACCGGTCCAAGTGGGGGGGGGGATTCCCATGACTCATGGTGTCCCTCGCAGGGGCTTGGCACACCCGCTAGTTTGCCGGGGAATCATCAGCAGACACCGGCGAGACGGCCTCTCCCTCCACCGACCGGCCAAAATGATACAATGTATTCCTTTTTTTTTTTTCTCTCTCTCTCTCTCTCTCTCTCTCTCTCTCTCTCTCTCTCTCTCTCTCTCTCTCTCTCTCTCTCTCTCTCTCTCTCTTACGACCCTCGGAAACTCATTGGATATCTTTCTTTCTTTTTCGTTTTTTTTTTTTTTTTTGTCATTTAGATCTCGTGGTACAAGTTCGCTTCTGCAGATCTTCGTTCTTTGACAGAGTTAGTTAATGACTTGCCGTGTAGGGGATAAGCCCTTTCTTTCTTACTGTGTTAGGAATTAATGTAGTTTTTTTTTTCTTTAATCATTATTGCCATTCAAAAGCTTACTGTAACCTCTCCACCTCTCTGTATATTCTTTTAATAGATTTACGTTGCTATTTAGAGGGATTTTCAGAATGTGTTTTCATGACCTACGATGATTTTTGAATAAATCAAGACGCGACATTTACGACAGTAAGAGAATTTATGATAAGGAAAGTAATTTTATTATAATCAAAATCTTTTAGGGCTAAGACGGACAGATCTGTAGTGATACATCTATTAGATCTTCACTAGGTTTAATCAGGTCTTCCAGAAATCAAATTATCTATTAAGAAATTGACGACAGGTCAGGCTTAAGCTTTCTGGTGTCTTGAACTACGCTTATCTTCAAGTAAGTGAGGAAGATGATATTGTGTGCGTGTGTGTGTGTGTGTGTGCGCGCGCCCGCGCGTGCGTGTGTGTGTGTGTGTGCGTGTGTGTGTGTGTGTGTGTGTGTGTGTGTGTGTGTGGTGTGTGTGTGTGTGTATGTGTGTGTGTGTGTGTGTGTGTGTGTGTGTGTGTGTGTGTGTGTGTGTGTGTGTGTGTGTGTGTGTGAGGCTCATGAGACGAGCGTTATGAGTTGAACCCATTCATTCCCAAAATAAGTCGACTCATGATAATGCTAGTCACCCAGCCCATTATAGCTGAAGCTCCCTCTGTAAAAACACATACAATTAAGCCTTATTGAATTGTAAAGGCGTAGCGACAATGGACGATCTCCTGTACCACGAGAACAAAAGCCGACAATGTGCGTTTAAGGTCATTCCCTCATTCGTGTAGCACAGACGACTGAGCTTTGCCAACTCATTTAGCATGGCACTATGATGACCCACTCCCCTTAGGCGACTGTTTGTCACCCTTCACATCCTTGGGAGCCGAAATAGAACATGGGATAACCTGTTCCACTTTGTCATAAAAAAAAAAAAGGAAAGATAAAAATATATTGGTGGGTTATTGCGTCTCGGGAAACATTAGACGAAAATCATTTCAAAAGATACGGATCGTAATAGATGGGCAACGTGATATTTTCTTTGTTGTTAATCTCTGGATCTGTTCTCTTCATTTACCGAGGTCCTCTCTTCTCTCTCTCTCTCTCTCTCTCTCTCTCTCTCTCTCTCTCTCTCTCTCTCTCTCTCTCTCTCTCTCTCTCTCTCTCTCTCTCTCTCTCTCTCTCTCTCTCTCCAGGGGCCGTTCTACCTTCACCCTCCACCTAGTCACCATCCCACAAACCCATCCCCCCCCGCCCAGCCTCCTCCTCTTACAAAACGACCCTCCTCCTCCTCTCCCTCCTCCTCCTCCTCCTCCTCCTCCTCCTCCTCCTCCTACCCCGGTTAAAATGAACTCTTCACGCCGTGCCACCAGGACCCCCTGCTATAGCAGGGGTCACGCCAGCGACATTAGCAGTATAAATAGCTACAAGATTAGCATATCAAAAGCTATGCTCTGATTTACAGCTACGCCAAGAGGAAAAAAATGTCGCTGGCTGTACTGGGAGTCTACGAGCGTACCCTCCTTCCTCCTCTTATATATATATATATATATATATATATATATATATATATATATATATATATATATATATATATATATATATATAATTTTCACTGCGATCTCAGTGTCACACTGGAAAGTCTCATTTCACAATGAGGGGAACCCTGAACGAAACGAAAAGACCCATTTGGGATATGTATTCGCATGTGTGCAAACTTCACACACCCTCCCAATGTATGTATCTGTGCATTCATAAGTTGGGTTAATCTAAATTCATGAGGGAATTTATCTGTTACGTCAAAGGAGACGATTTCAGTCGTTCGAAGCAATGGCCAGTGAGCCGAGATGAGTTACCCCTTCCAGTTAATGAGCTGGCAGGGGGGACTTATTCATTCTGGGGAACCCATTCAAACTGTTGCAATCTGGTATTTATTAGGCAGGCGCGGCTGTTAGGGCTGGATTGAGACTTGATAGGTTGACCCTTCCGGCCCTTTACGCGTGTGTGTGTGTGTTTGTTTGTGTGCGTGTGTTTGTGTGTGTGTGTGTGTGTGTGTGTGTGTGTGTGTGTGTGTGTATGTGTGTGTGTGAGACGCCCTACCCCCACCTCTCTCTCTCTCTCTCTCTCTCTCTCTCTCTCTCTCTCTCTCTCTCTCTCTCTCTCTCTCTCTCTCTCACACACACACACACACACACACACACACACACGCCTTTATCTCCTCTCATCCTCCCATAGTCTTCACTTCACGTCTGAGCAGCCAATAATCCACGGGGAGTATCCAAATGACTCGTGCCGCAAAAAGTAGCAGTTCCTGCTGGGGCTTCTTCAGGCCCTGAGAACTGCACCAGACGGCCGGCCGGCAAGGCAAGTTGCTCCAAGAATTTTCCTTAAACAGTAGTGTTGCATAAGGAACTTCCCTGTCTCGCTCCTCCACCATCGCGTCCTCCTTAGGTGTGTGTACAGTGCCACACGAAAATGGTCGTAATGACTCGATTTTTGGAGGTGGCTTTACTGCGTGGGAGTTGCTGTGGTTGTAAGTGTGGCCCTATCATATCTAAATGTTCCAGTTTATGTGTGTTCTGCCCGTTGCGTAATCACTGTTCATAAGTAGGTCACAATGTAACAGCAGTACTTTCTTACGAAAGGGGTGAACATGTACAAGAAATCAGTCATTTTGTGCTTATGGTTAACGACGTCGTTAGAATGCCTTAAATGGTTGATTTTGTTTTTCTAATTCATCGTATTACATCCAACTTTGTTGAGAACTAAATACTTTCAAAAGACAGAGAGTTATTTTCATGCTATGTACTATTATATTTATTTTGTTCTGTATGATATCTTAACTTTAAGGTAATTGTATAAGGTATTTCACGCAGGTCTCAGTACGTTTCAATACTTTCAATGTCTCATTCATACATAGTTAGCTCTCTTTTGTTCTCACTCACGAGGTACAGCTTTGACTCACTACGACCTGCCAGTGTTATATGAAACGATGATGATAACTTGCGTCCTTGAACCAACGTGTTATCTGAGGCAGCATAAGACGTATACAGACACTACCTTTAAGACTGGCCCGGCGGGGAGACTGGCTTGGTGGCTAAGGTGGCGAGCTGAAAGCGACTAAGGTGGTGGGGCTTGGAAGCAGAGCGAGGAATGTAGATGTGACAGTGAGTGAGTGTGTGGTAGAGCAACGAGTCCACTGCCCAGTTTTGGGTTGTCTAAATTTGAGAAGTCTGCACGTGTGACTCTCGCCAAACACTCTCCCTGTCGGAATTCTTACCTAACAACTTACTACCAAAAACTTGTTTGACTTTTTTCTCTGGGAAACGAAGCAGTTCATAAATGTGTACAAAACCTGCATTAAAGAACTGTGAGGGACCTGTGTTACTGATGTCCTCGTCGTGGCTTCCTCAGGGTATATACAAAACATTTTTTCTCTGAGTATTTTCTTTTTATGTCTTGGTATTGGATCGCTTCGTTTACCTCTGTCAGGTCTTGTGTTTGCAAACGTGAACAAGTCTTAATCGATCTCTGAAGGCATCGGCTCTTCATCCAACACACACACACACACACACACACACACACACACACACACACACACACACACACATACACACACACATACACACAAAAAAAAACACGCATATATATATATATCTATATATATATATATATATATATATATATATATATATATATATATATATATATATATATATATATATATATATATATACATTTACACAGCAATAAATACACAGCAAAAGGTGAGAGCAAATGACGTGAGGGGAGTGGGTGATGAATGGGATGTATTTAGAGAAGTAGTGATGGCTTGTGCAAAAAAATGCATGTGGCATGAGAAAGGTGGAAGATGGGGAGATGGGATGAAGAAGTAAAGTTGTTAGTGAAAGAGAAAAGACAGGTGTTTGGACGACACTTGCAAGGAAGGAGTGAAAATGACTGGGAGATGTATAAAAGAAAGCGGTAGGAGGTCAAGAGGAATGTGCAAGAGTTGAAAAGAGGACAAATGAGAGATGGGGTGAGAGAGTATCATTAAACTTTAGGGAGCATGACAGGAAGTTTTGGAAGGAGGAAAATATCGTGCGTAAGGCAAGAAAACAAATGGGAACATCGGTGAAGGGGGCAAGTAGAAAAGTAATAACAGGTATTGATGAGGTAAGAAGGAGATGGAGTGAGTATTTTGAAGGTTTGTTGAATATATTTAATGATAGAGTGGCAGATATAGGGTGTTTTGGTCGGGGTGGTGTGCGGAGTGAGAGGGTCAGGGAGAATGGTTTGGTTAAGAGAGAAGAGGTACTGAAAGTTTTGCGGAAGATGAAACCCGGCAAGGCAGCGGGTTTGGATTGTACTGCAGTAGAATTTATTAAAAAGAGGGTAAATATGTTGTTGATTGGTTGGTAAAGATATTCATTGTATGTATAGATCATGGTGAAGTGCCTGAGGATTGGCGGAATGCTTGCATAGTGCCATTGTACAAAGGCAAAGGGGATGTTGGTGATTGTTCAAACTACAGAAGCATAAGTTTGTTGAGTATTCCTGGGAAATTATTTGGGAGGGTATTGATTGAGAGGGTGTGTTTTGAGAAGTGGCAGAGGTTGTGTGACTCAGTTGCTTGCTTTGAAGAATGTGTGTGAGATATACTTAGAAAAACAGATAGATTTGTATGTAATATTCATGGACCTGGAGAAGGCATATGATAGGGTTGATTGAGATGCTTGGTGGACTGTCTTCAGAGTATATGGTGAGGGAGGTGAGTTGTCAGTAGCATTGAAAAGTTTTTATCAAGGATGTAAGACATATGTACGAGTAGGTAGATAGGAGAGTGATTAGTTCTCAGTGAACATAGGTTTACGGCAGAGATGTCTGATCTCCCCATGGTTGTTTAATTTGTTTATGGACGGGGTGGTTAGGGAGGTAAATGCAAGAGTTTTGGAGAGAGGGGCGAGTATGCTGTCTGGTGGGGATGAGAGGGCTTGGGGAGTGAGTCAGTTGTTTGCCAATGATACAGCTCTAGTGGCTGATTCAAGTGGGAGACTGCAGAAGTTGGTGACTGAGTTTGGAAAAGTGAGTGAAAGGAGAAAGTTGAGGGTAAATGTGAATAAGAGGAAGGTTATTAGGTACAGTAACGGTGACAGACAGGTTAATTGGGATGTTAGTTTGAATTTGAGAATAATTGGTGGAAGTGCAGTGTTTATATATATATATATATATATATATATATATATATATATATATATAAACGAGAGCGGAGGATTTCCAGCCCCCCGCTCTCTCCCCTTTTAGTCGCCTTCAACGACACGCAGGGAATACGTGGGAAGTATTCTTTCTACCCTATCCCCAGGGATAATATACATACATATATATATATATATATATATATATATATATATATATATATATATATATATATATATATATATATATATATATAATATATATACGTCTTTTTCTATAACCGTGTACTCTGACACCTTCTCTAATAATTGTTTAAGATCATTATCAGTATATTTGTAAGCATTTACAATATCAGTGATTCGAGCGCCAATCGTACCCAGAATATTGCGTTTTAAAATAAAGTTTATACGCTGTGTACAAAGGCGTCTCACCAGTTATATGTTGTATCTTAATAGGTAAAGTCATTTTTGGTGAATCAGATATCTCTTGTGTGTGTGTGTGTGTTTAATCCAGTACGACGCACTGGTGAAACTATTAATGAATCGACTGTGTAAAGACAAATGGACAGTGTGGGCTTCACCATCACCTTATCGTGTTTTAAGTCATCTTCTTTCCTCATTTATCTATTTACTTATACTCCGTGCTCTTATTTTGTACATTATATTTGTATAATGTACGATAGTTTGGCTCCTACTTAGTCTGTCGGGCATCGCTATGGTATTTCTGGTCCATAGAAGCTGTGGATGATGGTGAGGAGTCCCTGTTTTATCAATATATTAGGCCTGTGTTAGTGTGATAACGCAGGCCTAAGACACGTTTCATCTCCAGTAAACTGTTTCTCTCGATATGTGTGTTGAACAGCTTCGTACTAACGATCTTTGGGTTGACTGCCATGTAACAGTTTCAGTTTACCCTCTGGTAACATCACGATCTTTGGAATATATTCTCTGAATATTCTGTCGTTCCGTGACTAGGGGGATGTAGGCGTGGATCCCCTTGTCCCTGGACGTTCTCCCTCCTGTTGATGTAAGGCGACGTGTTTCCCGGGTCAGTCTAGGGACGTTCGAATCTTGGGCGATCGTCTTGTGGCTGGAGACCAGAGGCAGGTGGTCGTGCAGTCCAGACTCAGGCAAAGATCCATGGTACCGTGGTCCCTCCCCCAAGCCTCTCTCTCTCTCTCTCTCTCTCTCTCTCTCTCTCTCTCTCTCTCTCTCTCTCTCTCTCTCTCTCTCTCTCTCTCTCTCCCTCTCTCCCTCTCTCCCTCTCTCCCTCTCTCTCTCTCTCTCTCTCTCTCTCTCTCTGATTACTGTTGTCGTCAGAGTATCTGTTCTCAAGTGCCTTATCCCGCGCGACCCACAGCTTTAGCGGCCGGCCGAGGTTCGACCTCCTTTAGGGGTGTGTTCACAACGGGATGACCAAGTCTCAGGTGTGAGGTACAGTGTTTGCCAAAGCTTATGTAAGGAGAGGTGTAATGCTGGTGGCTTCACCATTGATAGGTCACGCGTGCCACCCACACCACAACACCACACGTAAGCAAGCACATACAAACACAGGCTCCCGTCGGCAAACACACACACACACACACACACACACACACACACACACACACACACACACACACATATACACACACACACACACACACACACACACACACACACACACACACACACACACATCAGTATGACCCTGAGTTATGTGATTCCTTAACTGTGTATTTTAAGGCAAATGGCTGATTGAATCCAATAAACAGCTTTTCAATTATTGTTATTGTTTACACACACACACACACACACACACACACACACACACACACACACACACACACACACACACACACATACAAGACACATCGACAACGTGTACAGTTCCACTCGAAACTTAGAGACAGAGCAACCAGAGAACATAACATGATATTAAGCAAAAAACTTGTTGAAAAAAGATTTATAGAAATAGATTGAAGCATAACAGTGGTGGTTAATGGAATAGAATGACAGAGGACATGGTTAATGTAGACAGCATACATAGCTTTAAGAAGTTGTATGTTAGTAGTAAATGTTCAAGAGCTAGTAGGCCCCACGACGTGGAACTCTCTACCCACACAGTACAAATAGGTAGTTACACACATACAGACAGACGATGTACTTTGTCTGATGATCTATACCTAGATCCTCAACTGATACTTTGCATTATTTCTATGTGAAAGGCTTCATTCCCATCAGCGGGAAGAAACGTAGTCTGTCACACTGGAATCCATGGGAAGGACATGTAACAGGAGACCTGATGGTTCATGACGAGTTGACCTGCTGAAGGGCAGTAGTGGCGTCCTGAGGAAGACAAAATAGTTAGGTAGTCACCACCTGGCCTGCCTACCACCTCTCACTCCCTCCAGTGCAACAGCCGGCATGTGAAAAGCTGAGAAGGAACGTCACTTGAGTACAGAGACTCGACTACTTCCATGGAAGTTTTGTAGGGAAGTGTGACCAGGAATAGTTCTTTGCTCTGACCTCAGCGGTATCCTCCGAGGTAGGAGGAGGTTCAGGTATGAAAAGCCAAAAGAATATTGTCACATTTTTAAGACAATAGATTTATTGTGCTTGTTTATCCTTCTTGAAGCAGGATAGATATCACGTAAAGATCTACAATTTAAAGAAATCAATATCCTTGAAACTGACACTATTTGATGGTAATTCATTTGTATGTTCCACAACTTTACAGCTGAGGGAAAAAAGGCTATGTACATCTTGCTATTACATCCACCGCCTTTTTGATTTCGTAAAAGTATTGTGAATCGCTGGATCTGTGTGTAATGTGAAGTGATTATTAGTATCTTTTGTGGTGTCGAGTTTCTTTAGCATTTTGAAAATATGCATTCGATCTGCTCAGTGTCTGCCATGTTGTGTAGAGACTGATTGTAGGTGTCTGAGTCTTTCTTCATTTACGGAGTGTTACTCGAGCCAGACAAGAAGGTCGTGATGTCCAATATGGGAGGTGGGCTGGACGTGGTAACACATCCTGATCAACACCTGTGACGCGATGATGTGTGTATATTGTTCCCTGTGGGAGAATTAGATTGTCTCCCTCACTGAAGTTGAGAAATATTCTGGTGTCTCATGATTTTTATGGAGTAATACGGTTCATGGTGTTAAAGAATAAGGTTTTCTATACTTGTATGACCTTTTTATCTTTGTACGTGTCCATATTTCCCATCTTGGAAAGGTAGCGCCAGGAACAGATGACTGAACCCTTCAGGAAAAAAAATCTTCCCCTGGCTCGTTCCTCTGCTTATGTATGTAGTAAACAAAAAAATTGAAAAAGGTAGGATACCCAGCCCCATCCCTCCTTCTGCTTCCGCCCCTCTCAGTCGCATTTAAGGACAGGCAGGAGAGACTTGGGCAGCATTCCGTCTGCCTCGTCCCTAAAGATAACTGGTTAGATCTTGAAACTGGAATTTCTTCATCTGACAAATGAGTAAATAATGATACCTATTTTTTCCCCCCCCCGTTGGAAACACAGGAATCATCAGCTTCCAATTTCTCATTACAGGTTCCTTACTTTGTCGTGGTGTACTGCCTCCTACTCCAGCCCGCTCACCCTGCTCCAGCCCTGTCTAGTCATCACCGTCACCACGCCCACACCTGTCTGGTCAGCTGGCCGCCCACACGCCCGGCACCACGGGTTGACGATAATGACAACAGCCGTGGGTGTCATGGGTTGCTCTGTCCTGTTCAGTTTTCGTGTGGTCGCCTAGGGTCGACACCACACTTCCAGCTGATCTATGACGAGCAACGACAGCATCGTCATTAATAACAACGTAAAGATCTAGAACTTAGGAAAACTTAAAGAAAAAGGGAATCTAGATCTAGAAATCAAAAAAGGCATTTTTATAGAACCCTCATTGGAACGAACTCTTGAAAGTTATCTTACAGAAGCGTAAGAAAGTACTTATCTCTAACTTTTCCTCACAGTCGGCACGTTCCTCACAGTCGGCACGTTCCTCACATCGGCACGTTCCTTACAGTCGGCACGTTCCTCACATCGGCACGTTCCTTACAGTCGGCACGTTCCTTACAGTCGGCACGTTCCTTACAGTCGGCACGTTCCTCACATCGGCACGTTCCTCACATCAGCGCGTTCCTTACAGTCGGCACGTTCCTCACATCAGCGCGTTCCTTACAGTCGGCACGTTCCTCACATCGGCACGTTCCTCACAGTCAGCGCGTTCCTTACAGTCGGCACGTTCCTGCCAATATTTAACCAACGAGGAAAGAAATACCTGCCGGACGCTTGGCACATGAGCGTCCAAGGTAAGGTGTGTACCTGGCTCACCCGGGGAGAGCGTAGTACTGTCGCCAGGCTCACTCCTCGAGTCCAGTTCTTTGATTTGGACATCAGGGCGACGGTGATGGTGGGACGATAGTGGGGAGTGGCGTGGCCAGGGAGGACGGCTGTCATCACCTCGCGTCGCCCCAGGAACACTTTAATTGGCCCGAGTCTCTCGAGTCCAGCAGTAAAATACTGGAATAAAGGAAGAACGAGGAGAAACTTTACAGATCTCAAGTATAAAGATTAGACATCTAACATTTGAGATTTCAGACTTGGGCAATATTTCTTGAAGGGCTTTGACGGGAGAGAAAACTTGAGAGAAACTGAGGAAGACATCGTGTTTCTTGTGGTGGAGCGTGACTAGCTGGGTTCAGCGTGGGTACGAAGGGTTGAGACGACCGTATCCGAGGCCCCGGGCGACGCTACTAGTGCGTGGCATCGATTTTGAGACAACTTTCCTGCGGCAACTCCTCCCACAGTCTGGGAGAACGTCTCCGTCTGCTACCAAACGTCCGACAAACTTTCCCTGTAGCGTAACGCCTCCTCCCCCTCAGGCCCGCCTGTCTGCCCCACCTGCGCCAGGAAGGAGTCCTGGTGTCCAGGGAAGGATGCTGGGGCCAGGCACCGCTGGAGGACCCCCTGCCCGGCAGTAGCGGCCTCCTCCTCGCCACCATGTCCGGCTCCCACTCGTCGGGCTCCTCGGGTGGGCGGATTACGGGGGCGTGGCCACACCCGATGACAGGGGGCGGCGCCCTTACGCCCAAGAACCTCCTGAAACATCACAAGTTGCCGGTGGCTGCCCATCTTCACACACCTTCGGCGCCCCCAGGCCTCGACCTCTCACGGCCTCTCCTTCTCTTCACCAGCTACACCTCCACCAAGGTCAGTACACGCCCAAGGTTAGCACACAGACCAGCCATCCTACCAACGAACTTGTTGCTATATTGAATATACCATATAGACATGAGCACCACTTAAAGGATTGTGTATCAGTGTGCCTGAGTAAAGTGTGGATATAGTTAAGGATACAGTACTAAGTGTATTGTCTCTCTGACCTCACGACATGAAATTCATGATGCAGTGGGCTACCTACCCCTACACCATCACTCCTGACACACTGGGTGTTGTTATAGTGGGCTATGTGCGCTTCCAGCATCACCCCTGACACACTGGATGATATGGTGGGCTACCAACCCCTCCAGCATCACCCCAGACACACTGGATGATATGGTGGGCTACCAACCCCTCCAG
The DNA here is from genome assembly GCF_036320965.1 of Panulirus ornatus. Taxonomy (NCBI): domain Eukaryota; kingdom Metazoa; phylum Arthropoda; class Malacostraca; order Decapoda; family Palinuridae; genus Panulirus; species Panulirus ornatus. Next base: position 64,731,065 of record NC_092225.1, on the reverse strand, counting down.
CATCACCCCTGACACACTGGATGGTGATGCAGTGGGCCCACGTATGACACCCATGACCTGAGGGGTTAACTTACGACTTCCCCAATATTAAACGCTTCGCTCAAGACTTTCCTTCATCTGGCCAGTTCACGCACGACCTTTTCTGACCTGATTGGTTCACCGACGGCATTTTCTTGACCTGAGTGGACGACGTTAAGCATTTCTTTATCCGAATGGCACACGTGCAACCTCCCATGGACTGAGTGGTTCCTGTGAGAACTTCTTTCTTGATGTGACTGTTTCTTTTGCCTGTTTCTCCGACCAGAGTGACACCCGGGGAACTTACCTGATTCCTGGCTCACGATCCCTGGCCAGAGCAGCCAACACACACTTCCTCTGATCTAAGCAAACTTGTTTCCGACCTCTTTCTTTCTTTTTTTTATATATGAAAGATGCCAGTACAACCTTGCTTGTCCTGATCTGTTGAAGGACTGCATCTCCACGACATGAGTGGCTTACTTACCGGTCATGTCTGATCTAAAACAGCCATTTGATTCCTTGACCTGATTGGTGGACATCCGACCTTTTCATACGACATTCCCTGGCCTCAGTGGCTTACCTTATGGCCTTTCCTCGCCCGAGGGCCTCACGTATGACCTTTCCTGACCCGCTTGGTTTACGTATGACCATTTTTTGACTCACTGGGTTCACGCGTGACTTCCATTATTCCGAGGGACCCGAGACTACGATCCTCAGTGGATGTTAATGGTCCACCTCAGACCTCCTTCGACCTGTGTGTTGCACGCCTGACCAGCCTCGACCTGTGTGTTGCACACCTGACCTCCTTCGACCTGTGTGTTGCACGCCTGACCAGCCTCGACCTGTGTGTTGCACACCTGACCTCCTTCGACCTGTGTGTTGCACGCCTGACCAGCCTCGACCTGTGTGTTGCACACCTGACCTCCTTCGACCTGTGTGTTGTACGCCTGACCAGCCTCGACCTGTGACCAGAGCAGTTGCAGTGATTTCGTTGGCTGACCTGTGACCTGGTACATCTACAGGTCCGGGGTGTGTCACTGCGACCTGGAAGGGAAGGCACCCTCATTCCCGTGGGTCCTGCCATCGTCATCCCAGACTCCTACACAGGTCAGTCCCAGGCAGCACAGCTCCTCCTCCACCGTCTTGTTGTCTGGTCTTCTTCTCTGTTAGTCTTGTTGTCTTGTTTAGCAGTCTTAGCTTGTTGTCTTAACTTGTTGTCTTAACTTGTTATCTTAACTTGTTGTCTTAACTGGTTGTCTTACCTTATTGTCTTAATTGTTGTCTTAACTTGTTGCCTTAACTTGTTGTCTTAACTTGTTGTCTTAACTTGTTGTCTTAACTTATTGTCTTAATTGTTGTCTAAACTTGTCTTAGCTTATTGTCTTATCTTGTTGCCATAACTTGTTGTCTTAACTTATTGTCTTATCTTGTTATCTTAACCTGTTGTCTTAACATGTTGCGTTAACTTATTTACTTACGTTGTTAACTTGTCTTAACCTGTTGTCTTAACTTATTGTCTTATCTTGTTGTCTTAACTTGTTGTCTTAATTGTTGTCTTACCTTGTTGTCTTAACTTATTGTCATAACGTATTGTCTTGATTGTTGTCTTCACATTTCGTTAGTCTCAACATCTCGTTAGTCTTAACATGTCGTTAGTCATAACATTCATGTTGATGTTAACATCTTGTTGATCTCAATGACTCGTTGGTCTTAGCATCTCGTTGATTTACTTCACATCTCATTAGTCTCTTCGTCTTGTTAGTCTCAGCATCTTGTTTTTCTTAACATCTCGTTGACCTATATATTTCGTTAATCTTAATATCTCGTTAGTCTCAAAATTTCGTTGATCATAATACATCGTTTGTCTCAACATCTTACTGATCTGAACATCTCGTTGGTCTCAACATCTCGTTGGCTTCAACATCTCGTTAATCTCTTCATCTTGTTGATCTTAACATCTCGCTGATCTTAACAGCTCATTGTTCTCAACATCTCTGTGGTCTCAGTATCTCTTTGATCTTAATAATTCGTTGGTCTAATCTCGTTGATCTCAACAATCTCTTTAATCTCAACATCTCGTTGATCTGAACATTTCGTTGCTTTCAACATCTCGTTCATCTCAACATCTCGTTGACCTTAACATCTCGCTGGGCTCAGCATTTCGTTGATCTTCACAACTCGTTGGTCTCAGCATTTCGTTGATCTTTACAAGTCATTGGTCTCAGCATTTCGTTGATCTTTACAAGTCGTTGGTCTAAAAATTAGGTCCATCTTAGCATCCCTTTGGTCCCAATGTCTCGTTGATCTGAACATCCCTTTGGTCTCAACATCTAGTTAATCTTAACATCTCATTGGTTTAACATCTTATTGGTCTCAACATCTCGTACCCTTATTGTCATTATTCAACGAGTAGTGTTATCTTAATGCCTTGTTAAAGGTATTGTCTTAATTTCTAACTATCGTAATGTCTCGCTTACTTGTCATTTTATGTTACAATTCTATTACGATTTTCTGTCTTAATATCTTTTCGATTTATGAAGTTATTGTATCATGTAATGTTGTCTATATTATCGAAAGGTCTTGTTTTGCCTGCTCATCAACGGCCTTGATTTGTTCATCTTGTTCTGTTATATCAAGACAAATCGTTCTCTACTCATTCCTGTCCTTCTCGACACGAAGGGTCGGGTGGCGCACTCATCAGTCCGTCTGTCTGTCTGTCGTCCGGCTGCTCCTGTTTCTCGTACCTCTGTAGACGTAGTGCATATACTCGCATCTCTGTTCTAACTACTGGTCGAACTGATCATGAGATCCGCCAGGAAGGTGCTCATGAACCTTATCTGAAGTTCGAAGTCTTGGGAAATCCCGCATATTTGTATTCGTTATGCACAACTCGTCCCTGACCTCAGTGTCTGACGACTAGTTTTGCCAAGAAGTGTTTGGGAGTCTCACCTGCTTCAGTCATATCATGTCTCGTTCATTGTCGCTCAAACTCGGCTTCAAGGAAGGAACCAGATCACGCGGTCTACAACTCCGTCCGCACTACGCACTAGTTTAACTACAGCTTGTGCGATTTCGACCAGGGACTCGGGGTGGAGACCAGTCATATCGTACATCAAGCCACCATTCATCACAGACACTAACTTTCGTTTTTTTTTTTTCACCAGCTGGTTTGATCAGATGAGATTACTCGTTTCATTAATCTTAACAGAAGAGAAAAACGAAAGGACGGACCATCTCAGAAAAGGACTCGGCTTGGCCAGGGCCTCCTGGCAGCTCTTTCACAACATTAATCTTCAGTCCAGAATTATAGATGGAGATGAATCATGAATCTATACCACTTTGTGTATATATATATATATATATATATATATATATATATATATATATATATATATATATATATATATATATATACATATATATATATACTTTCCATACTTTACTTTCGGTTCACTTCCTTTATAGCTGAATCGTTCTTAATATCATTACTCTTCATCTGATGACACTTCATGTAGGTTCAGAGACGGATATGTATAGGTCACAAAACTGAGATTCCTCATAATGTCTTATGTAATGATTTAAGTGGGGTTAGGTACAAACATAGTGGGATTGTTTACTGTGTTGGATGTTAATGAACTGCATTTCCATGTGTTCGCACCTGGCGCGTCGCTCTCTCGTTCCTGGCCAGTACCCTGGTAGCTGTCTTGGCTAAGGTCTCTATAATGCTTGATTTCGGTCAGACTTGGTGAGCCTTTGAACGACCTCCCGTTCCTTCTCGCCGATGGAGATCAGTGCCACATATACGCACAGCCTCCCCGCCTCCACACGTGTCCCCAGAACTGTGGTCTCGTAACACTGGCCTTGGATGAGCAAGGTTGAATGTTAATCATACTCGATGTGACGTCTCCCTCGTTCATCTCACGTGGCAGGGACATCATTCATCGTCGCCCTAACGTGTTCTTGTCCCTCTTGCTTACGTAAGACAAAGAATACAACTCCAGAGATTAAAGGAAAAAGAGGAGGAAAAGAAAATGAGGAAGAAAGAGATTTTAGCAAGAGCTTAACTTCCTCTGGGTCTGTTACCCTGATGATGGTACGTATGTGACGCTCCCTGATGATGGTACATATGTGACGCTCCCTGATGATGCTACGTATGTGACCTCCCTGATGATGGTGCACATGTGACGCTCCCTGATGATGGTACGTATGTGACGCTCCCTGATGATGGTACGTATGTGACGCTCCCTGATGATGGTACGTATGTGACGCTCCCTGATGATGGTACGCATGTGACGCTCCCTGGTGACGGAGGTCGCATGTCTGGTGGCGGTGGTACGATCTCCCGCCACTCTTCGTCTTTTTAACTTCATCATCAAGTCTTAGTCTTCACTTATCACTGTTGTTTTTGTCGTCGGATCAATTAGGAGTCTGCCTGGCAAGGGTTCTTGCGCTCCTCTTAATGGCTCTGTTGGTCTTCATCGTATTGTGGAGTTGTCACACTTTCTTCTATTATTTTCTCGTTTAGTGTCCTCGTCTCCTTCACTTCAAGTATTCAATGTCATGTATGAGTTTCCTATTCTCTTACTCTATTAGAGAGATATGTATAAACGAATAAGTGAATCATTTTCTTCTTTTTTTTTCAACTTCATTTGTTAACGTCAACCGCTGCGGCAATTTAGAAGTTCTCGAAGCTGTTTTTTTTTTTTTTTGTAGACATCTTGCTGGAGATAAGAGCAGTACGCCCAGACAGCAATACATCACCCACAAACCAGTTCAGCTGCTAAAGTGACAGGTGCGTGGCTGTCAACAATATCTCTTGTGTTTACCTTTGGGGAAATTCTCCTCAATTTGTTGACTGTCACTTGTTGGTAGACATTGAGGTCCGCATCGTTAAGACAAATCGGTACACTCACAAAAAAAAAGAAAAAAAAGATTATAAAATAAAATATTGAAGTGGTCGTCTCGACCAGCTCTCCACTACCATAAAGAGGGAACAGTCGTCTGCTAAGATCCGGCAGCACAAGGTGCGTTCCGATCTGAATCTCGGTACAGGACTCGGAATAGTTGTGTGTCCCATCGCAGGAGTGTAGCATATGGTCTCTGATCTCCTTCCTCTTATTCATATATTTTTCCATGACCTGCAGCCTAACTCTGGTTTAGTGAAGATGGGTTTGACCCTGTCCGCAGGAGTCAGGTCAAAGGGTAATGATGTCGGTGGTGTAGTGAATACGAGGGTGTAATGAAGAAAGCCTTTGAATTCAACCCGAGAGTCAGGTCAAAGGCCGTTGCTGTTCAGTATGGTGAGGATGAGGGATTAGCGAAACTATGATTGTATATAGAAGAAAGTGAAATGAAAATAGCTTTCTACTTAACCCGCAAGGGTCAAGTCGATGGGTATTAGTATCGAGGGGGGAATGAGGATGAGTTTATAGTTAAGATGAGGATGTAGTGAAGATGAGAGTGTATTAGAGATGACCTTTGACCGGTCCCATAAGGGTCTGATCAGAATCCATTCAGTCGAGGGTGTAGTGAATGTGAGGATATAATGAAGATGGCCTTTTGACCTAACTCTTAAAGATCACTTGCAGACGAAGATGAATTCGTCGAGGGTGAAATAAATTTCGGTTTATCGATAGTATAGTGAAGATGAATCTGGTGGTGTCATCCACCGCACTGAACGAGAGTGATAGTGGCAACGGAGACATGTTGCATTCGCTAGCAAATGTTGGCGTTTCTGATGTTAATGAGAACTGGTTAGAGCATGAACTTAAAGATAGGTCGTAGCCTGGCCTAACTTTGTATATCAGAAAGACTATTTATACACCATTATCTAGTTGAGCAAAGTTGCTTCACCTGGTTTACAGAAATGATACAATCGATAAGATCAGGTTCTGAGATCTTACCTCATTGCCAAAAAAAAGCAAAAAGAAAAAAATCGCTTTTATGAAGATATCAATTTTCATCGGCGCCTGCCTCCAGTCGAGCCCTGATGTGCACCACTGGTAACTGTTTCATTACTTACATCGTCCTCCGGTATGTCTGTAAGGACGAGAAGCTTTGCTTTTTTCCTAGCCAGCTTTCCCAAGTGTCAGCGACTGTATCATCTGGCTTATGTAAATACCAGCGTCGTCGACTCACTGAAGTGAACATGAACAGTCCGATAGATACATGATCAACATTTCCTGCGTCTAATTCTTTTTCTTAAGTAGTGATCAACATGACTTGGTCAAAACATACCCCAGTCGTGACCAGCTCGATCCAAAGAGAATAGAACATGAGAAGAAGGATGACGAAATTGATCAGAGCTTCTTGAGTGTTTGTGGGCCAGATTCTTAAAGGTAGAAAGGTTGTAGTAAGATGAAAGGACGAGAAGAGGTAGAGAATACCACAGCAACACTGTCTATGGTATGAAGGAGGTATGAAGGAGGTATCGTAACAGAGGCATCGTAATAGAGTTGTAGATACCCCGTAATGAAAAGTGGAGTCTGGAGTAACTTCAGGAAAAGACGAGTAGAGTTGACAAGTAGATAGGTACTAGAGTGACCCCATATGATAATACACTGTAGTTTATCATCCTCATGAGTTACCAGGTGCTGGATCCTCTAATGCTTACTCTTATTTATCATTACAAGAATTCGTTCATTACGTAGTAAACCAAATAATGGACAACAGAATTCACTGATTCAGGATTATCAAAATGATCAGGTTGACTGGTAAATGGATATTGTAATGTCCATAATTAGTCGTACACCTGCCTGGGTGGTATGAGCACCAGTATCTAATGATGTCTGTCAACTTTATCACAGCTGGTTGCTCTGGGGGTAGGTATCATTGCTTATCTATCGTCTGTAGATTCTTCTGGATGTGTTGAGCAAACTTGAATAGATAGAGAGGTGAGCACTGAAAGCAATAGTTAGTCTTATAGCAAGATTCGCAGAATGTGTGTCAAAACCAGCGTAGCCTAACTGTATTTAAGCTGGTGATATGCCCTGGAGGAATCTGTGTACAGTAGTAAACAGCTGCTGTAAGAAGAGCCAACAACTCATTTACCTGCAGAACTTTAATTGTTCGTCACTATTTTGGATCAAGTTTAGTCTTGTTATACGACCTAACCTCCGAGAGTCTATGTAAGCTTCCTCACTTAGCCTCTGTCTCAACATTAAGCATCCATAGCCCAAGATGACAAAGAACTGTGTAACAATTTTGACTCCTTGACCCCTCAGGATGGTTCGCCATAGTGACCAGCGACGGCCACACGGCGCCCTTTTTCTCCACAGTGGAGCAGGTCGCCATGAGTCAAGTGTCCTTCTTCCTCACTCGCTACGACGTGCCCGCCTACACCAACCTGCACGATGGTGAGCTGCTATATCCCGCCTGTAAATGATACCCTTGTCTCATGATACATTGCCCACTACTGCCCATTAATTCCACCCGTCGTCCCCACAATTGATGTAACAAAGTAGTTTCCCCCCTTTGTCATCATAGAAAATGGACGTGTAACATATCAGAAAACGGTAGTTCAGAGCGGCCACGTCCTCAAGCTCTTGGGGATCTATGAAGACCTCAACGCCAAGAAGACCAACAGCGGAGGAAGAGGTCGCGACGCCGCCTCTGTCTTCACCTGCAACAAATATGCCCAATGTCTCAACTACAGGAACGAGGTTAGTATTGCCGACATTCATCTGTCGTACATCATACCTTACTGAAAGGCATGTTGTAGGTTTCTGATATCTATATGATTAATATCTTACTATTCAAGCTAACCATTTGATGCAGTACTTTCACTAATGACGTGCACATGCTGACTCTTCTGTTCTCGCAAGCACGTCTGCATCCAGTTCTTCTGCTTGCAGGTTGTGTTCTTGCCGTTCTCTGCGTCTGGTCGGTTCTACACGACGGCCCACAAGACCAGCAAGAACCCCAACCACGTGTACTTGATGGCTCACATCCTGAGGAACCACAAGCTGCCCCTCACCGTCCGTCTCGTCTGTGGCTACATGCCTCGTGTACCTTGTAACTTTACTGGTAGGTGGACCACTGTAGCTTTACTGGTAGGTGGAACACTGTAGCTTTACTGGTAGGTGGACCACTCTAGCTTTACTGGTAGGTGGACCACTCTAGCTTTACTGGTAGGTGGGACCACTGTAGCTTTACTGGTAGGTGGACCACTGTAGCTTTACTGGTAGGTGGACCACTGTAGCTTTACTGGTAGGTGGACCACTGTAGCTTTACTGGTAGGTGGACCACTGTAGCTTTACTGGTAGGTGGACTACTGTAGCTTTACTGGTAGGTGGAACACTGTAGCTTTACTGGTAGGTGGACCACTGTAGCTTTACTGGCAGGTGGACCACTGTAGCTTTACTGGTAGGTGGACCACTGTAGCTTTACTGGTAGGTGGACCACTCTAACTTTACTGGTAGGTGGACCACTGTAGCTTTACTGGTAGGTGGACCACTGTAGCTTTACTGGTAGGTGGACCACTGTAGCTTTACTGATAGGTGGACCACTGCAGTTTTACTGGTAGATGGAACACTGTAGCTTTACTGGTAGTTGGAGCACTGTAGCTTTACTGGTAGGTGGACCACTGTAGCTTTACTGGTAAGTGGAACACTGTAGCTTTACTGGTAGGTGGACCACTGACGCTTTACTGGTAGGTGGACCACTGTAGCTTTACTAGTAGATGGAGCACTGTAACTGTACTGATAGGTGAACCACTGTAGCTTTACTGGCAGGAGGGAATTTGTAGTTTTACTTGCCAGAGGTTCTCTTTACCTATAGTAGTAGGTGGACCACTATAACTTTACTGGAAGGCATTTCGTGAAGCTTTACTTTGTAAGTGGCCCCTTTTGCTTTATTGGTAGATGACCCACTGCGACTCTACTAACAAGTGGACTCCCTGGAGAGAGATAGGCTTCTAAAGTTCTACCAGTCTGTGGTTTGCCATAGCTCTGCGCGCAGGTGATTACCAAGAGAGTTAGTGTTTATTAGTCTTACTTGTTTTTCTACTGACTGATAACCTGTGTAGTTCATGCAGGTAGATGGAAGGTATAACTTTTATCATTTTCTACTACATATGAGTGCATATAACTGTATGTGCTGAGACGTAACCCCCTTCCCTGTAGCTTTACCCGGAGATGACCTGTAGCGCTTACTAAAGCATCATGTCCATTACCTGTGTATCTGGCAAGTTGTCCACATTGCACAGAATTCCTATCTTACTGAAGTATGACAATGTTAATCCAAGCGTGTGGCTCACACCCTCCCTCTGCTAACCTCTCTACCAGTTCTCTTATATCTTCTGCTAATAACCCACTTTCGTGGTGGCGTCTTATAGTTTACTTTGATGCCCCTCTTCAGGCAGATGTGGGTCGTATTTATCATGAGTGGTTGTATCGACCAGGCATAACTAATACTCAAGACCAATGCACGCTTCAGGTTCGTATTGGCCATGACTCTAACAAGTTCTTTTTTTTTTTTTATTTCAGCGAAGATGTGGCTCTTACAATATCCCTATCATAATCTTCGTTTCAGTAACGCGTTCTTCTGTGGTGTGGCCCACACGATTCACTGAAAGCCCTCTAACTCAGCCGTGACCTATGTTTATCAGTACTCCTCCTCTCCCTATGGTTAACCCCCTGTCACTCACTAAATGCCCTTCACTCCCCAGGTGTACTGCGCCTGGAGCAGGCACAGAAGGAAGCAGTGATCCTGGCCTGCACCATGACCAACGAGGCTCGGGCCACACTTTTCGAGATAGATGTGTCGTCCAACTTCGTCCTGGCGCCAGTGAAGGACCCAATCTTCCCTAAGACACCCATCTTCCTCAAGACGGTCTCTTACTGCGAGGACGAAGCTGACGCCTGGAGGAGGCAGATCAAGGTGGGCGTCGACTGGGTCCACTAGTGCATGCCCTAGCCTTCTCCTGGTGCATGTAAGTCTTTTTCACTGGATTCTGGTGCTTAGAACTGATAACATGAGCACTTGGCTTAACCCGGGTGGGGAATAAATTATCTTCCGCATGTTACCCGTTGTAAGCTCTCTCGTGGTGCTTGTATTTTCTTACTTGGGCCATTAAACCATCTCTGGTGCTGGGAACTCGTGCTGCCTCGCTAACCTGCCCTTGTTAACAGTCTAACATAAGAGAACTCTGGGTATATATGTTGCCAGACGATGTTCTCTTTACATATTTAATATACATAGTATGTAATATAATTTGATGATTTACATATGTTAGAACATGTAATATTCACATGTAAATCAACCTAAACAAGTGTACCACTGCATGTTTGAGAGTCAAACCCAGGCTACGGAGAACAGCAAGCGAACAGCGTACCAATGGACCATCGATGGAACAAAATCTATCACTCTGGAACTGATAGCTACAGCTGCAGCGCCACGCCCGCTCACTATAGGCGTGTAAGGGGTGTGGAGCTGTAGATGTACCAGGTACAGAGCAACAATTCTGTCTCATCGGTGGTCCAATGGTAAGCTGTCCACCTGCTTTTCTCAAACATGGTCGCACCTTCCAAGATCCAAAAGCTACACTCGGGGTTCACATACAACACTGTGCTGGAAGTAGCAAAGGACATGTAGTCGTAGCCTCAGAGGCCACTTTGAGGCCACAGATTGAAGCCATGATTTGCAGTATAGCCAAACAGGACGATCAGTTGGTCTGATATCATTGTGTGCAGACACAACTTTGCACGGGTAGAAGCAAGGGTTATAGTGAGTTAAAAGTCATCCCAAGCGAATAGAATAACCAAACTGGTCTTAGAGAAGACCTAGGGAGAGCCTTGGGAAGACCTTGGAGAGACCCGGGTACAAACTTAGAGCGACCTGCGTAAGACCTGAAGTCGAACTACGGATGATATGTTGGAGTACTTGAGGAACACCTGGCGAGTATCTGGAAAAGACCTTGGAAGGATCTTGGAATGACTTCCAGACCAGGGGATGACCTGATAAGGAACTTGGAAAGATTCCTGGAAAACCTGAAGAAGATTTCAAGAAGACCTGGGGATGACCTTAGGAAAAAGTTGAGAGGATCTACTTGAGAATTTGCTCTTGTGTTTATTTCATATCCTTTGCCAACCAAACCATAGTACTTACAGGCCCCGGACTGGCCTGAATTCAAGGCCGTTTTGAGGCCAACAAAAGCTGCTATCCTTTTTCCAGGCAACAGACGAAGAGGGGCCGCATCCTCTTAATGCACCGAAACCAAAGTTCCATATCCACAACCACGCTCCACACACCTTTCCGTGGTTTAACCCGGACGCTTCACATTCCCTAGTTCAGTCCATGGACAACACGTCGACCCCTGTACATCACATCGTTTTAATTCACTCTATCCTGTGCACGCCTTTCACCCGCTTGCATGTTCAGGCCTCTACCAATCAAAATAGTTTTCACTCCATCCTTATATTTCCAGTTTGGTCTCCCCGTTTTCCTTGTTCCTTCCACTTCTGACACAAATATCTTCTTTGTCAACCTTTCTTCACTCATTCTCTCAATATGTCCAAACCATTTCAGCACACACTCATCAGCTTTCTCAACCGATTCCTCTTTATTGCCACACCTATTTCTAACTCTTTCATTACTCACTCGATCAAACCACTTCACATAATATATTGCCCTCAAACATTTCATTGCTAACACATCTACCCTCCTCCGCACAGTCTTATCTACAGCCCATATCTCGCATCCATATGATAATGTTGGAACTACTACACCTTCAGACTTACCTATTTTTCCATTCCCATATAACGATTTCTCTTTCTACACATTCTTCAGTGCTCCCAGGACCTTTGCCCCCTCATACACCCTATGACTTAACTCTGCTTTAATGGTTCCATTCGCTGTCAGGTCCACTTCCAGATATCTAAAACACTTCCTCAAGTTTTTCTCCATTAAGACTCACATCCCACCTAAACTGTCCCTCAACCCTATTATCAAATTTATTCTCAACTCTCTCCTTTCACACACCCTACCAAACTCAGTCACCAGCTTCTTCAATTTCTCACTCTACTCAGCCACCAGTGCTGTATCATCAGCAAGCAATAACTGACTTTTTCACAGACTCTCTCATTCCCAACAGATTGCATCCTCGCCTCTTTCTGTAAAACTCTCGAGTCTACCTCCCTTACATCCATAGACAAATTAAACAAAAATTGTGACGTCTCACACCCGTGCCGCAGACCAACCTTTACGTGGAACCATTCGCTCTCTTCCTGCATATGCACATACCTTACAACCTTGATAAAAACTTATCACTGCTTCTAGCAGCTTTCCTTTCACACCGTGTATTCTTAACACAATTTACTACGCATCTCTAACACCAGATCCAAAAATGCCACATACACACCTATCCGTTTCTCTAGCATTTCTCACATACATTCTTCATTGGAAGTCCTTGGTCCACGCATCCTCTACCACTTCTGAAACCACACTGCTCCTTCCCAATATGATGATCTGTACATTCCTTCACCCTCTCAATCAATGGCCTCCCATACAACTTACCAGATACACTCAACAAACTTATACCTTTGTAGTCTGGACACTCGCCATTATGCCTCTTGCCTTCATATAGTGGCACTATACATGCACTCCGCCAGTCCTCAGGCACCTTACTATCATCCATACATACAGTGAAAATCCTTACCAGCCAATCAGCAAAACAGTCACCCACTTTCTTAATGAATTCAACAGCAATACCATACACTCTAGCCGCCTTTCCATATTCTATTCGTTGTAAGGCTCTCACCACACCACACCACACTCCATGACTCTTACTTTGCATATCACCCGACCAAAAACCCTGCATCTGCCACCCTACCATCAAACACATTCAACAGTCCTTCAGAATACTCACTCCATCTCCTCTTCACTTCATCACTATCTGTTTCCACTTTCCCTTTTGCCCCCCTCGCAGATGTTCTGATCTGTTGCCTTGTTTTTCGCACATTATTAACCTCCTTTCGAACTATCTTATTCTCTTTATAATAGGGTTTACTGATACTCGCTTACCCCAACTCTCATGTGCCCTCTTTTTTTCAGCCCCTGCACCTTCCTTTTGACCTCCTGCCGCTTTCTCTTATACATACCCCATTATTTGTACTCCTTTCTTGTAGGTATTACTCCAACGGCTCCTTTTTCTCTTTCCCTAGCAATATACTTCTTCATCTCACCACTCGCTACCCTTTCTAATATGCCCACCTCCCGCTTTGCGGATGCCTCAAGTATCTCTTGCACATACCATTATCTTTTCCCTAAATACCTTCAATTCCTCATCCACTCCCCTCACGTCATTTGCTCCCACCTTTTGCCATTCCACACTCAGTTCTCTTGGTATTTCTTCACACAAGTCTCCTTTCCAAGCTCACTTACTTTCACCACTCTCTTCTCACCGATTTTGTTTCCTCCTTACCTACACCTTTACAAATTTTTATCTTTGCCTTTACAAGATAATGATCAAACACTCCACCGGCTGCTCCTCTTAGCATCTTGTATCCAAAGGTCTATTTTTCACACGCCTGTCATTTAACCAGGTATTTCCAGTCACTAGTTTTTTTCAGCAAACAACTCCATTAGCAGTTCACCTTTCCATTCACATCACTGAATGCCACACGCACCCCAATTATTCCCTCAACTGCCACATTACTCACCTTCGTATTCAAATCACCCATCACTATCACCCGGTCTCTTGCACCAAAACTGCTTACACACCCACTCAGCTGCTTCCAAATCACTTGCCTCTCATTTTTCTATTTATGACTAGGTGCATAAGCACCAATAATCACCCATCTTTCGCCATCCACTTTGAGGAGGATGAGCACTACCTTCTTGGTTCCTTCTTCTGTTCCTTCTCTCAGACATTCAAATACAAGAAGGGGAAGGTTTCCATCTCCCCGCTCCCCTCCATTTTAATCGCCTTCCAAGACACAAAGGAATACGGAGATAGAATTCTTTCACCCTACTCCAAGGATATATATATATATATATATATATATATATATATATATATATATATATATATATATATATATATATATATATATATTCAGTTATTTATTTATTTAGTTTGCTTAGTCGCTGTGTCCTGTGTTAGCGAGGTAGCGCAAGGAAACAGACGAAAGAATGGTCCAACCCACCCGCATACACATGTATATGCATACACGTCTACACGCGCAAATATACATACCTATACATCTCAATGTATACATATATATACACACACAGACATATACATATATACACATATACATAATTCATACTGTCTGCCTTTATTCATTCCCATCGCCACCTCGCCACACATGGAATAACGACAACCCCCTCCTCCCTCATGTGTGCGAGGTAGCGCTAGGAAAACAACAACAAAGGCCCCATTCGTTCACACTCAGACTCTAGCTGTCATGTAATAATGCACCGAAACCACAGCTCCCTTTCCACATCCAGGCCCTACAGAACTTTCCATGGTTTACACCAGACGCTTCACATGCCCTGGTTCAATCCATTGACAGCACGTCGACCCCGGTATACCACATCGTTCCAATTCACTCTATTCCTTGCACGCCTTTCACCTCCTGCATGTTCAGGCCCCGATCACTCAAAATCTTTTTCGCTCCATCTTTCCACCTCCAATTTGGTCTCCCACTTCTCCTCGTTCCCTCCACCTCTGACACATATATCCTCTTAGTCAATCTTTCCTCACTCATTCTCTCCATGTGACCAAACCATTTCAAAACACCCTCTTCTGCTCTCTCAACCACACTCTTTTTATTACCACACATCTCTCTCACCCTTACATTACTTACTCAATCAAACCACCTCACACCACATATTGTCCTCAAACATCCCATTTCCAGCACATCCACCCTCCTGTGCACAACTCTATCCATAGCCCACGCCTCGCAACCATACAACATTGTTGGAACCACTATTCCTTCAAACATACCCATTTTTGCTTTCCGGGATAATGTTATCGACTTCTACACATTCTTCAAGGCTCCCAAAATTTTCGCCCCCTCCCCTACCCTATGATTCCCTTCCGCTTCCATGGTTCCATCCGCTGCCAAATCCACTCCCAGATATCTAAAACTCTTCACTTCCTCCAGTTTTTCTCCATTCAAACTTACCTCCCACTTGACTTGACTCTCAACCCTACTGTACCTAATAACCTTACTCTTATTCACATTTACTCTCAACTTTCTTCTTTCACACACTTTACCAAACTCAGTCACCAGCTTCTGCAGTTTCTCACATGAATCAGCCACCAGTGCTGTATCATCAGCGAACAACAACTGACTCACTTCCCAAGCTCTCTCATCCACAACAGACTTCATACTTGCCCCCCTTTCCGAAACTCTTGCATTCACCTCCCTAACAACCCCATCCATAAACAAATTAAACAACCATGGAGACATCACACACCCCTGCTGCAAACCTACATTCACTGAGAACCAATCACTTTCCTCTCTTCCTACACGTACACATGCCTTACATCCTCGATAAAAACTTTTCACTGCTTCTAACAACTTGCCTACCACACCATATATTCTTAATACCTTCCACAGAGCATCTCTATCAACTCTATCATATGCCTTCTCCAGATCCATAAATGCTACATACAAATCCATTTGCTTTTCTAAGTATTTCTCACAAACATTCTTCAGAGCAAACACCTGATCCACACATCCTCTACCACTTCTGAAGCCACACTGCTTTTCCCCAATCTGATGCTCTGTATATATATATATATATATATATATATATATATATATATATATATATATATATATATATATATATATATATATATATATATATATATATATATTCCTATGAGTCCACGGGGAAATTGAGACACGATAAGTTCAAAGGGCACTTTCCTTTAATAATCACATCATCAGGGGAGACACAAGAGAGAAATATAAGTCAGTTGATATACATCGAAGAGACGAAGCTAGGACGCCATTTGGTAAACATGTTTACTAAATGATGTGATTATTACACAAAAGTGCTCTTGGGAACTTATCGTGTTTCATTTTCCCCGTGGACTCAGAGGAATATCTTGATCACGCGCAAAATTGTGATCCTTTCCGATATAAATATATATATATATATATATATATATATATATATATATATATATATATATATATATATATGATATATACATATATATATATACTTATACATATGTACATATATATATATATATATATATATATATATATATATATATATCATAGAAACCTCCAACAGCCAGGATCGAACCCGGGACCCCTGTGCCACAGGCGGAAATGCTACCGCTAGGCTATGATCGCAAGACACTCACATGTTTACTAAATGGGGTCCTAGCCACGTCTCTTAGTTGTATATCAACTGACTTATCTTTCTCTCTTGTGTCTTCCCTGATCATGTGATTATCACACGAAAGTGCACTAGGGAGCTTATCATGTTTCATTTTCACCGTGGACTCATGGGAATATACTTGATCACGCGCAAAATTGTGTTCTTTTCCAATATATATATATGAATATATATATATATATATATATATATATATATATATATATATATATATATATATATATATATATATATATATATATATATATATATATATATATATATATATATGCCACCCAGGGTAGTACTACCGGCCTGACAAAGGAGCGTCAAAGTGGTGCCTGGAACCATCTTACACTCTCAATGTTAGGAATACTGGTCTCACATTCTGTCTCATCGAAACAGTGCTACCAGGCTAGTCCTACCATCTTCTCCTTACAAGCACCATACAACAACTACGCAGACCTTGTTTTTTTAAGAAGATAAGAACATAAGAAGTGAAGTCTTGAGTGTGTCCAACCTACAACCAACCGCCTGAACCCATAAACACATCCAACTTTCGTTTAAAGCCACCTAAAGACTCACGTATCCTCCACTACTGTACTTGGCAGTTTCTTCCATAAATCCACTACCCTCTTCCTGAACCAATCTTGACCCACATCCGACCTGAATCTATTTTTTATTCAAATTCAAATCCATTATTTCTTGTCCTATCCGATGGTGCCATTCTAAGAACTTTATTCATGCTACCTTTATTAATGCCCTTCACCCATATTCATTCATATCCCCTCTAGCCCTCCTCCTCTTAAGTGAGTGTAGACTCAGTCTTTTTAACGTTTCTTCATAAATGAGGTTCCTAATTTCAGGGGTCATTTTTGCCATACGCCTTTGCACTCTAAATAATCTATATCAACTGCATAGTATGGAGCCCAAACCTGCACCGCATACTCCAAATGTGGTCTCAGCAACGCAAGATAAAGTTGCAAAAATACTCTAGGAGTTTTACTGCTAACAGTCTTATTAATGAACCGTAACATCCTATTAGCGTTATTACGCACTTTAATACATTGTTGTCGCTGCTTAAGCTCCTTGCTCACCCGTACCCCTAAATCTCTTTCGCATTCTGCTTTCCCGATAGTAATATTGCCCAGTTTATAATCAGTGTTCCTGTTTTTACCACACTAGATATTGTATATTGTACATTTATTTATGTTGAATCCCATTTCCCGTGTGCCCGGTCATTCTGATAATCTTTTTATGTCGCTTTGGAAGTTCACTGAAATTTCACCTGAGTTGATTACGACCCCTATTTTTGTATCATCGGCGAATTTACTTAAGTCGCTGATTATTCCCATATCCAGATCATTAACATATATAACGAACAAGAGAGGTCCCAAGACTGACCCCAGAGGAACACCAATGGTTACATTGCCCCAGTCCGATGTAACTCCGTTGATGCAGATCCTCTGTTTTGTGTCAGTGAGCCACGCCCGAGTCCAATTAGATACACAACCCCCGATGCCGTGTGCCGCTATTTTTCCAAGTAGATGCTCATGAGGTACTCTGTCAAAAGCCTTACTTAAGTCTAAGTATACCGTATCATAGCTCTTACCCTGATCAACAGTTTCAAATGCTTTATTAATGAAGGAGAGAAGGTTACTGAGACATGATTTCCCTTTTGTAAACCCATGTTGAGAATCCCTAACGAGATCATGATTCTCCAAGTGTTCCCGCATTTTGTCCGCTATAATTGGTGCAAGAAATTTATCCACGGTAGATGTTAAGCTGACAGGGCGATAATCAGAGGCAATGGATCTATCCCCTTTCTTAAAGATGGGAGCGACATCTGCTGTCCTCCATTGCTTAGGAACTACACCTGATTCCATAGACTGTTTGAACACATCTAAAAGCGGAACATTTACTTCCTCCTTACATTCTTTCAAGACCCTTGCCTAAATACCATCTGGTCCAGGACTATTGTTTACTTTTAATCGTTCTGTTTGCTTTAAGATATCAAACTCATTTATCTTTACATCGTATAGCTTCCCACCTTCGGTCCCCCCGTAAATTTGCTCAGGAACCGAATATTTGTATTCTCCTTCTGCTTAAATACCGATATGAAGTAATTGTTTAAAACATAAGTATTCTTGCCAACTCCTGTCTACTCTAACATTTCTAAGTATCAACATGACAGTGTCCGACAAATTTAAGGCCCCTAATCCACGGTATCATGGGGTACTAAGAATGTCTGGGTTTCTGCCTGACTCTGCTGCCAATGAGAGGGAGGGCTTTGACAGTAGTAGTACCGGCCCCTTCCTCGACCTTTCCCTCTCTGTGAGACCTTCCTCTTTTCCTATTCACTATACCAACATTCGTCGTCTCTCTAGTAACTTCTCCTCAGTTGAACACCGTCTGTCTAGTACCTCTCCTAATATCTTACTTTTCTCTGAGACACAATTGTCTAAAGTTCTCACTAGCCCCTTTCTAACATCCGACAATAACCTCCACTCATGATTCTGTGCTTATTCCAACATCAACACACCTGTTGCACGCCTCAAAGACCTTGAGTTCCCAAACTTTCTTGTTATGTGGCTCAAAGTCTGTCACCCAACTACCGCACTTTCTTGTTTCGCCTATTGCTCTACTAATTCTATATATTTCATATCTTTTTATTGACTATCTAAACTCCTACCATGAAACTGTGACATCCTCTCACCGCGAGCCGAGATCCTCTACCTCGGGGATTTCAACGTTCACCATAGGAGATGGTTGAATTTCTCCCATTCCTAATGATTTAGAGCAAATTATCTCCCACCCTGCGTATATTCCTGACCTCTGTGGCCACTCTCGGAATATACTGGATTTGTTTTTCACCTCTAGTCCATCCCGCTGTAAGTACACAATCTCCCCCCAATTGGTTCATCTGATCACATTTTCATAAGTGTATCTATTCTAACGGCACCTCCCCCTCGAGCAGCCCCTTCTAGGCGTAAATACTGGTACCTCAGCAAAGCTGACTGGAATAACTTACGTAACTTCTTTTCTGACTTTTCTTGGGTAAATTGCCGTCTCCGTCAAACGCATAGCAAAGGTTAATCTTGCGGGAATGGAAGTATTCATCCCCTCTTCCTCCAAGACGACCTCTTCCTACAAGACTACCCCTTCGTCCAGTCCATGGTTCAACCGTTCCTGTTCTGAGGCCATTCAGCCAAGGGATCAGGCATATCGGGCTTGTAAAAACTCTCCTTCCTCTGGCTCTCATTCAACTTTTATCATTGCCCGTAGTCGCTGCAAGCACGTTATCCGCGAGGTAAAACGTTCCTTTATTCAGAGGAAGTACGATAACCTCTCCTCGTCATCCACCGATAGGTCTTTCTGGTCTTTAGCTGAGGGCATCTCTAACAACTTCTGTCGCTCTACGTTTCTTTCATATTTCCGTTTTGACGGTACTATGGCTGTCTCTGCCGTAGACAAGGCAATTCTCTTTGGTTCCCGTTTTTCCTCTAACTCCACCTTGGATGACTCTAACATTCCTTCACTCCCTGATGCTCCTCTTACTAATCTTATGCCCCTTCTTTCTCCGGACACAAACAAGAATTATGGTCCTGACGGCATTCATCCCCTTGTACTCAAAAAGTGTGCCTCTGAACTTGCACCTGTGCTTGCTCGTCTGTTATTTCTATGTTTAAAAACCAAAACTCGTCTTTCTCCTTGGACTGTGCATTGCTACATCCCGTCTCAAAGATGGGTGACCGTTCTGACCTCTCTAACTATCGTCCTGTTGCTTTGACATCTACCATTTTTAAAGTCTTTGAATTCTTCCTCAGCTTCCATATCCTTAAACACCTCGAAAGTTAGTCTTCTCCCAGATCACTAGTATGGCTTCCGTAAAGCGAGATCCTCTGGTGATATTCTTTCCTATCTTAATAATGTTTGGTTATCATCCCTGAAAAATTCTGGTAGTCATTTGTTGTTGCCCTTGACATATCCAAAGCTTCTGACAGAGTGTGGCATTGGGATCTCATCTCTAACCCCTTCCCCCCCTTTTTTAGCTTCCCTCCCTCACTTTTGCTTCTTCGTATCTAGTTTCCTCTCTGGCCGATCTATCCCTGTGGTTGTTGATGGATCAGCCTCCCCCCTTCACCTTTACCCATCAACAGCGGTGTCTCCAAGGTTCTGTACTGTCCTCTACACCTTTTCTCCTTTTTTTCAATGATTTCCTCTCCTCCACGAGCAATCAAATGCACTTATAAACTGACGATTCAATATTGTATTCATTCACATCCTTCAATTCTGCTCCTTCTTCTTCACCTTCTTCAAGAGCCAGTTTCTACCCATCTTTCTGCTGAAAACTCCTCACAATTCTCCTTTTTTACTCTGACGGTTCTGTAATTCTACCTTTTGAATCAACGAACATACTTGGTATTACTGCAACATCAACTCTTTCCTAAAAAAAAAAAACCACATTACGGGAATAGCCAAGTCTGCTTCTAAGAAACTGGGTGTCCTGTTTAGATGTCGAAACTTCTTGTTTTCTAAATAGTTGCTCCATTTATACAAGGAATTGATCTGTCCTTGTATGGAGTACTGCTCTTACATCTGGAGTGGTTTTAGCTCTGCATCCTTACTTGGCAGAGCTGATTAAAAAGTGGTCTGACGTATACACTGTCCAACGCTAACTTCCAAACATGACCCCCTTCCCCTGCGCCGTATTACTTTGGTTTTTGCTCCAAAGAGCTGGCTTCTTGAGTGCCCCCACCACAAGCTAGACCAAACAATATTCGGCAAGCTGCTGCGTCACTGTGTGGCCATCGGCAACTCAAGGGTAGGCCGTTTTGATACCTGCTTCTTTCCCTACACGTCGACGCTTTGGAACTCTCTACCTTCCCATGACTTTCCCAATAACTATGACCTGGCATATTTCAAAAGATAGGCTTTTCAGTTCTTCCAAAATTGGTAAATACTTTCCCTTGTCTTTTCTTTTTCTCTTTCATTATTCTCTCTATATTTCATTTAAGGTCTGGTCTTGATGTGGATTTGTCGGTGCCAGTAGCCTTCAGTATGTATGTATAGATTATACATAATCGCTGTTTCCCACGTCAGCAAGGTAGCACAAGGAAACAGACGAAGAATGGCCCAACCACTCATACACACACACACACACACACACACACACACATATATATACATAAATATATATATATATATATATATATATATATATATATATATATATATATATATATATATATATATATATGTATATATATATATATATATATATATATATAAGTTTGGATGGTATTGCATTGGAATTTATCAAAAAAGGGGGTAACTGTATTGTTGACTGGTTGGTAAGGTTATTTAATGTATGTATGACTCATGGTGAGGTGTCTGAGGATTGGCGGAATGCGTGCATAGTGCCATTGTACAAAGGCAAAGGGGATAAGAGTGAGTGCTCAAATTACAGAGGTATAAGATTGTTGAGTATTCCTGGTAAATTACATGGGAAGGTATTTATTGAGAGGGTGAAGGCATGTACAGAGCATCAGATTGGGGAAGAGCAGTGTGGTTTCAGAAGTGGTAGAGGATGTGTGGATCAGGTGTTTGCTTTGAAGAATGTATGTGAGAAATACTTAGAAAAGCAAATGGATTTGTATGTAGCATTTATGGATCTGGAGAAGGCATACGATAGAGTTCATAGAGATGCTCTGTGGAAGGTATTAAGAATATATGGTGTGGGAGGCAAGTTGTTAGAAGCAGTGAAAAGTTTTTTATCGAGGATGTAAGGCATGTGTACGTATAGGAAGAAAGGAAAGTGATTGGTTCTCAGTGAATGTAGGTTTGCGGCAGGGATGTGTGATGTCTCCATGGTTGTTTAATTTGTTTATGGATTGGGTTGTTAGGGAGGTGAATGCAAGAGTTTTGGAAAGAGGGGCAAGTATGAAGTCTGTTCTGGATGAGAGAGCTTGGGAAGTGAGTCAGTTGTTGTTCGCTGATGATACAGCGCTGGTGGCTGATTCATGTGAGAAACTGCAGAAGCTGGTGACTGAGTTTGGTAAAGTGTGTGAAGAAGAAAGTTAAGAGTAAATGTGAATAAGAGCAAGGTTATTAGGTACAGTAGGGTTGAGGGTCAAGTCAATTGGGAGGTAAGTTTGAATGGAGAAAAACTGGAGGAAGTAAAGTGTTTTAGATATCTGGGAGTGGATCTGGCAGCGGATGGAACCATGGAAGCGGAAGTGAATCATAGGGTGGGGGAGGGGGCGAAAATCCTGGGAACCTTGAAGAATGTGTGTAAGTCGAGAACATTATCTCGGAAAGCAAAAATGGGTATGTTTGAAGGAATAGTGGTTCCAACAATGTTGTATGGTTGCGAGGCGTGGGCTATGGATAGAGTTGTGCGCAGGAGGGTGGGTGTGCTGGAAATGAGATGTTTGAGGACAATGTGTGGTGTGAGGTGGTTTGATCGAGTAAGTAATGTAAGGGTAAGAGAGATGTGTGGAAATAAAAAGAGCGTGGTTGAGAGAGCAGAAGAGGGTGTTTTAAAATGGTTTGGGCACATGGAGAGAATGAGTGAGGAAAGATTGACCAAGAGGATATATGTGTCGGAGGTGGAGGGAACGAGGAGAAGTGGGAGACCAAATTGGAGGTGGAAAGATGGAGTGAAAAAGATTTTGAGTGATCGGGGCCTGAACATGCAGGAGGGTGAAAGTAGGGCAAGGAATAGAGTGAATTGGATCGATGTGGTATACCGGGGTTGACGTGCTGTCAGTGGATTGAATCAGGGCATGTGAAGCGTCTGGGGTAAACCATGGAAAGTTGTGTGGGGCCTGGATGTGGAAAGGGAGCTGTGGTTTCGGGCATTATTGCGTGGCAGCTAGAGACTGAGTGTGAACGAATGAGGCCTTTGTTGTCTTTTCCTAGTGCTACCTCGCACACATGAGGGGGGAGGGGGATGGTATTCCATGTGTGGCGAGGTGGCGATGGGAGTGAATGGGGGCAGACAGAGTGAATTGTGTGCATTGGTATATATGTATGTGTCTGTGTATGTATATATATATGTACATTGAGATGTATAGGTATGTATATTTGCGTGTGTGGACGTGTGTGTGTGTATACATTGTGTATGGGGGTGGGTTGGGCCATTTCTTTCGTCTGTTTCCTTGCGCTACCTCGCAAACGCGGGAGACAGCGACAAAGCAAAATAATAATAATGAAAAAAAGAATATATATATATATATATATATATATATATATATATATATATATATATATATATATATATATATATATATATATATATATATATATATATATTCTCGTCGCCACCCCGCCATACAGAAAACAGTGTGTTCAGGCCCCGATCGCTCAAAATCCTCTTCACGCCATCCTTCCACCTCCAATTTGGTCTCCCACTTCACCTCGTTCCCTCCACCTCTGACACATATATCCTCTTGGTCAATCTTTCCTCATTCATTCTCTCCATGTGACCAAACCATTTCAACGCACCCTCTTCTGTTCTCTCAACCACACTCTTTTTATTACCACATATCGCTCTTACCCTTTCATTACTCACTCGATCAAACCACTTCACACCTTCAATATATATATATATATATATATATATATATATATATATATATATATATATATATATACATATATATATATTGGAAAGGATCACAATTTTGCGCGTGATCAAGATATTCCTATGAGTCCACGAGGAAAATGAAACACGAAAAGTTCCCAAGTGCACTTTCGTGTAATAATCACATCATCAGGGGAGACACAAGAGAGAAATATAACAGTCAGTTGATATACATCGAAGAGACGAAGCTAGGACGCCATTTGGTAAGCATGTGATTGCCCAAAACATGTCGTCATCTGATACCTCTTCCCACAAACAATAATTGACACAAAATTCGAAAACAATGACCAAAAGTGGTTGGCAGTCGCTCACCTTGGTTTCACTCTATGACACTCAAGGTCTACAGCGGTGTTACCCAAGGAGCAGTTCTTTCTCCAATCCTCTTCATTCTCCTTTTACACGACCTCCCATTACCTCTAGCAAATTATAGAATAATGTTCTTTTATATGCAGACAACTTCACAACTACATGACACCTCCCAAGCACCACAGTAGCTACAGTAAGAAACAAGCAGCACAGCATTACACAACGGGAACAATGGTTCGCTCAGAACAGAATGTCTGCATCTTCATACATGTCTTCAGTCACTTTGTTAACCCGAAACAGACACGAATCCAGCTCACCCCTCCATTAATCTTGAATGGACAATCATTACCATTGCATTAAACACCAAACTGCCTAAACACCACACATTCTCACACATGACAATCATTCCCCATACCAATATCATGAACACAGTAGCAACACATAGACTATATGCCCTCAGATCACTAACCGGCAGTAGATTTGGACAAAAAGAAATTCATCCCTCATCATCCTCTTCAAACAATTCCTCTGCTCCACTTTAAACTACGCCTCACCTTCTCTCAAAAGTGAAAACAACAGAGAAACGAACGACACAGAACACTGCATTCACACAATCACTGGCTGCCTAAAAAACCACAAACACTTAAACACCTACGCAATGAAGCAAAGATCCTCCTTGCATAATCTCACCTCAGCATGCCCGGCACTCAGTCCTCTGCAACAGCACTCTAGACCCCTCACAGCCAACCACCAACTTCCACATAGATATAAAAAGCTTAAGCCGCGGTTACACAAAAGATCCACGGAGGTGTTGATTCTTCAACAAACTCCTGAAGTTGCCTCAACAGCGACAACTTTTTTTGTTGTCCAAAGTGGGCCGATATGGAGCGCCTGGATGAACAGGGTCTATTGTTTTGATAAGATATGCACCGTTCTTATATTTTATCATTGGTGTTAGGTTGTATAAAAAAAAAATTAAAATAACATTTCAGTAGCAAAACACGGGTAAAATTGTTGCAGCAAATTAAAAACAACATTAAGAATGCATCACGACGGAACTTTCATTTGACTCTAGTGCTTTTGTCACTTTTGTAAACAAACATCGTATGGACGCTACGTATCGTCCTTAGATACGAAAGGCATCACAGTCTGCGGTATTTCTTGAAATTTTGCTCTCGTCATGCGATGGAAGTCGTAGATTAACTACGTGTCTTCTAGTCGCAGTTCCTGTACTAAATCATAGCAAACCCTTTTACGGTGTCTTCTTACCAACCAAGAGCGTACCCACAATCGTTCCTTTTCTATCTTGATCTTGTATATAACAGGACCACACGTCTTCCTAGGGCGGTTAAAGTTGCCATATACACATATGATGAAGTCATCTTGCCTTCCAACTGAGCTCAAACTAGCCGTGCGAGCTGGGCGCCTGGCCGAGAGTCCTTTCGCCAGTATGACCAGCGTGGGGATCGTATCATTGATTTATTGGCTGTGGATGAAATGCTATCGTGTATTCATTACATGGGTAACTCTAGTGTGACCGTACCTTAACCCTTGCATCACACTTCAGTAACCTCTACACACAGATCCCCCCAACAACCAATGAATATAACACGGACGAAACACATGCACACAGAAACAACACGACAAACACATGACACCCGACCTCCCACTCACTCTTAAACTCCTCCTACCCACCAGACGTACACACAGCAGGAGCACACGCTAGCAAACAAAAACGAGTCACACTCCTGTCTACCATCTAGACTTCGCCCACCCTTGCAGCACCTAAACACACGTTCAACATAATTCCAAGACCTTTCAAGCCCACGGTGCAACTACCTATATAATGAAGACACCGATCATTTACCACATGATTACCCTGCGCTCTCTACACGTAAACGCACACACACATCACTACACTTTATGACCTATGATCCCGACCGGTGGACGTGGTCAGCTTCCTGAACGCTTCAGGAAGCTCATAAAGCCTCCTGGAACAGATGGTAAGTAATTATATTCGCCATTTCCCACGTTAGCGAGGTAGCGTTAAGAACAGAAGTTGAGCCCTAGAGGAAAAATTCCTCACTTGGCCCCCTTCTCTGTTCCTTCTTTTGGAAAAGTAAAATCAGAACGGGGGGATTTCCAGCAACCCCCAACCCCGGCTCCCTCCCCTTTCAGTCACCTTTTACGACACGCAGTGAATACGTGGGAATTATTCTTTCTCTCCTATCCCCAGGGATGATATATATATATATATATATATGTATATATATATATATATATATATATATATATATATATATATATATATATATATATATATATATATATATATATATATATATATATATATATATATATATATATATATATATATATATATATATATATATATATATATATATATATATATATATATATATATATATATATATATATATATATATATATATATATATATATATATATATATATATATATATATATATATATATATATCTTTTTTTTTTTTTCCAAAAGAAGGAACAGAGGGAGGCCAGGTGAGGATATTCCACAGAGGCCCAGTCCTCTGTTCTTAACGCTACCTCGCTAACGCGGGAAATGGCGAATAGTAAAAGAAAAATATATATATATATATATATATATATATATATATATATATATATATATATATATATATGTGTGTGTGTGTGTGTGTGTGTGACGATAATTGTTGAGAATGAATTAATTCATCTTGAAGTACATTTTCTTTACTTTAATCAGCAAATACAATCTTAGCAGGACAGAAATTCTTATATTCCTAAGCACGCCTCTGTTTGTGAAAAAAGATATAGAAAATACTTAATGTTTCTGCATTAAAATCTTGGCTCCTTTATGCTTCGTTGACTACTTATATCATTTAATCTATACTAAACAGCTGTTTAGAATCGCTACATCTAATCAATAATCTTAGTATCACAGTATCAAAATATTGTGTGTTGCATCAGTTCCGGATATGTCACAGACGTTACTCGATGGTTCAACCATGTATCATGCAATGATGGTTTCCCCATGATATTTTCTTATTAAGGTTAATTACTGGTTCGAAAATTTTTTCAAAAGGATTCACTTTGATTTTCAATATCTTTTACTTTTCCTCATTTGGAATGCAATGATAAAAGACAATGTACTTTATCAGTTTCATAAACCCATGTATATTGTTTGTCTTCGTTTGATGTTGCCTATCATAGATCAGTCTACGATCCTAACATAACACTGTTTATGATCTTACAGTAAACAAATAATCTTTAAACCATCAATTTTTAGTTTTCTGTGGCATAAACTATCCTCTCCTTCCTCTCTCTCCCCCACCACCACCAGGTAACCCATCATGTGACAGAAAAGAGGTCCAAGTCGCTGAGCCGTTCAGTCAGCGATAAGTTCTTGGAGCATCCGCGACCCGTGAGCTTCGCTCTTCTCACTGATCATGACAGGAAGAAGGCGAGAGGACGCAACAAGTCGAGGGACCGACTAGTTGGCCTTCGCGTCGGTGACAGAACTCGAGACAAGAGCAAGGAGAATAGACTTCGTGATAGGAGTAAAGACAACCTATGGGAGAGGAGTAAGGA
Organism: Panulirus ornatus; assembly: GCF_036320965.1. Classification (NCBI taxonomy): domain Eukaryota; kingdom Metazoa; phylum Arthropoda; class Malacostraca; order Decapoda; family Palinuridae; genus Panulirus; species Panulirus ornatus. The sequence goes on along the minus strand of NC_092225.1, from coordinate 64,703,141 downwards.
AAACTTACAAGACAAAGGTAAAGACAAACAACCGTATGAGAATAAAGACAAGCTACAGGACAAGAGTAAAGACAAACTAGAGGGGAAATCCTCCAGCAAGTTAGGCGAGAAGAGCCAAGACCAGAGGAAGTTGTCGAAACAAAATACTTACATTTTCCAGAATGGCCGGAGCACCAAGATCCAGGGGAGGAAACAGGAGGCTGACGCTGTGAGGAGACTCAACAAATCGATAGAAAACCTCAACTATTCGAGGGTTGTGGATGACATTAGCCCAGTGCGGGAGGAGGAGGAGGACGGCGATGAACACTACGCGGAGATATGTGAATATATGTTCGGCAAGCGTGGGGAATCCAACAAGGATAATAACAAACGTGAGAAAAGGAAATCTGCAAGTGATACAGAAAATGGGATTCATTATCACCAGACTAACGATGATGAAAACAACCTCTGTTTTACTCTCCTGAAGAAAGACATTGGGGGTTACTACGTAAAGATCCCAGGGTTCGAAGTCCCAAAAGGTGACTTCGACCCTGGCACCAGTAATGACCACAACAAAAGTTATGATTCCCTGTGTTAGATAACTTTTGGTATTGCTGTGTCAAATATGTTATCTCTGGTCCACTAATTATGTGAGTGTGTTTTATATATATACATACATATATCTTATAGTGTAAGATTCATACATATAGATAGGTTAGAATGAAATTTTCCTTCATATATCCTGATGACATATATAAACATTTCAGGGTTGCGTATTGTCCTTTGTCCAGAAATACAATAGTTTTTACCCTTTTGTATCTACCACTGACTTTAGAAAGTTGTATAGTGAGGCCTCAAGCTTTGTGAGTTTGTAAAATGGTACATACAGACAAAATGTTTCACACTTTCAGTATTAGTTGAGGTAGTTCATATATGAAATGTATAGAAATTGTGATGACAAGTACTGTATTGGTTAGAAACTATTACATGCTCAATTTTTTTTATTGTATATTACAACTTTTTTGCAAGGTGTATTAATTGTTGTGCGTGTGTGTGAGAGTTGATGCTTGACCGGAAAATAATGATAACCATTGTACTAAGTGTTTCGTATGAGAAACTGATTGTGTGTCAATATTCAGAGAGAATGGATTGTGCTGCATATAGACTAGTTCTTTTATCTAGTATTTCAGCATGACACGACCAGTGCAACAGTAAGCATGAAGACGAAGAACACTGGTACAGAAACTCAAGCACAACCTTGTGTGTCAAGCAGGATTTCCACTGACGGTGTAAGTAACATCCTCTTCTTCTCATATGTGGTGTATGTTACTGGGTTTTGCTTGACTGTTTTTTGAAGGATCATCATTGCTCTCAAGATCTTTGATTCTTTTTCGTTTTTCTATGTTTTTTTTCTTTAGGGGATCTGACCTGAAGTTGCAATATCTAGTCAGTTTTCTTTTTTATGGTACTTTTGAATTTGGTACTTTTTCTCCCCATTTAAGTGCAGCAAAAAATTATATGAATAAAAAGGGGCAGCAAAAAACATACATGATTTTGATGAAAATGTAAAATCTTGTTCCAGATCCAATTCAGATACTGAAATACACAACTTATGTATAAGAAATATATCTATAGACTACATAACAGAATGGTGTAAAACACATATATAAGGAAATGAAACTGAAACTTTCACTGCATGATGGGCAATTTTCATTATAAGGTCATCAATAACGTCTAAGGGATTCTCTTTCCTTACATTACAGACTCCCCCCCCCAAAAAAAAAAGGAAAAAAGATATTACAGCTTGTACATATATCTCTAACGGTCACCATTATCTTAAGATACTCGCCTGTGTAGTAAGAGTGATGCAGAGTTGAATGATGTCTACATTTCATTCTGCTTCTCTAAGCTGACCACTCAATTTCTTAAGTGTTGAAGAATATTTTGAGATGAAAGTGAATTCAACTTTATCTTGTATAACTTGGGACATATCTAAGATCAGAGACTTTAAAAAGTGTATTGTGTTCAGACTCATCAAGTGTTGCCTATTCCTGTTTTATTTCATTGGTTACATCATGAAGAGGTAAGGAGGAAAATGTATAAAGTGTTGTCAGTGTGAGTAAATGGAGAGTAGCATTAGTGTCATTCAGATGTTCCATTATGTCAGCATCTTGTTATGCAGATGAGAATCATCTTCGTATAAAAGCAGTAAGATGTCCTCCATCTGAAGCTGACGATGAGCAAGCTCAATGATTTTGTAGTTTTTCTTCTTTTTATACACTCGGCATATGGAATTGGATCCTATACAAAACTCAGAGTCTAGCGTTAGATCCCATACAGGGCTCAGAGTCTAGCATTAGATCCCATACAGGGATCAGACTCCAGCATTAGATCCTATACAGAACTCAGACTCCAGCATTAGATCCCATACAGGGCTCAGATTCCAGCATTTACTGTAGTGCTGAGTGATGATTTCTTCTTATTATTGTGTCAAATGTTATTCTTGCTGGTATGTTATGAAAGGTAAGTGTACACAGTATCAGACTGTGTATTGTGACCAATTGTTTAGGTTGTATACAAAAAGAAACCATAAATGTGTATCCTTGTGGCCATGTGTATACATTAAGACATTTCCATACCAGTGTTTTTAAGTACATATCAATATATAGATTAAATGTTACTGAAACATATTTGAAATATTTTCTTTTCCCTTTAACACCAGCAATATCAATAAAGTGAACAACACACTTCGTCAGTAGAGGAGTTCCTTAAACATTTTCGTCAAAAAAAATATCTCTTGTCGTTTGCAATATGAAAAACAGGAATCTTATAGAAAAGAGGGATATCACAATATAGAGGCATAGTAACAGTGTCAAGGGGTCATTAAAAGAAAACTGAAATTTTCATGATATAAATTCATCTTCTAGTGTAACTGCTAAATAGAGAATCTTGCAATAAATGTAATAGAAAAGAAGAGAAAACAATGCTAGTGCAACAACTTTGAAAGACTGTAACAATTGTGGATGTAAGAATGTAAATGAAAATCACCCCATATTCATGTTCATAACAAACATGTCCAGATGGTTGCCTAATTTGTTTATGGATGGAGTGGTTAGGGAGGTAAACGCAAGAGTTTTGGAGAGAGGGGCAAGTATGCAGTTTGTTGTGGATGAGAGGAACTGGGAAGTGAGTCAGTTGTTGTTCGCCGATGATACAGCTGTAGTGGCTGATTCGGGTGAGAAACTGCAGAGGTTGGTGACTGAATTTGGTAAGGTGTGTGAAAGAAGAAAGTTGAGAGTAAATGTGAATAAGAGCAAGGTTCAGTAAGGTTGAGGGACAAGTTAATTGGTAGGTAACTTTAAATGGAGAAAAACTGGAGGAAGTGAAGTGTTTTAGATATCTAGGAGTGGATTTAGCAGCGGATGGATGGAAGCGGAAGTGAGTCACAGGGTGGGGGAGGTGCCAAAGGTTCTGGGAGCGATGAAGAATCTGTGGAAGGCGAGAACGTTATCTCTGGAAGCAAAAATAGGTATCTTTGATGGAACAACAACTGACTCACTTCCAAGCTCTCTCATCGACAACTGACTGCATACTTGCCCCTCTCTCCAAAACTCTTGCATTTACCTCTGCAACAACCCCATCCATAAGCAAATCAAACAACAATAGAGACACCACATACCCCTGCCGCAAACCAACATTCACTGAGAACCAATCACTTTCTTCTCTTCATACACGTACACATGCCTTACATCCTCGATACAAACTTTTCACTACTTCTAGTAACTTTATATATATATATATATATATATATATATATATATATATATATCATTTTTTCTTTTTTGCTTTGTCTCTGTCTCCCGCGTTTGCGAGGTAGCGTAAGGAAACAGACGAAAGAAATGGCCCAACCCAACCCCATACACATGTATATACATACGTCCACACACGCAAATATACATACCTACACAGCTTTCCATGGTTTACCCCAGACGCTTCACATGCCATGATTCAATCCACTGACAGCACGTCAACCCCGGTATACCACATCGATCCAATTCACTCTACTCCTTGCCCTCCTTTCACCCTCCTGCATGTTCAGACCCCGATCACACAAAATCTTTTTCACTCCATCTTTCCACCTCCAATTTGGTCTCCCTCTTCTCCTCGTTCCCTCCACCTCCGACACATATATCCTCTTGGTCAATCTTTCCTCACTCATTCTCTCCATGTGCCCAAACCATTTCAAAACACCCTCTTCTGCTCTCTCAACCACGCTCTTTTTATTTCCACACATCTCTCTTACCCTTACGTTACTTACTCGATCAAACCACCTCACACCACACATTGTCCTCAAACATCTCATTTCCAGCACATCCATCCTCCTGCGCACAACTCTATCCATAGCCCACGCCTCGCAACCATACAACATTGTTGGAACCACCATTCCTTCAAACATACCCATTTTTGCTTTCCGAGATAATGTTCTCGACTTCCACACATTCTTCAAGGCTCATAGGGTTTTCGCCCCCTCCCCCACCCTATGATTCACTTCCGCTTCCATGGTTCCATCCGCTGTCAGATCCACTCCCAGATATCTAAAACACTTTACTTCCTCCAGTTTTTCTCCATTCAAACTTACCTCCCAATTGACTTGACCTTCAACCCTAGTGTACCTAATAACCTTGCTCTTATTCACATTTACTCTTAACTTTCTTCTTTCACACACTTTATCAAACTCAGTCACCAGCTTCTGCAGTTTCTCACATGAATCAGCCACCAGCGCTGTATCATCAGCGAACAACAACTGACTCACTTCCCAAGCTCTCTCATCCCCAACAGACTTCATACTTGCCCCTCTTTCCAAAACTCTTGCATTCACCTCCCTAACAACACCATCCATAAACAAATTGAACAACCATGGAGACATCACACACCCCTGCCGCAAACCTACATTCACTGAGAACCAATCACTTTCCTCTCTTCCTCTTTAATGTCTAATGGTCTATTGAAGTGAATGATAGATTAACTTTATTATTTGATCACTCAATTTCTATCTTTATTTTCATTTTGTATTACCTTGAACACATTACTTGATATCTAAAGGCCTAGAGAAACGAATAACTTTTCCATTGCTCAGTGAAGACACATATGACTAATAACTAACTAATATAAATGATGAATATCTTAGCTTTCCTTTAATTAGAATAACTCGTGTATCTTGAGTGAGAAGTTTCATTTTTTTTCAAATGAGGCTAATAAAACTAATTGGGCTTAGTTGCAGTTTTTTACTTTATCCAATTAATACAAACATTTCACAAAATGACAATACACTTACAGTCAGTTAACATGCACAAAGGTCTATACAGTAAGGACACACACACTTGGGCTTGTGCAGTACATGCGAGAGGGGAGTTCACTCATGGCCAGACCACATCACCTCCCGCCCATCATGGTTTCTGAATGAGTGAGTGAGTGAGTGCAGACCTCACTCTTAGTGAGCGTATATCATACAGAAAGAGACGTTGAATGTGTGGAGTAAAAGGTCCTTTGAATATTTTTGTGTGCAGTTCAGAGGGTTGGCTCCGGCTGGCTTGTATAACAAAGACTTTGCTCTAATTGGCTCTGTATTGTTTAGGGTTTCGCTCTGATTAGTAAATGAATGTGACGAATATGAGCTCACTAGCTTCCTCTTTTCGACTATATACGGAAGATGGGTTTATTGTTAATGGTTGTGTCAGATAAGAGGAAAGTTTTAGATTGACTTTATACGAAAGGTTCGACCTTATTGGCTGCGTGTGATCAATGGGTCGACTTGATTGGCTGTGAAAGACATTATCTGTGTATGCAAGGTCAGTCTGTCTGTCTGTTCTAACAGACTATACGCGTGATCTTTTTTCCTTGAAGTGATTCCTTATCAAAGTAAACCTGTTTTACACATGGTCGTGAGCCGATGAATTGGGGATGGAACATAAGTAGCTGAAGATTTTCTGTGTTTCTCTTGGAGTAAGGTTAAGTTCAGCTGGGATAGATCAGTTCCTTCAAGAATACGTATCCCATTCATATAATACTTCGTGTTAATATTTTTTTTTCCTTGATTGTTTTAAAGAGTTCGAAACCCAACTTCTCAAATTCATGGATAATGAAATAAAAGTGTGGAACACGATCTTAAGATTCTTAGGCTTTTATGACATTATCGTGTCGGAGTTTGACTCGCTTATTTTATTCTGTTATAACCAACTCATTTGCCATTTACGTGGAGGTGGATCGAGGGCGCATGTGAATGAGTCTTTCGTGGAAATTAATCCTACATGAGTGAAGCTGCTCATCTCCAAAGACTGGTAATGAATAGGATTCCTCACTCCTTTGAGGCAGACTTCCTTCCTCGCTATCCATTTATCATCCTCAAAAATTACGGTGTTATGTGACTATCAAAATGGCACAGGGACGGAGGAGAAAAACTATGAATTAAAGTTGATTCATACCTTAGTATGGAGAAGTGTCAGTTGGTGTCTTAGTAACCATTTTAGAGATGGTAAATAGAAGCTTGATGAATATTAGACTGTGGGCCTATTAAAAATGTGCAATGACTTATGTAGGAACAGTGATAAATGATAAGCACATTTTTTTTATTCTATATAAAAGGTAACGCTTCGTTAACCCTTTTTTCTTAGTCTCACATAATGTTTACGCGAAAGAAATTATTTATGTTCTTATTTCTTTGAATCTTAGTTGTTTTACTCGGTCAGTGACCTAAGATACAATATCATTAACTACCTATTTAATTATACCATATTGGAATGCATAAACGTAACACAGAGACATTTCTATATTTATTAATTACATAAAAAAAACATTTTCAAAAGTTAAATAAATAAGTCCTGCAACACAGATGATATATTACATGGGTGACCATGATTACAATATCCTTTTTCTTTTCAGCTTTTTCGTCACTCAGTCTATGTACACATTGGGTCAACGCAAACTTAGAAATAAATGCATTACAGTACAGACCTCATGTTTGAGAAGAATCTGTGCAGAATCGAAGCCTTTTGTTCGGTACGTCTTGATCCAAGGTACAAAGGTATTTGATTCCACCATCAACACCAGACACACCATGTATCATGTATACAGTTATTGGCAATGTCACTGACAAGGAAGGTTCGTTAACATGGAGGATATGTATTACCATAGAGGCTAAGAACATTTTGTGTTCGATCATGTAAAATGAAAATATCAAAAAGATATGTAATGAAACTGAGCCATTGGTCCATCCTTGACAGAGCCAGATCAGAGCCGCACTCAACGTATTCTCATTTTCTTGTAATGCTTTGGTCTATCACCATTAGATTGAGCACCAGAAACACACAAAAAGAAAGATATACATCACACTGTTAGCCAGTCCTTCACGACTGTTACAGCTGATGTGTCACAGTTCATTCCCGCTCTGTTATCGTCGGAGACAGTCTGGGTCATAATCTATACACACACGCGAGCACCACTGCACAAGTCACGAAGTTTATAAGACACAGAGCAGATCTTGAGTCATTACTGTTATCAAGATATAACGTACGTAACAAAGCTTGTTGAGGGTCAAGACGTTCATCACATATGTGACCGCTACAGCAGCCATGTCATGTCTCTTAACATCAAGCCACACACGACCAATAGGGACGAGAAAACGTAGGAACTGCGGGAGTTTTCTCACCGGGAGGCATAACCAGTCTTAACACAGGAAGTTCTACCAGTTCTTGGACAGGAGATAAAGTTCACAGGAACTCTGTGACCTTTGTGGAGCCAACCAGAACCGCACAGAGTGTAAGAAAGAAAACAAACGCACTCATTCCTGTTTTGAACACTTTGTTTTTTTTTTTATGAATCTCACACAAAATCGTAACCAACTGCCTCACACTTACGACACTGCTGACGTAACTGCAGCTCATCTCTCACCTTCAGCCAATGCCAGTGCTCGAAATCCACGTGATCAGCAATCAGGTTACAGTCACTTCACTAATACGGCTCAGAATCCTCTTCAACAGAGAGAATCGTAGCCGTTTATAGCGTCCCCAGACACTGTGCCTCCGAGCTCCTCTTTAGGGACTTCAAAACCCCGGATTTTCATGTAATAACCTCCAGACTTGTCCTTTGCCAAGGTTGACATCTTGTCTTCCTCCTTGTCCTTCACTACAACCCGAATGATATATACTTCATTCACTTTATCTTTCTCCAGCATCTCTTCACTCTCGCCTTTATTATATTTTTCCTTTTCTAGTGTTTCCTCATTCAAAAACTCCCTTTCTTTATCCCTCACTTTGTCCCTCGCTTTGTCTTTTTCCCCCACCACCTCCCTGTACACTCTGTTCACTTTGTCTCTCTCCAGGAACACGTTACTGTCCTTCGTAAGTGAGTCTTCTTGAAACACACTACTACTGGAAGCTCTGGAGCTCGACCTATAGCTCCCACTTTCACTGGGACTACTGATACTTCTGCGACAAACTGGTTTTTTGTATGAGCCACTGTCTCTTAGGCTGATGTTGCTAAACCTGCCTATTTCTCGAGAAACCTTACGTGACACCTTTTCCTTCTTCTTTCCTTCCTTCTCGAAGAGATTCAAGTTCGGTAAGCTGAGCGGAGCGGAGGAGCCTCGGGCAACGCTCTGGTTCCTCCGCGCGTTGTCGCAGATTTCAGCATAGTGGCTTTCGTTTTCCTCTTCGTTCTCCGGGATGGGGCTAATGTCGTCTATGACGCGGGAGTAATCCATGTTTTCCACGGACCTCGTGGACGGGAAACTGCTTTCGCTCTCCGTCTTCTTCACGTGCTTAGGACTCTTGCCGTTTTGCAGAACGTACGTGTTCTGCTTGGAGATCTTGCGATGGTCCCCGTTCTTCTTGTTCTCTAGATTTGGCTCCTTAAAGGGGAAGCCATTGTAGCTGTTACTCCTGTCATGGTAGGTGAACTTGGTCTTTTCCACACTGTTCTCTCTGCTCCTGAAGTCCCTGAATCTGTTCTCTCTTGTCTTGTCCTTACCCTTGTCTCTGTTGGACTGGGAAGGTCTGCTCTCTCTGGACGAATCACGGTCTCGGCTCTTCTTCTTGTCGTGGTCAGACAGGAAGGACAGACTGAGAGGTCGTACGTTCGTCAGTGGTTCTACAAACTTGTCGCTCAGTGACCGGGTCAATGACCTTGACCTCTTCTCGGTCACATGATGAGTAACCTGAGAGAGATAAGAGAGAGAAAGAGAAAGAGAGAACTTTAATCAGCGGGAAAACATATAAGTATATCACAGACTGATGAATGCATCTTAGGACTAACACAGACTTGAACCTTTCACGTTTATCAGATCATATCAGTATTATATACTGAACACCTCAAAATGTCTAGGAAATAACCGAGCTGGGATGATGTACCTTAATCAAAGGAAGGATTATGACTCAGTAAAAAGGACTTGCAAAGGACTACGAGCAATAGTCTGACGTACAGACACGATAATAAGATGTGCAACAGATTGCCTTAGGATATCAAGATGAAATCACAAGCATCAAGAGGAACTCACAAGCAAGAGAGAAGTTACGTCGGTCATAATTGAGCCAGACTGACTTGCACGCAGCGAGAGGAGCCTTCAAGCATTAGGAAAAAGATGCAAACAGCAGGAGGGACGTACAAATGGCACTAAGGGTTTATAGGTAATAGAGGAGGACTTACATGCATTGGAAAGGGACTTACAAACACCAGAAGAGGACTAGGGCATGCACTAGTAGATCCAGTCGACGCCCACCTTGATCTGCCTCCTCCAGGCGTCAGCCTCGTCGTCGCAGTAGGAGACAGTCTTGAGGAAGATGGGTGTCTTGGGGAACATCGGATCCTTCACGGGAGTCAGGACGAAGTTGGACGACACGTCGATCTCAAAGAGGGTGGCATCAGCCTCGTTGGTCATGGTGCAGGCCAAGATCACAGCTTCCTTCTGTGCCTGCTCCAGACGAAGCACACCTGAAGGGAAAGAAAGAGAGAGAGAGAGACGTTCAGAAGAGCTGCAAGTTGCGCCCAGGCGAGAGAGGTATTAGTGAGATGTACAGAACACAACTGCCTGAGAAGAACATTAGCGAGAGATGTAAACCACATCTGACTGGATGAAGTTTTAATGAGAGGTATGGGCCACATATGGCTGAGAGGTGCGTAAGTGATGGGTTGCGGCAACATCGGGTGGACAGAGGCATTAGTGAATGGGAGGGGAGTGGAGTGGTAAGTTACAGTCCTACCACGGCACTGGTCAGGGGAATATTACAGTCCCACCACAATACTGGTCAGGGGGAGGAACAGGAGAATATATTGACTGTGGTTTCAAATGGCATACAATCATAGGCTGATCATCGGCCTGACAAAAATACGGAGAGTTCAACCCTGATCAAGATACATGATTCTTCTTGAAATTGAAACATTCTACACTAGGCCACACGTGACTGAAGCCATGTGGGCCCAACCACAAGTTCAAAGTTCTCTAATGCAAAATTACGTCAATGATCAGTGATGCTACAAGGAACAATCATAGTTAAGGCCAGAAATAAGACAAGGATGCAACAAGCTTTTAAACTCCAGAGGTCTATCTACCAGTCAAGTTATAAACATCCAACTGCCTGTAGAGATACAAATCCCATCAACCAGATAAGCAACACTCACGAGCTTTGAGCAGTGTTACGGGGCACTGCCTACCAAGCCCTGGTGAAGCTGCAGCGGTATGTTTGCTTGTAGAGAGAGAGAGAGAGAGAGAGAGAGAGAGAGAGAGAGAGAGAGAGAGAGAGAGAGAGAGAGAGAGAGAGAGAGAGAGAGAGAGAGAGAGAGAGCACAGATCAGTAGAGACACTGGGGATCTTTCCAATGTAAAGCTACCAGGAAACTAATAATGGAGAAGCTACCAGTAAAACTACAAGAGAGACCAGCCAGCAGTAAAGATACAGGGGTCCGTGTACAGAGGGTCATTCACAGATTAATCGAAAGATCATCTATAATAAAGCTACAGGGCTCCACCTATTCCATCTGCTAATAAACTTGCCGACCCTTTCTACCAATAAAACCAATGGTGTCATCTATCAGTATGACCACAAGATGCCAATATTCTAGTAAAATTACCTGGTATTTCCCATCATTGAAGCTAAAAGGCACTACTTGCTAGTAAAGAAACAGGGCTTCACCTACTGGCAAAGTCACAGAGGTCCACCTGTACTTTAAGGTTTGATATGCCTCCCACAAGTAAAGCAACTGCACCCAGAGACTAATGAATGTACAAGACACCAGTAAAGCTACGGGCTGTTCCACTTATCAAAACAGGTATAAGGGTCCTCTTACCAGTATATCAAACTAGTAAAGCCTCAGTGTACGTACTTGCCACTATAAGTTACATCAGCTCGTAAAGTTACTGAAAACTTCTTGCAATACAGCTACACCGTTGCACCAACCATTAAGGTTACATGGTATTATTTATGAATAAGGTGACAGATATTCACCTACTTGTGTATAACAATGGTCCATCTCCTAATAAAATCACAGGGTACGTAACAGCAAAGTTAAAAATAAAGCTACAGTGGTCCACATGTCAGTAAAGCTAGAGTGGTCCACCTACCAGTAAAGCTACAGTGGTTCACCTACCAGTAAAGCTACGGTGGTCCACCTACCAGCAAAACTACAGTGTCCCACCTACCAGTAAAGCTACAGTGGTCCACCTACCAGTAAAGCTACAGTGGTCCACCTACCAGTAAAGCTACAGTGTTCCACCTATCAGTAAAGCTACAGTGGTCCACCTACCAGTAAAGCTACAGTGGTCCACCTACCAGTAAAGCTACAGTGGTCCACCTACCAGTAAAGCTACAGTGGTCCACCTACCAGTAAAGCTACAGTGGTCCACCTACCAGTAAAGTTACAAGGTACACGAGGCATGTAGCCACAGACGAGACGGACGGTGAGGGGCAGCTTGTGGTTCCTCAGGATGTGAGCCATCAAGTACACGTGGTTGGGGTTCTTGCTGGTCTTGTGGGCCGTCGTGTAGAACCGACCAGACGCAGAGAACGGCAAGAACACAACCTGCAAGCCAAGGGTTACTTAGTCACATAGACAGAGAGACAGACAGATGAACAGATAGATAGATGAATACATACATATACGTACATATATATATATATATATATATATATATATATATATATATATATATATATATATATATATATATATATATTTATATATATATACGAATAAAGTGCATATGAACACGCACCTTCATAGAACATACAAACCTCCAACAGCCAGGATCGAACCTGGGACCCCTGTGCAAGAGGCAGGCATGCTAACCGTTGCTCACCATAGTGAGACGAAGAGTATTCGAGTACTCAGTATTTCGAATAGTTGTTTCCTATTATACAGTCCCTTACCCTAGCGGTTAGCATGCCTGCCTCTTGCACAGCGGTCCCAGGTTCGATCCTGGCTGTTGGAGGTTTGTATGATATATATATATATATATATATATATATATATATATATATATATATATATATATATATATATACTTACATATATACGTGATTACATACATAAATGCAAACAAACACTTGTCAAAACTTTCTGGTTAGGTCCAATTTGCAAATGACTTCATTTCACACAGACTAAATTCAGGTGATTTTTCTTTTTAAGTTATAGAAATCCAGACTCTGGATGACCGATGATATTCATTCAGAATCAATATAGAAACCTTGACAATCAATATAGAAACCTTGACAATCAATATAGAAACCTTGACAATCAATATAGAAACCTTGACAATCAATATAGAAACCTTGACAATCAATTTCCAATTAGATAAGGTTAATGTAATCTCGCCATATGGACTCATTCCCACAGTGTCGAGGATTGCGTTTAGTTATCTTACGTATAATGTTATCCCATGAGCTAATGGTATCGTGTGAGCTAATGTTATCTTATGAGTTGGTGATATCATCTGATGCTATTTTGTGAGCTGGTGTTATCTTATGAGCTAATGTTATCTTATGAGCTAATTCTAACTTTCGAGCTAATCTTACTCAGGCTGAAAAAATGAAAAATTGGAGATATGTGGGTTCAATAAAAATGAATAATGTGTGAACCAAGTATTTGCTTATATACATATATATATATATATATATATATATATATATATATATATATATATATATATATATATATATATATATATATATATATATATATATATTATTTTCTTAACCTTCAATGGTATAAATACTAGTAACAAAGATTTCCTGAATATTCTAGTGCTGCAGAATAAGACACAGGAGAATCTAGATCAATACATGAATATCTCGAATGCAATCACGTATATTCACACGTTAATGGTAAGCGAACAGCTGATCTCTGCAGGTCAAATATTTACTGGTACATGACCAGTTTAGATCAAACGTTTACAGCTAGACCAAAGTGGGACTCTTCAAATCAAACGTTTAGAGTTGAACTCTCCAGTTCAGAGGTCTGCAGCTGGAAGAACAGCTGAACTCTCCAGATCAAACGTTTACAGTTACGCGAACGCTAAACTCTGCAGATCAAACGTTTATAGCTAGATAAACAGTCGTATTCTCTCTGTCAAACGTTTGCAGCTAGACAAACAGCTGAACTCTCCAGATCAAATGTCTACAGCAAAACAAACAGCTGTTCTCTCCATAATTAAAAGGTTTACGGCTGGATGAACAGCTTAACTCTCAAAATCAAACGTTTGTATCTAGCCAAACAGCTGAACCCTCCAGATCAAACGTTTGCAGTAAAACAAACAGCTGGACTCTCCAGATCAAACATTTATAGCTGAAGGAAATATGATGCAAATGTTTACCTTTAGCTGAGCGACTCACTCCCCCCCTGCATGGTGCTAAGCTAACATTACCATAATGGAATGGTATTCAGCCACCATATTCAAATACTATGAAAAAAAAATGAGTTCAAGACATGAAAACCTGGGATATAAAAGTTCTGCTCGAGAGAAAAATAGGCAATAGCTTATCTGGCAGGATTGACGTACGTGGAGGAATATGATGCACATGAAGAGAAAGGAAACACAAAAGGAGAAATGAAACTCGTAAGAAGGAATGAAATAAGGGAGCAATGAAACATGTAAGAAGGAATGAAATAAGGTCGAAATGAAACACGTAAGAAGGAATGAAATAAGGGAGAAATGAAACACGTAAGAAGGAATGAAATAAGAGAGAAATGAAACACGTAAGAAGGAATGAAATAAGGTCGAAATGAAACACGTAAGAAGGAATGAAATAAGGGAGAAATGAAACACGTAAGAAGGAATGAAATAAGAGAGAAATGAAACACGTAAGAAGGAATGAAATAAGGTTGAAATGAAACACGTAAGAAGGAATAAGGGAGAAATGGAACACATGTGATGAAACATTGGGCAGAAATAAAGCACGGAGTAAAAGTGAAGCACGTGAGGAATGAAAAGCATAAGGAGAAATGAAACAGTGACACAGGGAAGAAATGAAACAGAATTAAAATAAGCAGAGGGAGGGAAATGAAACACGGGGAGGAGAAAGAAACATGGGATGAGAAATGAAGCAAAAGGGGAGAAATAAAACACAGGGTGAGAAACGAAGCACAAGGTAAGAAAACTGAAACAGAGGGCGGAAATGAAACAAAGGTAAGAAATGAAACAGAGTGGGAGCAGTGAAACCACAGGTAAGTACAGAGGCAGCGGACGACGCCCCCGGCCTCACCTCGTTCCTGTAGTTGAGACACTGGGCGTACTTGTCGCAGTGGAAGACGGAGGCGGCGTCGCGCCCTCGGCCGGCGCTGTTGGTCTTCTTGGCGTTGAGGTCCTCGAAGATGCCCATGAGCTTGAGGACGTGGCCGCTCTGCACGACCGTCTTCTGGTACGTGACCCGACCCTCGTCTGACGGAGGCGCAGAAGGGAGAATAGGTCAGGGACAGTGTGTGATGATGGTAGTGATGAGATTATCATCAGTTAAAAGACATGAAATATACCAATGAAGGAGGACTCCGAGATGCTTTCTAGGTTAGCATCACTCCGTCCATACGTAAGAACAATGATATTCCCTTCGTCTATGCACCAACTGCTGTACATCCAACACATCTATTGACACCAGAGGGAGAAAAATCGGTCTAAAGACTACAATTACCTGTAAGCACTCAGTCATATGTGTATTGTGTGTTCTGCTGTATGAACACATCATGGGATTTATTTAGGTCAGGGAGAAGCTTTGTAAATATAAGTTATCATATTGAATAAGGGAGGGGTTGTGTGTACACGAAACGTTTGCGAAAATTAATCAAAGAACAGAATGTTTCATGAAATACATGTAAATATGCTGTATATATTGGGGGCCACCCACTCTTGCCCATGACTATGAGGCAAAACCACGAGAAGCCACCATTCCCATTTAACTCATATACTGTATTACTGTACCGTCGATACACACAGGTACTGACCCATCCTCTAGTGTGATTATATCTACGTCACGACTACAGGCGACCCCCGACCCACCTTTTGTAAGTATTCTCACACTCGCTCATATTTGCATATCTCTATACGCTCGTGTGTACTGAGGAGTTCCTGTGATGCCCTGCACCATGCCACAGTCACGTGGCCTGGTAAATAAAGCGAGTAGACAGCACTCACCATCCTGCAGGCTGGTGTAGGCAGGCACGTCGTAGCGAGTGAGGAAGAAGGACACTTGGCTGGTGGCGACCTGCTCCACTGTGGAGAAGTAAGGCGCCGTGTGGCCGTCGCTGGTCACTATGGCGAACCATCCTGCAGCACGGGGGAGACAAAGGGCAGGTTAGCCAGCGGTGATGGTACTGCATACAAACAGCACCTCTGATGCGAGGTATGTGGGGTACTACTACTACTCATGCCACTTCCAGGGAGCGTTCTCCTGCATGACTCGAGTGGTGTGGGATGTTATGTGCTGCATCTTGATCCTTCCCTTCAGTTACCTTGATCACTAGAAGCTACATGTTATAATGAAACAGACGAATAAATCAAAAAGAGGCGATGATATTGAAATAACTGACGAGATGAAAGGGCTATAAGGTAATCTAAAAGCGAGACCATAGACCAGTAAGGCAATAACGAAAGCATTATATAACTGAAAAAAGAAGATATCATATCAAGATGAAATGAAACAAGTAAGAAAATAAGAAAATAAGAAAAAGGAAGCCAAAATCAGCTACGAAGACATGACAGTTAACCAACACCAAACTATATGTGAGAAGACAGCAAGAGAGGGATAACAAAGAAGGTTGTGGTATGATTATGAAAAGACGAGATGAAGACAATGAAAAAAGCAACACAGAACAAGACTAAACAGAATACTGTCGAGACAGTTGTTTTACAAGATAGAAGGAAAACAAAGAGAATATCCTCAACCGGCAACTAAGAAACAAAAACGACCCTGAAACCTGAAGACGATATAAACTATTACAAAACACAAAACATTACGACTCCTAAGATAAGAAAATCCCAACAAGACAACGAGAGGGAAAGGAAAAAGATGGTGAAACAAAAACAAAACTGGGAAACAAGACATTAAGAGAACGAGACAAGACAACAAGACAGAACAAACACAGGTAAACGAACAGTAATTAGAAATAAGAAACTAGTCGAGATAAGTAATAAATGAACATGTTTATGATAAGAAGGTAGAATCATCCACGAGGAAATTGTTAAACAAAAAAAAAAAGCAAACACATGAAAAATGACAATAATAAGTACTAATCATACGAAACAAAATGACGAACCAATAACACAATATATTAGCAAGAAACAAAACAAACTAAGATATAAGGAATAAGGGTAAACAGAGAGAGAGAGAGAGAGAGAGAGAGAGAGAGAGAGAGAGAGAGAGAGAGAGAGAGAGAGAGAGAGAGAGAGAGAGAGACAGACAGACAGACAGAGACTAAAGATTGGAAGTCTGCAATATAGAAAAACGAAAGATACTGAATAGATAGAATGGAGGTACTTCAAGACAGCAAGGCAGTGATAAGCCACAACGAGAGTCCGAAAGACGCCAGTGAAGATAAAAGATAATGAAATCATACAGTGATATAGAAATAGAAACACATGACAACTAATATGGCCACACGCCCCACGAGGCAGACGCAGGGTGTCTTCCCTCAGTATACATACACCTGAGGTACACCTTCCTGCCATGACTCATCAGTCACTGGATGTATCAGTCACTGACTAGGTTTCACTGACACTGGATGAAACAAACTGGATCATTCACGAAGGAAGAAGAAGAAGAAGGTTTCTCGTTCCATTTGACCTCAGGTGATGGAAATAAAGGAAGGTCATGAAGAAGAATGGAATCCAGACGTACTGAAGGAAGGTTAAAGGATATAGTCTCAAAAATATTGAAGGAATGACATTCTGTTGTTGATGGTTGAAAAAAGAAAATAGAGAGAGAAACACGGTATAATTATCATGTCTCCCTCCATAGGGAGGGAGAATGATAAAAGATAAAAGATAATATAAAAAAAAACCATTGTCACTGTGCTATAAAGACAAGAAACCACTAAGATATAAAAAAAAAAAAAACATTGTCAATACGCCAAAAAGACAAGAAACCTCTAA
This sequence comes from Panulirus ornatus, assembly GCF_036320965.1. Classification (NCBI taxonomy): domain Eukaryota; kingdom Metazoa; phylum Arthropoda; class Malacostraca; order Decapoda; family Palinuridae; genus Panulirus; species Panulirus ornatus. The sequence goes on along the minus strand of NC_092225.1, from coordinate 64,685,537 downwards.
GACAATAAGTCCCTAAAACTTTAGTTTAAGAAGCCAAAACAAACTACCAAAGCGGTAAAGACAATATGCCAACTTACAAACAATACAACTGAGCACAACACCAGCCAGGCAGCCAAGCCGTAATGCCAACACACCCATCAAACAATAGGGGTCACTACTGCAGATCGGCAGGAGTGCTGGAGACATGCCAGGAACTGACCTGTGTAGGAATCAGGAATGACGATGGCTGGACCCACTGGAGTTAGGGCGCCGTCCTTTCCCGGTCGAAGCGACACGCCCCGGACCTGTGGGTGCACCAGGTCACAGGTCAAACACTCGACCAGCTACTCAGGGGTCGTAGGGAGTACATGGAAATGACATCGCAGAAGACCTAATTGGTCTATCTGCTTGTAAGGATAGTAATAGGAGAACCGGATGGGCAGCACTTGAATTAGGGAGTCTATTAGGGTCAGGTCAGTTAGGGGAGGTCACATTTAGGTCACACAGGCCAGTAAAGGCTACACGTGGGTCATTCAGGCAAGGGAAAGGACAAACGTAAGTCACTAAGGTCAGGCTAGTCCAAAACAGAAATGTGACCCGGGTCAGGGAAGGTCACATGTTGGACACACAGGTCTGGAAGGTTCATATGGTAGCCACTAAAGTCAGGGGAGGGCACATGTGAGTCATTCAGGTCAAAAGAGACTATATGTGAGTCACTCGGGTCAGAGAAAGCCATATGTAAACCAGTCAGGATAGGGAGAGCCATATAGGAGCAACATAGGTCAAGGTCAGGGAGGGTCATATATAAGCAACACAGGTCGAGGTCAGGGAGGGTCATATATAAGTAACACAGGTCGAGGTCAGGGAGGGTCATATATGAGCCACTTATATCACGGACAGGGAAGACCATACGTGAGCCATTCAGGTTAGGAAAAGCCATATCTTAGCCACTTAGGTCAGTGAAGCCCATATATGAGCCAGTCAGGTCAAGAGAGGCCGTATTTAAAACACTCAGGCCAGGAAAGGCCTTTTGTGTGTCACTCAGGTTAGAGAGGGTAGTATGAGAGCCCCTGAGCTCAGGGAAGACCATATATGACCTACACAGGTCAGGGAAGACCATGTGTGAGCCACACAGGTCAGGGAAGGCCACATATGTGCCACTTAGGTTAGGGAAGTCAGTACGTGAACCCCTGAAGTCAAGGAAAGCCGTGCATGTGCCACACAGGTCAAGAAAGGCCACATGTACGCCACTCAGGCTAGGAGAAGGCCACAGTGAGCCACTCAGGTCCATATGTGAATCAGTCAGGTCATAGAAGTCTATATGTGAGCCACTCAGATCACGGGAGGCCATATATAAGCCACTTAGATGAGATGGTCAGGTACAGGAGGGGTCAGAGAAACAAAGCTAGTGAGAAACAGGACACATTTACTGTTTATTCCTAGCACGAACTGTGGTCAGGGGAGACACCATCTTACAAAAACGTTAAGTATAAGTAAAAGACTGAAGTGTTATATGCAGCAGATATCAATTAATTAGATGTAACAGAGTATATGCTGACACTTATGTGAAAGGGAAAGGGAACAAAATATAGTTAGCGAAAATGAGGGATACATCACAAATGACGGGATATATATAAACATCTGTGTACGTCTGTCTGTCTGTGTGTGTGTGTGTGTGTGTGTGTGTGTGTGTGTGTGTGAAAGGTATTGTATCTTACCTTTGAGGAGTTGTAGGTGTTGTAGAGGAGGAGAGGACGGGAGAGGTCCAGGCCAGGCGGCGCCGTGGGTGTGTGGAGGTGGGCAGCAGTGGGGAGCTTGTGCCTCTTGAGCAGGTTCTTGGGTGTAAGGGCCATGCCCACGGGGACGAGATGGGGCGAGAAGGACGACCCGCGCCCCGCCGACGACCCTGACGAGTGGGTGGACATCCCCGGCTGGTGGCGGCGTGTCCCAGGGCGTCAGCGATGCTCGGCCTCAGGGGCGTGGGGGTCACCAAGAGCGGGGAGACATGTTCATTTGCATTCCTGGAGGAGGTTCTGGGTGGGACATTGTAACACCCTCGGTTCACATGGCATCGATGGCATCCACACACTGTGGTACTACTTGTCTTCAGTGGTAATTGTGGTGGTGGACTTGCCTGTAGCAGGAGGACCTGTGTGGTAGGTGACAGGTGGTGTGGGCGTGGATGGTTGTGCTGCCAAACTCCTGGTTAGCGGTGACCAGAGGTCTCCGTCCACCTGGTTCAAGCATGCAAGACTTGCTTACTGATTCCGCTCACTCTCCACCAAACTCACTTTTTTTCTCTCTCTCTCTCTCAAATCTCCGTTACTATTTGGATCTTATTTCTGTCACCGATTCGTTGGCCAAGTACCGCCTCCTTCACTGCACTTCGACTCAGCACTGAACTCCAGTAACTCCCAGAGGCTACGTAGACAAGAGAGCACAAAGCCGAGAAGATGGTGTGGCACGTGTAGGTGCGGATAAGAACGGCAGCAGAGCGACCCCGCCACACACACACTCGCGCGTACACCCTTCTCTCACCGGTGTCTAGCCACTACTGAGCCGCGTCTCCGCTCCTCACCTGATCTTGGCCTGGAATCTGGAAAATAAGAGGAGCTGTTGACCAACGCAGCGACACCAGCATTTCCCGTTGCAGAGCGTGGCTGCTCCGTTCCTCCTGGTTATGTGCTGATGTAGCAACAATCACCCCTAGAGCTACTCGACCTACTTATATTCTTAGAAAACTACCAACAATCTCATGATTCTTAGAAAACTACCAACGTTCTCATGATTCTTAGTAAACTACAAACATTCGGATGATTCTTAGAAGACTATCAACATTCTGATTGCATTTTCTCTACTACCTTAGAAATATTCGTGCTATCGCTACCTTCTTTTTCTTCTGAAATTACATTTCTAAAAAAGAACTTTGTTCCCGAACTTGTTATTGAAAAAGTTTATTGGAATGATTCCAGCGAACCTACGTTATATGAAGGTTGCCTGAAACCAAGTGAGGTTAAGTAAAAGCCAACGTCTATTTGAAGCCGACATAAAGTGCACAAACAAAAGACGAGACTTATGGATGTGATCCTAGGCGGTAAAGACGGTATAGTGGTTCGTACGTCTGGCAGGGAGCGAGAAGGTTGCCGGGGCGGGGCAGGGCGTCGGGCAGTGGCCGGCCCTCCGGAGGGTGGGACGTGGTAGTAGTAGCCACCACCGCCTGACTCAGTACCAACCACCACTCGGTGATGCAACATGCCACTATCACCGCTCACCGGAACTTCCCCAAACGAGAGGGGCTTTCCGGGTCTTACATACCAGAGATCCGAGGGAAGTCCTGACGTAGTAGCCATGTGCAGACGTGAAGGTCTTACGTTCGTCACAGGGGAGTGCAAACTGACGCACCACCTGACTCAGTCACAGGGAGTGGCATTCTGGGATCCGAGTTGATGACAGTTTAACTTTGTGCTGAATGGTTCTCGCGAAGGATTCCCAAGAAATGCTCAGACATCTTGTCATGTGTGAGGTTCTGCAGACACTGTAAGTTGCGTTCAGATCCCGCTCACTGTGACACATAAGACGTAAAAGAAGGAAATGAGAGTAAGAGTGAGAAATAAGGACACACGAGGAGGACGTATATATATATATATATATATATATATATATATATATATATATATATATATATATATATATATATCCCTGGCCTCACAGGTAATTTTCCATCGATACAACCCTTTCACAGAGCTCGTTCAGCCACGAGGCAACACTCCACGTAGGAGCAGGGAAATGATGGGCTCCTTTGGCGCTCGAGGGTCTTCGAAAAGAATGCAGTTCCTGTACCTTCTACTGACGATAATGTAACCTTACCATAGATGACTGCCCTCTCGCAGTGAAACCACAAGCAGGCGGAGTTAGGATATATATATATATATTTATATATATATATATATATATATATATATATATATATATATATATATATATATATATATATATATATATATATATATATTCAGAACCAACCAGAAGTGTAAATAGATCTGTGGGCAAGGGATTTGTGCCTCCCTACTGGCGACAGGACCCACAATGATCATGGCTGGCGGAGGTACAGAAGAACGTTTGTACACGTCACAAAGAATGCACCGGAGCTGATAAATCTAATGTCTGCGAGTGCCTGGGTTCGAATCCCCGATGTTCAATATGTATCTTCCCGTATGTAAGTGTCCATAACATGTGTTATACTAGTCATAGTGAAAATAGGCATTTGGGACAATCATATCTTGCCATTTCTCTAATGCTCATCAGCCTCACATGTCTTGGCCTTCCTGGGAGGTCAGAATGAATGCCATGGGGGACGTGTGGAGGCAGACTGGTCCCTTCCACTGTGCATGACGTCGCTTCTTTGAACAAGTTCAGAGCTACAATGAATACTCTAATGGTCTGAAAATACCAAAAAATATGTTTATATATATATATATATATATATATATATATATATATATATATATATATATATATATATATGGCAGGGTGGCGACAGGAATGAATAAAGGCAGCAAGTATGAATTATGTACATGTGTATATATGTATATGTATATGTCTGTGTATGTATGTATGTATGTATAAAAGAAAGAGACAGGAGGTCAAGAGAAAGGTGCAAGAGGTGAAAAAAAGGGCAAATGAGAGTTGGGGTGAGAGAGTATCATTAAATTTTAGAGAGAATAAAAAGATGTTCTGGAAGTAGGTAAATAAAGTGCGTAAGACAAGGGAGCAAATGGGAACTTCAGTGAAGGGCGCAAATGGGGAGGTGATAACAAGTAGTGGTGATGTGAGAAGGAGATGGAGTGAGTATTTTGAAGGTTTGTTGAATGTGTTTGATGATAGAGTGGCAGATATAGGGTGTTTTGGTCGAGGTGGTGTGCAAAGTGAGAGGGTTAGGGAAAATGATTTGGTAAACAGAGAAGAGGTAGTGAAAGCTTTGCGGAAGATGAAAGCCGGCAAGGCAGCAGGTTTGGATGGTATTGCAGTGGAATTTATTAAAAAAGGGGGTGACTGTATTGTTGACTGGTTGGTAAGGTTATTTAATGTATGTATGACTCATGGTGAGGTGCCTGAGGATTGGCGGAATGCGTGCATAGTGCCATTGTACAAAGGCAAAGGGGATAAGAGTGAGTGTTCAAATTACAGAGGTATAAGTTTGTTGAGTATTCCTGGTAAATTATATGGGAGGGTATTGATTGAGAGGGTGAAGGCATGTACAGAGCATCAGATTGGGGAAGAGCAGTGTGGTTTCAGAAGTGGTAGAGGATGTGTGGATCAGGTGTTTGCTTTGAAGAATGTATGTGAGAAATACTTAGAAAAGCAAATGGATTTGTATGTAGCATTTATGGATCTGGAGAAGGCATATGATAGAGTTGATAGAGATGCTCTGTGGAAGGTATTAAGAATATATGGTGTGGGAGGAAAGTTGTTAGAAGCAGTGAAAAGTTTTTTATCGAGGATGTAAGGCATGTGTACGTTTAGGAAGAGATGAAAGTGATTGGTTCTCAGTGAATGTAGGTTTGCGGCAGGGGTGTGTGATGTCTCCATGGTTGTTTAATTTGTTTATGGATGGGGTTGTTAGGGAGGTAAATGCAAGAGTTTTGGAAAGAGGGGCAAGTATGAAGTCTGTTGGGGATGAGAGAGCTTGGGAAGTGAGTCAGTTGTTGTTCGCTGATGATACAACGCTGGTGGCTGATTCATGTGAGAAACTGCAGAAGCTGGTGACTGAGTTTGGTAAAGTGTGTGGAAGAAGAAAGTTAAGAGTAAATGTGAATAAGAGCAAGGTTATTAGGTACAGTAGGGTTGAGGGTCAAGTCAATTGGGAGGTGAGTTTGAATGGAGAAAAACTGGAGGAAGTGAAGTGTTTTAGATATCTGGGAGTGGATCTGGCAGCGGATGGAACCATGGAAGCGGAAGTGGATCATAGGGTGGGGGAGGGGGCGAAAATTCTGGGGGCCTTGAAGAATGTGTGGAAGTCGAGAACATTATCTCGGAAAGCAAAAATGGGTATGTTTGAAGGAATAGTAGTTCCAACAATGTTGTATGGTTGCGAGGCGTAGGCTATGGATAGAGTTGCGCGCAGGAGGATGGATGTGCTGGAAATGAGATGTTTGAGGACAATGTGTGGTGTGAGGTGGTTTGATCGAGTGAGTAACGTAAGGGTAAGAGAGATGTGTGGAAATAAAAAGAGCGTGGTTGAGAGAGCAGAAGAGGGTGGTTTGAAGTGGTTTGGGCACATGGAGAGGATGAGTGAGGAAAGATTGACCAAGAGGATATATGTGTCGGAGGTGGAGGGAGCAAGGAGAAGAGGGAGACCAAATTGGAGGTGGAAAGATGGAGTGAAAAAGATTTTGTGTGATCGGGGCAAAGGAGGGCAAGGAATAGAGTGAATTGGAGCGATGTGGTATACCGGGGTTGACGTGCTGTCAGTGGATTGAATCAAGGCATGTGAAGCGTCTGGGGTAAACCATGGAAAGCTGTGTAGGTATGTATATTTGCGTGTGTGGACGTATGTATATACATGTGTATGGGGGTGGGTTGGGCCATTTCTTTCGTCTGTTTCCTTGCGCTACCTCGCAAACGCGGGAGACAGCGACAAAGTATAAAAAAAGAAAAAAAAAAAAAAATATTTATATATATATATATATATATATATATATATATATATATATATATATATATATATATATATATATATATATATATATATATATATATATGTATGGGCATGTATATGTGCGTGTGTGGACGTGTATGTATATACATGTGTACGTGGGTGTGTTGGGCCATTCTTTCGTCTGTTTCCTTGCGCTACCTTGCTAACGCGGGAGACAGCGACATTATTACATGACAGCTAGAGACTGAGTGTGAACGAATGGGGCCTTTGGTGTCTTTTCCTAGCGCTACCTCGCACACATGAGGTGGGAGGGGGTTGTTATTTCATGCGTGGCGGGGTGGCGATGGGAACAAATAAAGGCAGGCAGTATGAATTATGTACATGTGTATATATGTATATGTCTGTGTGTGTATATATATGTGTACATTGAGATGTTTTTTTCTTATAATTTCGCCATTTGTCTGCTAGGTAGCACAAGAACTGACGAAGACATGGCCTCATCAGCTCACGTCCACACTCTAACTGTCATGTTTAATGCATTAAACTAGAGCCCACTGTAAACTGCCAGGCCCTACAGACCTCTCCGTTTCATATACCCTGGTTAAGCCCATGGACAGCACGTCGTCGTCCACTGTAAACCACATCGCTTCTAATATCTTTGTCCCCTCCACGCTTCGTGCTCTCCTGCATTTTTTGGCCTCGAATCTTCAAAACATTTGTCATACCATCCTTCCACCTTCTCCTTGCTTCAAACCCTTCCTTGTTCCCTCCACTTTTAACATGTATAACCTCTTCGTTCTGCTCTCCATATGACCAAACCATTTCAACACACACTGTCAGCTCTCTCGTGCATATTCCTCCTACTACCACAACTCTCTCTTACCAGACCATTTCTTGTGCTATCAAACATGTCATTTCCAGCACTTCCACCCGCTTGCGTGCATCGCCGATGGGACTTCTATACCATCAAACGTACCTACCTTTGCCTTAAATGACAGTAACCTCTCTTTCCACACATTCCCCCACTGCGCCCAAGACCTGTGCCCCCTCACCCACCCCAAGGCTCACTTAAGCTCCCATGGTTCCTTTAGATGCCAGTACCATATCCTGGTATCTAAAACACTCTACCTCCTCCAGGTTCTTCCCTGTCTAAATCGCACTCCAAATAATCTGTCTCTCTTCGCTCTTAAAGAGTGCTTGTATTAAGATTCACTCTCAACTTTCTCCTTTCACGCATTCTCCCCACCTCAGACACCAGCGTCTGTAGTCTCACTCGAGTCTTCCACCAGCATCGTGTCTGCAGCAAAACAGCAACTGATTCACCTCCCAGGCTACCCCTTCCACAACCCTTACAGACGGCATACTCGCCCCTCTCCCAAAGACCCTTGCATTCACCTTCGCCACCACCCCATCCCGAATTCGGCCTTTCAGTTTGTCACCCTTTAAGCCTCCCCCTCCCTCCTTAAAGTACGTTCCTCCCTTGTCCCCCTCCTACACATCCCCCCTAAGCTGACTGACTAGGTGCTGGAGGGAGTAGAAGGTGGGGGAGGGTGGGCTTGTCTCTCCGTGCATGACGGAATGTAGTGGCGAGGCAAGGACCCCTCTACTGCTTACCTCACCTGTGCATGGCTTGTAGACCTGTGTATACCTCCTCAATTTGTGCATGATCTGTCTATCTGTGCATGACCTTCCTGACTGCGAATGACTTGTCTACCTTAGAATTACTTTTTCGTATGACTTCATCTATGAATTATTTAATCATTCCCATGGTAAATAACTTCATCTGCTTCACCTGTGTGTCATGGGTATTTATCCATGCACGAGCCGAGAGCCCCAGCCGTTCAGTATTTGATTGCCTGACCTATGCATGACTTGCCTGCTAGACCCATATATGACTGGTGCATAACATCTGTGCATGACTTGCTCACCTCATCGATGCAGGGTTTGTCTGTGTCATCTGTTTGAATTCCCTCATCTCACTTGTGCATGACATATCCACCTTATCCATGAACAATTTGTCGAATAGTCTTGCGCGTGACGTGCCAGCCTCACACCTGCATGACTTGTCTATCTACAGGTGTCCATTTTCTCTCATTTCAGTATATCAGAGGAACATGACGCTCAAATGGACACCTGAACAACCCAGAATTCGAACAATATATATATATATATATATATATATATATATATATATATATATATATATATATATATATATATATATATATATATATATATATACATTATCCCATTATATATATATACATTATCCCTGGGGATAGGGGAGAAAGAATACTTCCCACGTATTCTCTGCGTGTCGTAGAAGGCGACTAAAAGGGAAGGGAGCGGGAGGCTGGAAATCCTCCCCTCTCATTTTTTTTTTCAAAAGAAGAAACAGAGAAGGGGGCCAGGTGAGGATATTCCCTCAAAGGCCCAGTCCTCATCCTCTGTTCTCAACGCTACCTCGCTAATGCGGAAAATGGAGATTAGTATAAAAAAAAATATATATATATATATATATATAAAATGTCGATTTAAGAATAAATGCCTTAACACATTTTTGGACAATCCAAGCCAGATATGAATCTGAGGAAGCACAATTACGAGCAACATAACACATGTTTCTTGTCATGGATCATACTGTACAAACTGTTCTCTAGCCACTTATAGTTCCGATAGATACTGATAGATTTCGGTACTTTCCTAAGTATGCAGATAGATGTGCCATAAACGGAGCTTAGAATCATGTGTATGAAAATGATACGTGACATCTAATTCAACCAGTTACAAACAATTTAAATTTCAATACAGAGGCAGTTTCTTGTGTCTGTGTGACGCATGGAACAAAATGTAACTGGAAGGAAGATCTAACTGTAGATAATGAAATATTACAAGACGTCAAAGCTATCGTAATGTGCTACGTCTTCTGTTTCCACAGCGGAGTCGTCCAGAGCTTGGATTCAAACCACGTGATCTTCATATCCTTGTCGATAGTAAGCCACAGCCAATACGTATCCCATGCATCTATGTCCAGTACCACATCGAAATGCGTTAACCATGTCCACTCTACTTTATAGTCCTGTTGCTTGGAAATGGAGAGAGAATGAAGTATGTCTTCTACATCTGGACACCACCAGATACTTATAATGTTTCCACTTGGCATTGGAACAAGGCGTGTCTTCAGCCTTCAGAGAACGCCACATGTTTTACAGTGCTGCCAACGGGAAATGGAACGATGCATGACTTCAACAGCTGGAAGCCAACATTACCTTTATTGTGCTACCAGCTGGAACTGGAGGGAGAGATATGTCATCACCACCTTGACAACAACAGACACTTGTTCCTGTGTTACGTGCCTGGTCTAGCTGGCATATCCATGACCCGTACGTAATGTACCATCTCTGAATGACATGATATATTCGAATGATATATCATATACTCTCTGCAACCAAATCCAGTATACCTCATGCCTTATCATAGCTACCTAGTATATTCTCCAAGCATGAAGTCTAGCATACTTTATATATCTACGTAGTAGGGCTTATAGTCTCAGGATGAGAGATAATGATAAAGTTATATCCCAGCATACTACTTACCAAGTATAACTTCCACTACCGACACTCAGGTCTAGCATACCACACATCCCATCATACATAATCAATATATCCTCTACGAACGGTATTCGTCGTGTCTGGTCGTACACACCCACGTCTAGATCAAAGCGTCTGTCGACGTGCCAGGCAGATGTTCTGTCCACAGTTGAGTAACATTCCCTGAACACAGCTTAAGGAATGAGAGAGAGAGAGAGAGAGAGAGAGAGAGAGAGAGAGAGAGAGAGAGAGAGAGAGAGAGAGAGAGAGAGAGAGAGAGAGAGAGAGAGAGAGAGAGAGAGAGAGAGAGAGAGAGTTCTTTTCTTGGCACAAGTTGCATCACTTCTTATTCAGGAATGTACTGTACAGTTATAGTTTCTTCCGTCTTATCATCATTCTCTTTTAAAATTACTTCTTTTTTCCTATTAAGTGAATCGCCTACTTACTTACACGTGTACGTCATTAGTTTATCATCGCACCGAAGCTGTACAACAGATAACTGGCGTCATTCATCCCTGAGTGTAATTGTACCTAGTTTCCCAAAGTTCTTTCAGAAGACGTCAAACGTGTACCATTTTGTTGTCCTTCTGTCTTCCAGATTCTAACATTATTTCGTCTATAATTACATATCTCTCACTTGTTATCTCAGTGAATATCCTTCCATCCTCTCCTCTGATTCGTCCAATGTTTCATAGCAAATCGAATTCAGTAGAAACAGATTGGTAAATGGAATTATCTATCAGGAATAGTAAATAGAGTATGAATTCACTGGAAACCAGGAGAGGATAACTGGCTTGCTTCTGGTGATTAGTAACGAGCTAGGAAAGTACAATGATTGTGAATTATGTTGCATTTTAACTAGTAAACCATTTGTAGGGGAAACGGGCAAGTGCTGAGTGTCATGACAATGGGGCATGTAGTATGGATAATGGAACAAGAAATTTGTGCGATGGACGGGCTGATTATGAGCAATAAGAGCAAGAGTTGAAGCCATAGGGCAACTTTAGGAACAGCGAGGTATAAAGTGTTGAAAGTGTTGAAGGTAGTGGCAAGCATAAAAGTGTTGAGGGTAGTGGGCAAGCATAAAAGTGTTGAGGGTAGCGGGCAAGCGTAAAAGTGCAGGAGGCAAGTCTTGGTGGGGCTGGGACCAGGTCTGGCTGGGGTAGAGAGGCAGACGTATGGCCAGTGTCAAGAGCCTCCCCAGAAGATAGCCCAGAGAAGCGGTGTGTAACCTGACATTCCTGTGAACATCAGCCATCCCAGGAACCCACAGATTATCCTCAAGGTTCTCCAAGCTGTAGTTGTTGCCTGAGGGCTCCAGTCTGCCTTGAGTATCGACGGTCTTACAGGAGTGTTGCAGTTTTCCTTCGTAAGTTGTAGTTTAAGTGTTGTGGGTCCATGTTTCTCCTGAATGAAGGCTTAGGAGTGTTGATGCTGTTGTCTGCTACGTTTAATCTCGGAGTGTTGCCACTACCAGACGCAATGTCGCTGCTCTTGTTAAGTAGTTATCGTTTGTCTCGTTATTACTTCGCCTCAGTAGTGTGGTTGCTGCTCGTCTGCTTCTATGGCGAGGTAGTTTGAGTGCTACACTTTTCTGTTTAGTGATGACGCTGTTGCTTGAGGGCTGTAGCCTTTCCTTGAGTGTTTCGTGTGTTGCTTAAGAGTTCAAGTTGCTGTTGCCTAAGTTGCTCAAGATGTTGCTCGGGTCTTCTTCAAGTTGTTGCTTGACTGCTTAAATTCTTACTTTAGTCTTCAAGTTGTTGCTTGACTTTTCAAGTTGTTTCCCGAGTGCTCAAGTTGTCAATTGAGTATTCAAGCCGTTTTTTAAGTGTCCAAGCTGTTCCCCGAGTGTTCAAGTTGTTGCTTGAGTGCTCAAGTTGTTGCTTGAGTACTTAAGTTGATGCCTGGATATCTAAGTTGTTGCTTGAGTATTCAAGTTGTTGCCTGAGTGTCCAAGTTGTTGGTTGTGAGTCACGGTCATTTCTCGCACATGCTAATGTTGCTTCAAGTGCTGAAGGTGCTACTTGAATCTTCATGTTGTTAGTTCGGTGCCAAGTTGTAGCTTGTATGCCCGCTGAAGTGGTTACCTTGTTGACGTGTTACAAATATGTCTTTCAGTAACTAAAACACATTGTATTTGTTAAGTGACCGATGTAGCTGTTGTTATTTGCACAGATGTTGCTGGATTGACAGCTGAGGTCAACTGGTTGTCACATGATAACCCGACAATAATACCGAGATGAAGAATAAACACATTCTGACGCTGTGGTGGTCCCGACGTGGTGTCTATGTAACACGATATAGTTCTGAACTTATTCAAAATTGCGATCTGGATAATCTACTTTGACGGGTTGTTATTACGAAATATATCAAGTGTTGCGAGACGGAATCATTTTCTAAATGAACTGCTGAATGTCAAATAGATAATTGATATATTTATATGTATTTACATATATATATATATATATATATATATATATATATATATATATATATATATATATATATATATATATATATATATATATGTATATATATATATGTATATATATAATATATATATATATATATATATATATATATATATATATATATATATATATATATATATATATATATATATATATATATATATATATATATATATATATATATATATATATATATATATATATATATATATATATATATATATATATATATATATATATATATATATATATATATATATATATATATATATATATATATATATATATATATATATATATATATATATATATATATATATATATATATATATATATATATATATATATATATATAAATATATAAATATATATATATATATATAGATAGATAGATAGACAGATGAGAATTGCTGTATTGATAATAGTACAAATAAAATGAACATGTTGTTCTTCATTATATCTTAAAAAGCTACTGACGACTCTGTGGCTTGTTCAGTAGTAGTGTTGTTTACGTAATGTACAACGAACGGGACATTAAATTTCGTAATCCACAGTGGAGAAAGTGAATTGGAAAAAATTCCCTTCTTGGATATTTCTGGTTTAGCCAGATGTTTCAAGTCATATCTGTGATCTCTCCTCTCCTCGTAGACCCAACATACACTCTGTATCCTTAAAGAATGTGGAGGATCGTGAAAATCACGTCAATATCCGTCGCGTCCACAATAATTCCACGAAAGTTGTGAAGTAAAAGAAAAAAAAAAAAAAAAGACCGGTTCGTTGTGAGAGAAACTTAGAATGAATTGTGTAAGACATACTGGAGCTGCTTAAAGTCTGCCGAACAGGAAACCAGGAGTTGAGACAGCAAGAAGCCAGTCAGCTAAGGTTAAGAGATGAGCAAAGCCAGTTAGCAAGCCAGACTTGAGGCGGGCCTAACCCCTCTGTATAAGACCAACCCATCCAGGCCAGAGATAACGTGCACGAATGTTTATGGCGAAATAAATCCAGGATTTATTCGTAAAAAAATTGGACCGTCATTGAAGTTTAGCCATGAATAGGAATAAATCCGCCAAAAATAACAGAATCATATATGTAGAAATATTGAAGCCAACAAATATTCAAATTACGCTGGTTTAGGACATGGCGAGTAGAATCTTGTCGGAGACAAATGCCTGTCGTCGAGTGGAGTCAAAACCTGTGACCTGCCTAGTGACGTGGGGACTAAGCCAGTACCTGTGACCTGCCTAGTGACGTGGGAACTAAGCCAGCACCTGTGACCTGCCTTGTGACGTGGGGACTAAGCCAGCACCTGTGACCTGCCTAGTGACGTGGGGACTAAGCCAGTACCTGTGACCTGCCTAGTGACGTGGGGACTAAGCCAGTACCTGTGACCTGCCTAGTGACGTGGGGACTAAGCCAGTACCTGTGACCTGCCTAGTGACGTGGGGACTAAGCCAGTACCTGTGACCTACCTAGTGACGTGGGGACTAAGCCAGTACCTGTGACCTGCCTAGTGACGTGGGGACTAAGCCAGTACCTGTGACCTGCCTAGTGACGTGGGGACTAAGCCAGTACCTGTGACCTGCCTAGTGACGTGGGGACTAAGCCAGTACCTGTGACCTGCCTAGTGACGTGGGGACTAAGCCAGTACCTGTGACCTGCCTAGTGACGTGGGGACTAAGCCAGTACCTGTGACCTGCCTAGTGACGTGGGGACTAAGCCAGTACCTGTGACCTGCCTAGTGACGTGGGGACTAAGCCAGTACCTGTGACCTGCCTAGTGACGTGGGGACTAAGCCAGTACCTGTGACCTGCCTAGTGACGTGGGGACTAAGCCAGTACCTGTGACCTGCCTAGTGACGTGGGGACTAAGCCAGTACCTGTGACCTGCCTAGTGACGTGGGGACTAAGCCAGTACCTGTGACCTGCCTAGTGACGTGGGGACTAAGCCAGTACCTGTGACCTGCCTAGTGACGTGGGGACTAAGCCAGTACCTGTGACCTGCCTAGTGACGTGGGGACTAAGCCAGTACCTGTGACCTGCCTAGTGACGTGGGGACTAAGCCAGTACCTGTGACCTGCCTAGTGACGTGGGGACTAAGCCAGTACCTGTGACCTGCCTAGTGACGTGGGGACTAAGCCAGTACCTGTGACCTGCCTAGTGACGTGGGGACTAAGCCAGTACCTGTGACCTGCCTAGTGACGTGGGGACTAAGCCAGTACCTGTGACCTGCCTAGTGACGTGGGGACTAAGCCAGTACCTGTGACCTGCCTAGTGACGTGGGGACTAAGCCAGTACCTGTGACCTGCCTAGTGACGTGGGGACTAAGCCAGTACCTGTGACCTGCCTAGTGACGTGGGGACTAAGCCAGTACCTGTGACCTGCCTAGTGACGTGGGGACTAAGCCAGTACCTGTGACCTGCCTAGTGACGTGGGGACTAAGCCAGTACCTGTGACCTGCCTAGTGACGTGGGGACTAAGCCAGTACCTGTGACCTGCCTAGTGACGTGGGGACTAAGCCAGTACCTGTGACCTGCCTAGTGACGTGGGGACTAAGCCAGTACCTGTGACCTGCCTAGTGACGTGGGGACTAAGCCAGTACCTGTGACCTGCCTAGTGACGTGGGGACTAAGCCAGTACCTGTGACCTGCCTAGTGACGTGGGGACTAAGCCAGTACCTGTGACCTGCCTAGTGACGTGGGGACTAAGCCAGTACCTGTGACCTGCCTAGTGACGTGGGGACTAAGCCAGTACCTGTGACCTGCCTAGTGACGTGGGGACTAAGCCAGTACCTGTGACCTGCCTAGTGACGTGGGGACTAAGCCAGTACCTGTGACCTGCCTAGTGACGTGGGGACTAAGCCAGTACCTGTGACCTGCCTAGTGACGTGGGGACTAAGCCAGTACCTGTGACCTGCCTAGTGACGTGGGGACTAAGCCAGTACCTGTGACCTGCCTAGTGACGTGGGGACTAAGCCAGTACCTGTGACCTGCCTAGTGACGTGGGGACTAAGCCAGTACCTGTGACCTGCCTAGTGACGTGGGGACTAAGCCAGTACCTGTGACCTGCCTAGTGACGTGGGGACTAAGCCAGTACCTGTGACCTGCCTAGTGACGTGGGGACTAAGCCAGTACCTGTGACCTGCCTAGTGACGTGGGGACTAAGCCAGTACCTGTGACCTGCCTAGTGACGTGGGGACTAAGCCAGTACCTGTGACCTGCCTAGTGACGTGGGGACTAAGCCAGTACCTGTGACCTGCCTAGTGACGTGGGGACTAAGCCAGTACCTGTGACCTGCCTAGTGACGTGGGGACTAAGCCAGTACCTGTGACCTGCCTAGTGACGTGGGGACTAAGCCAGTACCTGTGACCTGCCTAGTGACGTGGGGACTAAGCCAGTACCTGTGACCTGCCTAGTGACGTGGGGACTAAGCCAGTACCTGTGACCTGCCTAGTGACGTGGGGACTAAGCCAGTACCTGTGACCTGCCTAGTGACGTGGGGACTAAGCCAGTACCTGTGACCTGCCTAGTGACGTGGGGACTAAGCCAGTACCTGTGACCTGCCTAGTGACGTGGGGACTAAGCCAGTACCTGTGACCTGCCTAGTGACGTGGGGACTAAGCAGTACCTGTGACCTGCCTAGTGACGTGGGGACTAAGCCAGTACCTGTGACCTGCCTAGTGACGTGGGGACTAAGCCAGTACCTGTGACCTGCCTAGTGACGTGGGGACTAAGCCAGTACCTGTGACCTGCCTAGTGACGTGGGGACTAAGCCAGTACCTGTGACCTGCCTAGTGACGTGGGGACTAAGCCAGTACCTGTGACCTGCCTAGTGACGTGGGGACTAAGCCAGTACCTGTGACCTGCCTAGTGACGTGGGGACTAAGCCAGTACCTGTGACCTGCCTAGTGACGTGGGGACTAAGCCAGTACCTGTGACCTGCCTAGTGACGTGGGGACTAAGCCAGTACCTGTGACCTGCCTAGTGACGTGGGGACTAAGCCAGTACCTGTGACCTGCCTAGTGACGTGGGGACTAAGCCAGTACCTGTGACCTGCCTAGTGACGTGGGGACTAAGCCAGTACCTGTGACCTGCCTAGTGACGTGGGGACTAAGCCAGTACCTGTGACCTGCCTAGTGACGTGGGGACTAAGCCAGTACCTGTGACCTGCCTAGTGACGTGGGGACTAAGCCAGTACCTGTGACCTGCCTAGTGACGTGGGGACTAAGCCAGTACCTGTGACCTGCCTAGTGACGTGGGGACTAAGCCAGTACCTGTGACCTGCCTAGTGACGTGGGGACTAAGCCAGTACCTGTGACCTGCCTAGTGACGTGGGGACTAAGCAGTACCTGTGACCTGCCTAGTGACGTGGGGACTAAGCCAGTACCTGTGACCTGCCTAGTGACGTGGGGACTAAGCCAGTACCTGTGACCTGCCTAGTGACGTGGGGACTAAGCCAGTACCTGTGACCTGCCTAGTGACGTGGGGACTAAGCCAGTACCTGTGACCTGCCTAGTGACGTGGGGACTAAGCCAGTACCTGTGACCTGCCTAGTGACGTGGGGACTAAGCCAGTACCTGTGACCTGCCTAGTGACGTGGGGACTAAGCCAGTACCTGTGACCTGCCTAGTGACGTGGGGACTAAGCCAGTACCTGTGACCTGCCTAGTGACGTGGGGACTAAGCCAGTACCTGTGACCTGCCTAGTGACGTGGGGACTAAGCCAGTACCTGTGACCTGCCTAGTGACGTGGGGACTAAGCCAGTACCTGTGACCTGCCTAGTGACGTGGGGACTAAGCCAGTACCTGTGACCTGCCTAGTGACGTGGGGACTAAGCCAGTACCTGTGACCTGCCTAGTGACGTGGGGACTAAGCCAGTACCTGTGACCTGCCTAGTGACGTGGGGACTAAGCCAGTACCTGTGACCTGCCTAGTGACGTGGGGACTAAGCCAGTACCTGTGACCTGCCTAGTGACGTGGGGACTAAGCCAGTACCTGTGACCTGCCTAGTGACGTGGGGACTAAGCCAGTACCTGTGACCTGCCTAGTGACGTGGGGACTAAGCCAGTACCTGTGACCTGCCTAGTGACGTGGGGACTAAGCCAGTACCTGTGACCTGCCTAGTGACGTGGGGACTAAGCCAGTACCTGTGACCTGCCTAGTGACGTGGGGACTAAGCCAGTACCTGTGACCTGCCTAGTGACGTGGGGACTAAGCCAGTACCTGTGACCTGCCTAGTGACGTGGGGACTAAGCCAGTACCTGTGACCTGCCTAGTGACGTGGGGACTAAGCCAGTACCTGTGACCTGCCTAGTGACGTGGGGACTAAGCCAGTACCTGTGACCTGCCTAGTGACGTGGGGACTAAGCCAGTACCTGTGACCTGCCTAGTGACGTGGGGACTAAGCCAGTACCTGTGACCTGCCTAGTGACGTGGGGACTAAGCCAGTACCTGTGACCTGCCTAGTGACGTGGGGACTAAGCCAGTACCTGTGACCTGCCTAGTGACGTGGGGACTAAGCCAGTACCTGTGACCTGCCTAGTGACGTGGGGACTAAGCCAGTACCTGTGACCTGCCTAGTGACGTGGGGACTAAGCCAGTACCTGTGACCTGCCTAGTGACGTGGGGACTAAGCCAGTACCTGTGACCTGCCTAGTGACGTGGGGACTAAGCCAGTACCTGTGACCTGCCTAGTGACGTGGGGACTAAGCCAGTACCTGTGACCTGCCTAGTGACGTGGGGACTAAGCCAGTACCTGTGACCTGCCTAGTGACGTGGGGACTAAGCCAGTACCTGTGACCTGCCTAGTGACGTGGGGACTAAGCCAGTACCTGTGACCTGCCTAGTGACGTGGGGACTAAGCCAGTACCTGTGACCTGCCTAGTGACGTGGGGACTAAGCCAGTACCTGTGACCTGCCTAGTGACGTGGGGACTAAGCCAGTACCTGTGACCTGCCTAGTGACGTGGGGACTAAGCCAGTACCTGTGACCTGCCTAGTGACGTGGGGACTAAGCCAGTACCTGTGACCTGCCTAGTGACGTGGGGACTAAGCCAGTACCTGTGACCTGCCTAGTGACGTGGGGACTAAGCCAGTACCTGTGACCTGCCTAGTGACGTGGGGACTAAGCCAGTACCTGTGACCTGCCTAGTGACGTGGGGACTAAGCCAGTACCTGTGACCTGCCTAGTGACGTGGGGACTAAGCCAGTACCTGTGACCTGCCTAGTGACGTGGGGACTAAGCAGTACCTGTGACCTGCCTAGTGACGTGGGGACTAAGCCAGTACCTGTGACCTGCCTAGTGACGTGGGGACTAAGCAGTACCTGTGACCTGCCTAGTGACGTGGGGACTAAGCCAGTACCTGTGACCTGCCTAGTGACGTGGGGACTAAGCCAGTACCTGTGACCTGCCTAGTGACGTGGGGACTAAGCCAGTACCTGTGACCTGCCTAGTGACGTGGGGACTAAGCCAGTACCTGTGACCTGCCTAGTGACGTGGGGACTAAGCCAGTACCTGTGACCTGCCTAGTGACGTGGGGACTAAGCCAGTACCTGTGACCTGCCTAGTGACGTGGGGACTAAGCCAGTACCTGTGACCTGCCTAGTGACGTGGGGACTAAGCCAGTACCTGTGACCTGCCTAGTGACGTGGGGACTAAGCCAGTACCTGTGACCTGCCTAGTGACGTGGGGACTAAGCCAGTACCTGTGACCTGCCTAGTGACGTGGGGACTAAGCCAGTACCTGTGACCTGCCTAGTGACGTGGGGACTAAGCCAGTACCTGTGACCTGCCTAGTGACGTGGGGACTAAGCCAGTACCTGTGACCTGCCTAGTGACGTGGGGACTAAGCCAGTACCTGTGACCTGCCTAGTGACGTGGGGACTAAGCCAGTACCTGTGACCTGCCTAGTGACGTGGGGACTAAGCCAGTACCTGTGACCTGCCTAGTGACGTGGGGACTAAGCCAGTACCTGTGACCTGCCTAGTGACGTGGGGACTAAGCCAGTACCTGTGACCTGCCTAGTGACGTGGGGACTAAGCCAGTACCTGTGACCTGCCTAGTGACGTGGGGACTAAGCCAGTACCTGTGACCTGCCTAGTGACGTGGGGACTAAGCCAGTACCTGTGACCTGCCTAGTGACGTGGGGACTAAGCAGTACCTGTGACCTGCCTAGTGACGTGGGGACTAAGCCAGTACCTGTGACCTGCCTAGTGACGTGGGGACTAAGCCAGTACCTGTGACCTGCCTAGTGACGTGGGGACTAAGCCAGTACCTGTGACCTGCCTAGTGACGTGGGGACTAAGCCAGTACCTGTGACCTGCCTAGTGACGTGGGGACTAAGCCAGTACCTGTGACCTGCCTAGTGACGTGGGGACTAAGCCAGTACCTGTGACCTGCCTAGTGACGTGGGGACTAAGCCAGTACCTGTGACCTGCCTAGTGACGTGGGGACTAAGCCAGTACCTGTGACCTGCCTAGTGACGTGGGGACTAAGCCAGTACCTGTGACCTGCCTAGTGACGTGGGGACTAAGCCAGTACCTGTGACCTGCCTAGTGACGTGGGGACTAAGCCAGTACCTGTGACCTGCCTAGTGACGTGGGGACTAAGCCAGTACCTGTGACCTGCCTAGTGACGTGGGGACTAAGCCAGTACCTGTGACCTGCCTAGTGACGTGGGGACTAAGCCAGTACCTGTGACCTGCCTAGTGACGTGGGGACTAAGCCAGTACCTGTGACCTGCCTAGTGACGTGGGGACTAAGCCAGTACCTGTGACCTGCCTAGTGACGTGGGGACTAAGCCAGTACCTGTGACCTGCCTAGTGACGTGGGGACTAAGCCAGTACCTGTGACCTGCCTAGTGACGTGGGGACTAAGCCAGTACCTGTGACCTGCCTAGTGACGTGGGGACTAAGCCAGTACCTGTGACCTGCCTAGTGACGTGGGGACTAAGCCAGTACCTGTGACCTGCCTAGTGACGTGGGGACTAAGCCAGTACCTGTGACCTGCCTAGTGACGTGGGGACTAAGCCAGTACCTGTGACCTGCCTAGTGACGTGGGGACTAAGCCAGTACCTGTGACCTGCCTAGTGACGTGGGGACTAAGCCAGTACCTGTGACCTGCCTAGTGACGTGGGGACTAAGCCAGTACCTGTGACCTGCCTAGTGACGTGGGGACTAAGCCAGTACCTGTGACCTGCCTAGTGACGTGGGGACTAAGCCAGTACCTGTGACCTGCCTAGTGACGTGGGGACTAAGCCAGTACCTGTGACCTGCCTAGTGACGTGGGACTAAGCCAGTAAATCAGTGTCTTCAGTTCTTCAACACAGCTGCTAGTATACCGGGCACCCCCTCAGTGTTCCTGCTTTCATATCCTTGATTTCCAGTTTGATATTCTGCAGTGTATTTCAACTCTTATCATCCTACTAAACTTAGTCTCAATCATCCGAGTTTCTGTTCCCCTTTCTTATATCCCTTGTCGTGAAATTTTTCAAACTTTCAATACATCTGTTCCTTATCAGCTTCTGTTCCGTCAGCAATTTCCCTTTCTCGTTCCTAACCATCCAGCTCCAGGTGTTGGCTGGTCTTGTGATCTGCCTTACCACTGGGGACAGCCGACCCTACCTGCCCACACTTATCCACCTCCTCGGATTCTTCACATAACTCCGACCATCAACCTTTTCTTGCCTCTTACAGTTAGTTATCCTCCTAGGATCATTTTTAAGCTTTCTAATCTTTATCTTTGCATCCTCCAAGTCCACATTCTTTCATATCCCTTCGGTCTTACACTGTCCCAAGTATTTCCTTGTGTGAAGGTTTCTTTACTGTTCTTCCCTTCTTGTATGATTATTCCCACAGTGGATCGATGATATTTCAGTATAACTTTGATTATGATGTGTTAGAAAATTGTTAATGACCTAAGAAAATAGGTAGTTCACATTGGTGTGGTGACATTACTTGAAGAAAAAAGAAGTCTACGTGCATTCTTAGGTCTTTGTGGGTCTTCGTGTAGGCTCAACTGTTATCTGGTCCCAGCTTAAGATTTCCATGTATCTGGTCCCACGTCAAGACGTGTGTGTGCCTGGTCCCACATCAAGACTTGTGTGTGCCTGGCCCCACATCAAGACTTGTGTGTACCTGGCCCCACATCAAGACTTGTGTGTACCTGGCCCCACATCAAGACTTGTGTGTGCCTGGCCCCACATCAAGACTTGTGTGTGCCTGGCCCCCACGTCAAGACTCAGTTGCATCTGGTCGCGCGTTAAGATTCACGTATCCTCAGTCCTAGATCAACCCCTCACATGTATCTGTCTCCAGGTCAAGATTCACACGTACGTACCTCGATCCACCTGATGGAATGTACCAACCACAGGAAACCGGGAGGATCAATGTGACAAGATCAAACGGAAATCTGCCGGTTTGTGGCCACACGTTCAGAACAGACGACAGAGCTCAGACGAGTGACAAAGTCCGGGTTGTGACCGCACTCGAGGACTGGACGAAGCGGACGCTGCAACAGAATGAATGACAGTTCAAGACAGGCGGACGCCTCTGTGCTTCAATGGACGACGGAAATGTCTCAGAAGATAATTATTGTACCAGAGGAATGAAAACTATTCTCAGACGAGACTTGCTGCTCGGGATCACAAAACAGATGTGCCACTGAACGCGTCCGTCCACTGGGGGAGATCGGGTGTTCCCAAGAGATGAGAGGGTCAGTGAAATCTCCAAGCAACAGTATAATGTTAGAAGACACCTGACCCACTACTATAAGAACTAGTACAGTAACCCAGGGAACGGCATTACGACCTTAAGGCCTTCATGACTGTACATCAGAGACGAGCAGAAAATAGATAAAGATGAAATACATCTGCCCATCACTATCAAAATCAAGTTTGACGCAAGAAATTTAAATAAAAACTAAATATGTGATTGAAAGATAAGAAAGATAATAAAAAAAGATGCTGGATAAAGCATGAGAAAAATGTTTTCTGTTTTATTTCATCTGTCATTTGTGGAGAGAGAGAGTTCCTTTGTCTCGACTCCACCCCAAGCTAAACGTGACTTTTCACCCGCGGTGTAATCGAACAGGCTGGCGAAGTCCGGTAACACTTACATATATGCAAGGTTAATGATGAGATGCTCTACACGTTGTTACTCTTCATCATAGACTCATTAACGCCACTTTATCATTGTGATTATGATCATATAACATGAAAATTGCTTCTTCTTTTATCGGAAGTTGATTACTGAGGTCCGTGAATTCGCTTTTTCTTAGAAATAATCATCAATGAACTTGATAAATCTTTACCATTCCCAGAAACAGGGATGTGTAGTCGTCAGAAAAAAAAGGCAACGCGATATTATCCGCACTGGTTCTTAGGAACATAAAACCCAACAAAAAGATGATGTACGGGATAGTTAAGGGTTGCAGTATACAGGGTTCAGTTCTTTATCAGTACTGATCTATGACTTGTTGCCCGGTGCATCAACTATTGCCTGGGACTGTTAACAAAAGGCTTGTGTCTAGCGCAGGTGGTGGCTGGATCCCGTGCTGTGAGGGCGTGAAGCATACACGCCTCTCTGGTCATCTCTCCCGCGAAAAACAAAACAAAAGAAAAAGTGACGCGTTTCTCCTTTGCACTCCAACCCCTCCTGTGGGCGGGGGCGCTCACCACCTACCTAGAAGTCAGGCGGTTCCTGGAGCACACAGATAACACCCCCTGCCACTCAGTGTCAGGTCGCCCCTTCTGACAAACCCTCAGCGGTAATGGAACGAACATGGAAGTCCAATATGCGACGTAACACGTACCATTGCGATCCTGAGCGCGAAGATAAAAAGTCTTCAAGGAGATTTCAGGATGGTTCTTACGCGACCCACCATAGCTACATACCTGGCCTTCCTGCACACCCATCTGCCAGCCAGGGAAATTCCCTCAAGATACCCATACTGCCCCCGGGCGCGTCCTAGACTTGTCCTAGACGTGTCCTCTCCACGCCCTCTGCCAGTCTAAACTGCGCCTCGGGTAAGTCCTGGGGCGTTGTAACTACCCAGATTTACTGTCGTCCGCTTCGCTTCGTTAGGCATATGGTGCGGGCACGCTGCCATGGAGGCTCATGTTCTCTCTCTCTCTCTCTCTCTCTCTCTCTCTCTCTCTCTCTCTCTCTCTCTCTCTCTCTCTCTCTCTCTCTCTCTCTCTCTCTGGATTGCATGATGGATCTAGAATGGCACCACCTGGGAAGCCGTTTGTCTACCGTGTTCTCAGTGTTGGTGTGTGTGAGTGTGAGGGTGTGAGTGTGTGTGTGTGTGTGTGTGTGTGTGGCGCCTCTGTTGCTGGGTGAAGGATGGTCAGCCCTCGTGGTGATGGTGCCCGCGGTGAGGGTGACTTGTCCTGTTTGGTTACAGCAGACTGGTTGGTTGCATCATTCGCTCCATTTAGCAGTGACCAATTTGAGCTGGTGACCGAGAGAAGGGACTCAACCGCCGTACCCTCTACAGTAGGACATGACCCAAGGGTCAAATATGGCGAAGGAAGTCCTTGAGGCGTCCTTCTGGTGGAGGGGGACACAGAGAGAGAGAGAGAGAGAGAGAGAGAGAGAGAGAGAGAGAGAGAGAGAGAGAGAGAGAGAGAGGAGATTATGGGAACTCCTGTTCTGATTACGGTGAGTTAGGGACCTTGCTTCCCTCCCTGGGTCCTTCCATGACTGATCATCTACCCTCTACAACCGGGAGGTGGAGTGAGGGCTTCAGGCATGGCAGAGAAACTCCTTGACAACTTTCTCCTATGTGAGGAGGAGGAGAGGAGGAGGAGGAGGGGGGGAGGGAGGGGGAATCGGTGGAACGTCTCTGTCAAGGTCGTGGTCACCTGTAGACATTCCCTTGTTCGGTTAATCCCATCATTTCCATATCTTCCCGTCTATACTTTCACTTATGCATGTCCTTTCTTATCTCTCAATTCCCTTTACTCATTTTACTCGTAACATTTTCTTATCTCTCCTCTTTTTTTTTTCCTTCTTCTCCTCCCGCTCCTCACCATCGTCACGGGCGAGAAGATTCACCCGTGCATCGAGCGAACGTGTCTTGCTCCTTGTCTCGCGAACCCAAATAAAGGGCCTGCCGGCCAGCCCGCCGCGCACAGGCCACAACCTGGAGTACGGGAGACGCTCTCGTCCGGAAATACCTCCTCATAAAAGGAGGGTCAAGATCCTAATTATGTCTGGGGTTCTGTCGTCTATAACACCTCCTCTGTAAACACTTAGGCAGAGTACAGGAGAGAGACGGGTTTAAATACCAGTGAGACGGGAGGTTTAGATACCAATACAGGAGAGAGACGGGTTTAAATACCAGTGAGACGGGAGGTTTAGATACCAGCACAGGAGAAAGACAGGAGGTTTAGATACCAGTACAGGGGAAAGACAGGAGGTTTAGATACCAGTACATCTGTAAGAGGCTTTAGATAAGTCATGCTACGCAGGTGAGACTATAAACTATGCAGACTTAACTGCTACCAACAAACAGAGAGACATAAGCTGATTCAGGAACCAAACAATGGGAAGCATTTGCAAACATCCGCTCACCTTCGGCCACGATTACCTCTCTCTCTCTCTCTCTCTCTCTCTCTCTCTCTCTCTCTCTCTCTCTCTCTCTCTCTCTCTCTCTCTCATAATGCTCCTTGGGTTCTGCAGAAGAGGAGAGCGAACACACTAGACTGATTCTGCATGTGTGTGTGTGTGTGTGTGTGTGTGTGTGTGTGTGTATGTGTGTGTGTGGTCATCCAAGGAGACCTACGTAACCACCTTCTGGCTGACCCATCAAGGTCGTCCCGGACACATACACACTCCCCTCCCACCTCACCTCCTCACCTCCTCACCCTCTACCTCCGTGCTTGTGGTTGAGTGGCCAGCTCTGGGGTGATGACTGTGGCTGAACGGGCGGATGACAGGCGATGATCGTGGATGAGCGGGCAGATGATGGCTGATGACTGTGGATGAACGGGTAAGTAACGGATGATGACTGGATAAACAGGGTAATGTCGGATGATGACTGTATGAGCAGGGAAATGACTGATGATGACTGTGGATGAGCGGGCAGATGATGTTCGATGACTTCGATGAACTGGTAAACGACGGATGATAACTGGATGAACAGGGAAATGACGGATGATGACTGGAGGAACAGGGAAATGACGGATGATGACTGGATGAACAGGGAAATGACGGATGATGATCGTGGATGAACGGGCGAATTGATGGATGACGACTGCCGTTGACCGAGCAACTTAAGCGGTTAATGACTGTGGTTGGGTGAGTAACAAGCGGGAGCTGATAACTGTGGTTCGCTGGGTCGGTCACACTGTACACGTGTACCAGGTAAGGCTGTGCACACATCCCCCCCCCCCCCCGCCCTACCTGAGTACATGTGAGGTGTTCACTGAGTCGTACATCTTGCTTATGTACGGCTCGGTCGTCTGTGCTCACGTCCAGACGCGTGACTGTTGTACACTAACTTGTCATCGTCTCTTAAGATGACACATATACGCGAGTGTAAAGTGGACGTCGCAATTAATGGTAATTTGTAAAGGTTTATTGTCGGGTGAACGTTTTCTGAACGTTCTGTGGGTTATATACAAACGTTCGTAGACGTGGGGGGATATATCAAACGTTCGTAGACGTTTAGATGTACCGTATACAGACGTTCGTAACCGTCTGAACGTTTCACTGATTTAGAGTTCGTATCAGTAGACGTCTGGACTCTCACCCCAAACCGTTCTCAAACATTCCCTGAAGACTACATGAATTTACATGATCTATGTTCATACAAACGTTTACCAGACGTCCTAGCTACGTCTCTTCGTTGTATATCAACTGACTGTTATATTTCTCTCTTGTGTCTCCCCTGATGATGTGATTATTGCACGAAAGTGCACTTGAAAACTTGTCGTGTTTCATTTTCCCCGTGGACTCATAGGAATATACTTGATCACGCGCAAAATTGTGATCCTCTCCAATATATATATATTTTTTTTTTTTTTTTTTTTTTCATACTATTCGCCATTTCCCGCATTAGCGAGGTAGCGTTAAGAACAGAGGACTGGGCCTTTGAGGGAATATCCTCATATGGCCCCCTTCTCTGTTCCTTCTTTTGGAAAATTTAAAAAAAAATGAGAGGGGAGGATTTCCAGCCCCCCGCTCCCATATATATATATATATATATATATATATATATATATATATATATATATATACACACAATTTCCCACATTTGTGGGGTGGCATCCTTACAGCAAGAAGGATATTTTCCAGGACCATACAGACCAGCTCTATGCACACCCAAGTGAACTATAAATCTGCCTGAATGCTGAACTCGATCCATGTCTCACGTGTAGCACAAGTGCAGAGCATTTCTTCTGTATCACA
Source organism: Panulirus ornatus (assembly GCF_036320965.1). Taxonomy (NCBI): domain Eukaryota; kingdom Metazoa; phylum Arthropoda; class Malacostraca; order Decapoda; family Palinuridae; genus Panulirus; species Panulirus ornatus. Next base: position 64,658,432 of record NC_092225.1, on the reverse strand, counting down.
GTACCTGTTATTGTGTTATTGGTAGCCTCACCATCATCCTATTTCTTTCCAATAACATTTTTTTTTTTTTTTTTTTTTTTTTTTTAGTATATTTACATGGATATCAAAATCTCAAGACTGGTACATGGTACAAAGATCTATTTTGTACTCTTAAACAACACAGTAATTTCAAACTAAATTAAACAATACATTATATAAATAATACCTATGTGTATAATAAACTAAGTTGTAGATGGTCAGATGCTGAACACGAAATTATCCTCTATGTAGCCTACAGAATCTCTAAATCATATGCGTGTCCAAACCCTCAGTAGGTGTAGTATCTTCTGTCTTCTGCTGGGGATGGTGATCGACGGTATGTATCCCGTGGTGAAGGTGACCTCCGTGGTGGAGTTCGACTGCGATATGATGTTTGTGGGGAAGGAGATCTGCGACGGTATGATGTTTCTGGTGAGGGGGATCTATGATATGGGAGTTCTCTTGTTGGGTATTTATCCTCAGATGTACTACCTCGCCGATTGTTGGGAGAATAATCATCCTGTCCACTGTCGTACCCATTTCTTTCCCTGTATCGTTGATCTCTGCTACCACGATCACGATCTCGACTTCTATCTCTCTCTCGACTTTTATCTCTCTCTCGACTTCTATCTCGGTCTCGCCCCCCATCACGGTCTCTATGGTCATAGTATCTACTGCCATGGTAGGAATCAGAGCCACGTTCATGACGTGAGCTTGATCTGTATCTACGATCATCATGTGGTGAATCTCTTCTCGATGATCGTGAGTAGTCATCTCTATCTCTGTCAGATCGACCATCCCTGCCCCTGTCCCGTCCTCTGCCACCTCGATTCCTAAAATCATCATTATCCCTGCGAAATGATGCTCTCCTTTCATCCCATTCCTTCCTCCTTTCTTCATATCTTATTTCCTTCTTTTTCTCCACCCATTTCTGAAATTCTTCATAATCTGGCAAATCTTCCCTCTTCTTTCCCTGTGTGCAGGTTGCTCCCCATACATCATAGTGCAAATTTCCTTTGGTTGTGTGGAAGGATGAAAATCCCATCATATATATATATATATATATATATATATATATATATATATATATATATATATATATACATGTATACGCTTTCTAGTGTATATGCTTAGCACAGAATATATAAATTCGCACTGGCTGAAGTATATGCACACATTTATATAAGCATTTTTTTGTATACGAATAAATTACATATACCGTAAGTGATCGATGTTTAATGTCTTCGCTGACAGTTGCTAATGTTCGTACATTAACCTTGCAGAGTGTGTGTGTGTGTGTGTGTGTGTGTGTGTGTGTGTGTGTGTGTGTGTGTGTGTGTGTGTGTGTGTGCCCTTTATTCGTGACACCTGTACAGTATTTGTACTCGATTAAATAATCATATGTAAGTATATTACATATACTTTAGGAGGGGGACGGGTGGGAGTGTAAGGGATAAAGAGTCTTGAACAGCTAGTGAGACGGAGGAGAGGCGACCAGACACACACACACAGTTCACTTGGTGCAGAGATTTAGAGAGATGTCAAGGAACGCATTAAAGCAATCACTCCTCAGGCTCTTATATGGTGCGTGTTGCTAATGTGCTCTCGGTGGTAACGCTCTCTCTCTCTCACTCTCTCTCTCTCTCTCTCTCTCTCTCTCTCTCTCTCTCTCTCTCTCGCAAAGACAGGAATTCTTGGGTTGAATTGGCAACGTATAGAGGGACTGACACGCTAACAAATTGATGATGGTGGTTTGTCACACACACACACACACACACACAAACACACTCACATAAGTTTTGAGCTAGACAGAAGAAAACAACATATAAAATCTTTCTCCACACTAACAATGATAATAGGAAAGGTGAATAACATCGCTCGTAATGAGAGATATCACGATAACAAGAGAGGCTATGATAGTGGTATTAGCGGTACTTGTAGTTACGATACTAATAGCAATAATTACGACTAAATCAATAATGATAATAATAATAATAATAATAATAATAATAATGATAATGAAAATAATAATAACGGTAATAACAATAATAATAATGATGATAATAATAATAATAATAATGATAGTAGTAATAATGATATTAAAATTAATAATAATAGTAAAATTAATGATAATAGTGATAATAATAATAATAATAATGATAATAATAATAATAATAATAATAATAATAATAATAATAATAATGATATTCTGGAAAATCAAAAAAGGGAGGGGAGGATTTCCAGCCCCACGCTTCCTCCCCTTTTAGTCGCCTTCTACGACACGCAGGGAATACGTGGGCAGTCTTCTTTCTCCCTTATCCACAGAGATGAATATATGTATATAAATATATTGAATCTAAATCTACTGTCTCCCTATTTCTGCATATTCCTTGTCGTTATGTCTCTCTGATTCTTTATTTCTTGTGTCCCTCCCTTACTTGCATAACAGACTGTCTGGGGAGCCATGAGTGTGCACAACGAAGACCACTCCATCAATATTCCGCCCAGCAGCTTGTGGTTCCATCAGATAAACATCTACCTCCTCCTCCATGTCTGCTCTAATTCTCTCGTATGAGATGCCTGTTGAGATGTTTACTTTGTGGCGTGGGTGTACAGGCGTGGCCAGTTCTGCACGGCCCTCCTCCACACCCTTGGTAAGTGCCTCAGGAACCTGCTTCCACGTCCACACCATGGCAGCAGGGGAGCCTAGAACGCTGAGGCTCGAAAAAATATTTCTTGTGGGCCAAGGTCTCTTACGGGACCTTAGTGTAGGATGCTCATGGCTTTAGTGCTTGTGTGTGTGTGTGTGTGTGTGTGTGTGTGTGTGTGTGTGTGTGTGTGTGTGTGTGTGTGTGTGTCCAGCAAAGACCGGTGTAGTTTGCGGTGGTGGTGTAAGGTTCGGTCCCAGCTGTTCATCTTCCCCTACTTTCGCACTTCATCTCTCTCTCTCTCTCTCTCTCTCTCTCTCTCTCTCTCTCTCTCTCTCTCTCTCTCTCTCTCTCTCTCTCTCTCTCTCTCTCTTGTGACCCGTGACGTCTCCCCTCACCGCTTCTGCTGACCTCACTCACCTCACCTCGTCTGGCCGCTTACTTCGTTCGAGTCATCCTCACCTGATCCGTTCACTCCATATGCTGTGCCTACCCACCATGTCAAGACAGATTGCCATGCCTCTCTTTTCTCTTCTCGAGTTTCACTCCTCTCTAAAGACCTTGATTGTCTTACTCACTGTTGATCTGGAAGGGTCGTATGTGCAGCGACAGCGTATATGGTCTTGGCATCGTCTGCAACACCTGTCCAGGGTGTTCCAAGGTAATTCGACCGTTGGTTGTGAGATATCTAGAGGTTGCAGGACCAAGCAGTGCCACTGACCGCATATCTCCCGTCCTCCTGTGTGTCGATATGTCTGACCGACTGTCCAGGGTTTGATTTTGCACGACACAACACCACAGTACTACACAGGAGACACACATGCTTATATTGGTATCAAAAGACGAAAGAATAAAAAGTGGCATACATTATGTGACAGGATGGAGAATTTTAGATTTTTTTTAAGGGTTTCTAGGATTTTTTTTACTTACTATTAGATCGATATTTTTCAAGAGCTTAGAGCAAACGTCAATACTTTGGAATTCCCAGAATGACGTGGTCTCTTCCAGACTGATGTTCTATTTCGTTATATTTGTTTTATTTCGTTATAGACACCTTCGTAGAAGCAAAGTAGAGCAGGTTCTGATGGTAGGTAAAAGGTTATCATGACGCCTGTGTTTGGCCAGAGAGCGGTAGAGGAGCATGCTGCTGTATACTGATGATGCCATGATGCTTCTTGGTAAGTTGAGGCCGTCGTGTCGATCCCCGGTGAATGTAACTACCGTCACGCGTCGGGAGCAGACACTGAATGGTCAAGCTTCTGGTAAAAGCGACACACACACATGTCCGGGAGGAGGGAGCTGGTGTCTTGGACATACGAATGGGGAATGAGAAGGACGAAGATTGTTGCAAATACCTGGTAAGCTTACAGGTGGTAAATTGTGTCTGACAAGGGCAGAGTTCGAGGATAAGATGAACATGTGTGAAGCGGGTAACGGAGGTGAAAAAGTCGAAAGGCAAAAGTGAAGGTGAGTCTGGGAATAAGTGACTTTGGGAATATTTGGTTGTGTACACTAGGATATGGAAACCGCAGGTGGATGACTGTCCTCAACTCCTCCACACGACGGTACGACCCTTGGCCACGACCTTGGTACGACCCTTGGGTATGATGGCCAGGCCTTTGACCTGACCCCCTAAGATTCAGGTCAAAGGTTATTATACCCAAAGGTTCGCACCCTCATTACTCATGGGTCGAACCCTCGTGTTCTCAGGGTCCATTTGTAAGTGATTAAATGTCGTACGGTCGTGATCAAGGATCGTGAAGTCGTGCTGATTGGTCGTATCTAGTGCTCAAGGTTAAGCTAGCCAGTTGAACTCCCACAACATAAATCCAACTCTCTCACCACCCCTCCGTTACCAGCTAGCTACACTGTCATAACCTCACTAGCGCGTTACGTGTTACAAAAGGTAACAAGAATTAGCTCTGGAATTTGGTGCTACGACGCATGGGTACCACGGCCACACCACGACCTCTGTAGGCCCAACGAAGCATTGAGACCCAATCACACGACCATCGAAGCGTTACTGTGGGCCTCACAATGTGCGTGGCTGGAATGAGATATTCATCAAGACGTTACAAGGATTTGTATGAACTGTTTCAGTGGTTCTATATAACTTCATATATGAGAACAATATCCTAGGAATAATTTCACAAATGTGAAAGACACTACGATTGTAACAAGTGACTGAAGTGAATGTGACAGTGATGAAAGGGGGGGTCAGAGTGCTTGTGAGAATTATATGTAAGAACTGGTGAAAAATGCATGTGACAGTAACAATATGAGCAGTTTTGAAATGTGTCACAAAGCCAGGTAGTACAGAGGATTAGCTCAGCGGGTACAGGATGTTACATAGTCTCTGAAGTGAACCATGGAATCTGGCAACCGTCGTAATAATGAAGCGCCGTTACAAGGGGCAACGCAAGAGGAGGGGGCGACACCCGTGTTGGGTGGGGTCATGACCTGGCGAGTGCGGGGGCTGGAGACCTTCACCTACTCTTTGGTATCATAGCTGATATATTCAGGTCACTGCTTTGGTAGCTAACTCCTCCCTCCTCTCTCTCTCTCTCTCTCTCTCTCTCTCTCTCTCTCTCTCTCTCTCTCTCTCTCTCTCTCTCTCTCTCTCTCTCTCTCTCTCTCTCTCTCTCTCTCTCTCACGTCCAACCCTTCTCACAAATCGTTGGTAAGTAGGGGATATAAGCCATTAAAATTACCGCCTTTGAAACACTACCCTACTTAACCCTTGACATCTGGACGCTTGTTACGAACTTCCGCCTGATCATTTTGGTTCATTATGACCAGGCGGCAGCAACTGCCTCGTCCCAGCACTACCAGCAAGGGAGTGAGGGGAGGAAGGCAAAAGCTGGTACAGTACCAGCCTGCTGGACGACAGAGGTCGGTCATCTACACAGGTAAGGAGTTCACACTTCTTGTGGCAGTGGATCCTTCTCTGTGGTGTCTTACCCAGATTTACGGGGCCAGGGAGTCAGAGAGAGAGACAGACAGGCAAACAGACGGAGAGAAACAGAGACGGGAACGCTCTGGACAACCTCAATGGAAAGCAAACACCCAAATGAATATTAAACTCCTGCTGTATTGGTTCTGAGAGTCCAGCAGTCAAGAAGGAGGTAAGCGACCCACTGGAATGCACCTCACGTTAGAACTGCGGGTTCCAGGACCACAGAAATGACCGCTAAATGTCACGTGCACTTCTTGCCTTATCTTGCGATGGCTTTGGAGGTCTTCTACTCACATAGCTTGATCTAGGACCTTATCTTACAATGGCTTCGGTGGTCTCGTACCCACATAGCTTGACCTAGGACTTTATCTTACGTACATCTGGCCTCGGAGGTCCCCTATCCCTACAGCTAGAACGAAGCTATGGTGTTGCTTCTCTGCTGAGTCAGTCAGCTGGAGGACATAACATGTGGGCCTACGTTAAATACCAGATCTCGTCTAGTCTAGTACACTTTGCAGATACTCATCCAGGTTCTTTACCAGGTCCCGCCTGACATTACTGTCTGATGCGTAAGACGATGTGCTTTGTCTTCTAAAGTTGCAAGCAACCACAGAAGTGGTGGCGTCTGTATAAGGTGAGGACAAGGCTACTATGAGGGCGTGCCGGACCGGTCGACTGGCACCGTGTCTCGCCTCACACTACCAGCCATCCACCAGGGGAGGAACCGTCTCTTGACCCCCTCCAAGCAGGCTCGTTACTCGTGCTTCTCCCCAAGTCAGGGACCTGACCACCCCACCCTCCTCCTAAGGGCAGGTCCGTCGCTAGGAGTCTGACGCCCCGCGGGGCAGGTGCGTCACTAAGATCTCCGCAAATCAGGGGCCTAATGCCTCCAGGGCAGATCAGTCGCATGGATATCTCTACAAATTCAATGGCCTGAGCCCCTGGGGTAGGTCCATATATAGGACCTCTCTACAAATCGGGGACCTAATGCCCCGCGGGGCATGCCCCTCTCTACTAGTGTTCACGGCTTGTAGGTGTGCACATTCGTTGTAGATATTACGTCGAGCGTGTCAGTGGGCCAAGCTTTACCTCTCCTCCACCCACCTGACCCGTTACTATTCTACCAGTTTTTTGTTACTTGGAGAGAGAGAGAGAGTCTCACATTCATTGTATGTAACTATTTGTATTTACCTATCGTTCTTTTCTGCATCACACGAGGTGAGTTGTACTCTCGTGTGTGTGTGTGTGTGTGTGTGTGTGTGTGTGTGTGTGTGTGTGTGTGTGTGTGTGTGTGTGTGTGTGTGTGTGAGTGTTTTATTACTTATCTGTGGGTTTCAGGAGGGAACCCTATATGCTTGGGGACCCCGCCTCTTATCATTGTCAATCGCATTTACTGCATCATGGTTTAGCATGTTCCCAGGTTCATAAAACGCTATTCCTGAAGAAATTCTTCCTCACAACCCTCCATACTCTTCCTCACAACCCTCCATACTCTTCCTCACAACCCTCCATACTCTTCCTCACAACCCTCCATACTCTTCCTCACAACCCTCCATACTCTTCCTCACAACCCTCCATACTCTTCCTCACAACCCTCCATACTCTTCCTCACAGCCGTCCATACTCTTCCTCACAACTCTGCATACTCTTCCTCACAGCCCTCCATACTCTTCCTCACAACCCTCCATACTCTTCCTCACAACTCTCCATACTCTTCCTCACAGCCGTCCATACTCTTCCTCACAGCCGTCCATACTCTTCCTCACAGCCGTCCATACTCTTCCTCACAACTCTCCATATTATATGGTTGCGAGGCATGGCCTATAGATAAGGTTATACGGAGGAGGGTGAAAGTGTTGGAAATGAGATGTTTGAGGACAATATGTGGTGTGAGGTAGTTTGATCGAGTAAGTAATGAAAGGGTAAGAGAGATGTGTGGTAATAAAAAGAGTGTGGTTGAGAGAGCAGTAGAGGGTGTGTTAAAGTGGTTTGGACATATGGAGAGAATGAGTGAGGAAAGATTGACAAAGAGGATATATATGTCAGAGGTTGAGAGAACAAAGAGAAGCGATCGGGTCCTGAGCATGCAGGAGGGTGAAAGACGTGAACGGAATGGAGTGAATTGGAATGATGTGTTATACTGGGGTCGACGTGCCGTCAATAGACTGAAGCAAAGCATGTGAAACAACCGATGTAAACCATGGAAAGGTCTGTAGGGCCTTGATGTGGATAGGGACCTGTAGTTTCGGTGTATACACATAACAGCCAGAGAATGGACGTGAGCAGATGTGGCCTTTCTTCGTCTGTTTCCTGTGTCGGGTATGGAATGACGGCGAGCAAGTATATATATATATATATATATATATATATATATATATATATATATATATATATATATATATATATATATATATACATATTGGAAAGGATCACAATTTTGCGCGTGATTAAGATATTCCTATCAGTCCACGGGGAAAATGAAACACGAAAATTTCCCAAGTGCACTTTCGTGTAATAATCACATCATCACGTGAGACACAAGAGAGAAATGTAACAGTCAGTTGATATACATCGAAGAGACGAAGCTAGGACGCCATTTGGTAAACATGTGATTGTCCAAAACATACAACCTAGCAACTGCATTTATTGTTGCTTGGATCATCCTCTCAGCCTCTACTGCAGTGGACGCCCTATAGTAGATTACATGGTCATCCACTAAAAGAGAGCGGTGGACCTACGGGGGAATATGGTCCATAAGATTATTCATAGCTACTGCAAAGAGAGTAACACTCAGCACACTACCCTGTGGAATTCCTTCCTCTTGTAGGTATGGTGTTGAGAACACAGAACCGAACCTGACTTTCAGGGAACGATCTGATAAGAAAAAATAAAGCTTTATATATGCATACATGTGACCTCCACTGTTCCAGGAAGCCAATTGCCTCGGTATAACACCTCACCATGTGGTGTCGTATGCCCTCTCTAGGTCAACAAAAATTCAAATGGTCTTGTTTTGTTCAGCAAAGTCATTCTGAATTTCCCTTGAGAGTATTAACAGTGGATCTAAAGTGCTTCGATTTTTCCGGAATTCGAATTGCCTGTTTGATAAAAGGTTCTTAGGTATAAAGAACCAGACTAGTCGATTATTCACCATTCTTCCAAAGAGCATGTAAACACAGCTGGTAAGAGCTATTGGTCTGTGGCTCTGTGGTAGCTCTGGATCTTTGCCTGACCTTGTATCATGACAGATATTTGCCAAGCCTCTGGAGAAGTATGTGATGTCCAAAGACCATCAAGCGTGTCTAACAGGAATAGTTTTGTGCTTTGAGGGAGACGCGTAATCATTTCGTATCTAATTTCATCCTCACCAGGAGATGCTGATGATGAGTTTGATAAGGCATTCTTCATAGCCAATGAACAAGGTAGATTAAAAGCCTCTGTGTTATTAAGGTAGGGTAATTGTGGTGGAGCTTCGAATATGTCGAAACTCAAGGGAGTAATGAGCCACACTTGATATACTGGCAAAATAAGCGCCCAAGAGTTCTGCTACCACTTTAGGATCACAAATATGTATGTCATCTGTTATCAATATGGGTAATGGGGTTGGAACAAGTCTTTCTTGCAGTTTTCTGATTGTGTTGAAGACATAACTCGCTGGTGTTTTTGTTGTTAATTTTGAAATATGATTCCTCCAAGATGACCATTTACTTTCTTCAAATGTTTTCTTCTGCTGTGAGCGAGCTCTGACATATGATATCCGGTTTACATCATAGGATGAGCTGAGGTATTGTGGAGACACGTTCTGGTGATTTCTCTGGCAATTTCACATTATTTGTTCCATCAAGGAACGACAACCACGGTTCTGGGTATGGAATTGTTTTGCTTTCTCTGTGATAACATTTGTGAGGTGGTCGTAAGTAGCAACAGGAGATGGAAAATCACTGCTGGTCATACTCTCATATTGATAATAGTTGATGATTTAAGGTCATTCCAATTTGCCTCATTGGTTTTCCATTTTGGCAAATAGGAAGATGGAAGATTGTGTACATATCTAAGGGTTATAGGCCGATGGTCACCATCATATAGGTCATTTTACTACTGACCAATAACTAGTTGACAGGGATTTTGTATAATCATTGTATTTTTCTCTCTTTGATTATAGAATGTCCTGAGCCAATATGTGACGATGAATGCCATACCATCATGGATGCTGCCACTGGTTGTCGAATTTGTTCCTGCAGTTATGAGTCATTTTCATGTCCACAACAGACATGCCCAAGCAACTGTGAAGCTGTTGCCGATTTTCAGAGGAACCAATGGTTAAGTCAAAGGGCTGAAGAGGAATTATGAAACACATGGTATCCTGTTAGTGATCCATCAGTCGTTACATTGTTATTGTCCAGCAGATGCTCAACAACGTTTCCCCATCTGTTACAGTCGTCGTTGCCTCATAAGATGTAATTTGCATCGAAATCACCCACTAATATGTACGCAAGTCGAAGCTGATCAACCAATCCTTGAAGATCACTGATGTCTAACTGACCATTATTTCCCCGATTATCAAATAATCTGATGATCTATTTAGAGGGAGCATAATGTGGTCTTTTTAGCTAAATGTATTTGAACTGCACAGACTTGGAGCACTGTGTTAAGCCACCTTAAGCCCTTTCTCCCACCAGTGGAGGTGATTTATGATACTAATAGTTAGTTCCAGGGTTAAATGGTTGATCTCCAATCTTAGTCGCTTGGAGACGTAATATTTTCACATTTGTATCCCTAAATATAGTTTTTATCTGTTCAGCGCTTGAAGCAATACCACGACAATTCCACAGTATGGTAGCCATCAATGCGGTTTTGATTTCTTACCATCTTTTTCCATTTGAGATCTATTTTTTGATGATGAAGTAGACATGGAAATTCTTGATACGGAAGGTTTGTTGACACCTCCTTTATGTTTGTTTACTTTCCATGGTTCTGGCCGAGGGGGATGATGTACCTCGACCCTGTTATTCTGTCTTCGTTTCATCGGAGAGATCTGCAGCAACGTGTTTGTGGTAGCTACGTCTACTGGTGAAGAGAGAGGGGGAGGTGGTATTCCTCTCTCTTCCTACCCCGAACTGGGGCAGAGGGAGTCTTTCCGCCACTGGTTTCGTGCACCATCCCTTCTGCTGGTGCATCTACTGGCTTTCTCTTTGGTCGTGAT